>NC_142873.1:31475227-31778257 GCF_051225735.1 Oryctolagus cuniculus
AGATAAATCCAGGAGGGGAGCCCCAGTACACTGGAGGAGTTCTGTAGGCACACTTCTCCACAGGGCAAACTTTATGGTGGGATCTACATCCCAGCTAGTATGACTCTCACAGACATATGGGGTTGGCAAACTGATCATGGTGTTCCTACAAGCCCAAGACAGAATTCTGCACTGTTAGTAAGGACGGCTTCAACACAGTAGCTTTGTCTTCCCACGGCAGGTTGGTGGTGTCAGGGATCCTGGCACAAACAACATCATCTTGAAGAGGAGGAAGTGGGGATCACCCAGAACGCTAAAAAAAGCCTCTCTGTAGACACTTACGACACCCCAGAAGCTGCCTGAAAGCTGGTCAGTGACTCTGAAGGGCAAATTCTATAACACAGCAGAGGGGTTGCAAATATATACTTTGCAGTTTGAGTCCCAGCTCACCATACACCAGCTGTGTGACCTTAGGCAAGTTACAAAAACTGAACTGTAGGTTCCTCATATTTAAAATTAATAAAATAATGATCAGGCACAGTTTGCAAGGAGTCCATGAGAAAACGTATACAGATTGCTTAGTACATGATAAGCACTCAGTAAGGGCACAGCCAAAGATGCAATGTGAACCTAGTTCTGTGCCCAAACTTCTAAGGGGTAAGAAACAAGAGAGATGGGGCTGGCGCTGTGGCGCAGCAGGTTAAAGCCGTGGCCTGTAGTGCCGGCATCCCATATGGGCGCTGGTTCAAGTCCCAGCTATCCACTTCCAATCCAGCTCTCTGCTATGGCCTGGGAAAGCAGTAGAAGATGGCCCAAGTCTTTGGGCCCCTGCACCCACGTGGGAGACCCAGAAGAATCTCCTGGCTTCGGATCAGCACAGTTCCGGCTGTTGCAGCCAACTGGGGAGTGAACCAGCGGATGGAAGACCTCTCTCCCTCTCTCTCTGCCTCTCCTCTCTCTGTGTAACTCTGACTTTCAAAGTAAAATAAATAAATCTTAAAAAAAAAAGAAAAAAGAGAGAGAGAGAGAGAGAGAGAAGAAACAAGAGAGAAGCAGTGCAGGGAGCAGATACAGAATTTTTCCAATGGCTCCCTCCCTCCCTCTCTCTACACTTCTTAGTCATGTAGGAAAGTTCAAATAGTCACATGTTAACACAATTTTTCTCTTAGGAACCTGAGTCCTTTACCCATGCTTCCTAGTCCCCAGCAAGTGAGATAGTAATTACAACCTAGACTCCACTAAAAACTAACTGTAACACACTGTCTGACCACAGGGTCATTAAGTTCTCAAGGAAGCTAAGTTCAAAACAGCACCCACCAACTCTTCATCTTTCAAGGGCTACCTGAAAGAAGTACACGATTGTGCATAAATTTCTAGAACTCCACATTGTGTTCTTAATGTTGGAAAAGACACATTTATTAGTTTTGACCAAAGCAATTTTCAAGATGGTTTTAAAACACATAATATACTTTGCAGCAAATCATTATATATCCCAAAGTGGACTACCAGAGTCCCAGTATAGAAAATGTTCAGGGCCGGCGCCGCGGCTCAATAGGCTAATCCTCTACCTAGCGGCGCCGGCACACCAGGTTCTAGTCCCGGTTGGGGCGCCGGATTCTGTCCCGGTTGCCCCTCTTCCAGGCCAACTCTCTGCTGTGGCCCGGGAATGCGGTGAAGGATGGCCCAAGTGCTTGGGCCCTGCACCCCATGGGAGACCAGGAGAAGCACCTGGCTTCTGCCTTCGGATCAGCACGGTGCGCCGGCTGCAGCGTGCTGGCCACGGCGGCCATTGGAGGGTGAACCAACAGCAAAAGGAAGACCTTTCTCTCTGTCTCTTTCTCTCACTGTCCACTCTGCCTGTCAAAAAAAAAGACTAAGTTTTTTTCCCCTATCCCAATTAGTAAATAAACAAAAGGCTGAGAGGATTGATAATGACAACTGAGTCTTTTCAACTATAGGGGTGGTGTCTAAAGTCTAAATCTGGTTAGCAAGCATCACAAAAATAAAAACATCCCACTTATAAAACACTTAGGTGCTGCAACAAACATGATAAAATCACTGAATGTAACAGCAACTGCTCCCAATTCTGCAATTATGGCATTAAAGTAGTGGACGAATGCTAATACATGCTTCTATCTCTGGAAAAAAAAGAGAAATGGTAATTAAACAGTGAAAATAACCAGATAATGCATGAACTTGCACTTGGAAAGAAATTATTCAACATTCACTGAATACTTGCTATGTGCCATGTTAAATTCTAAGTACATGTTGCAAACTATTAACAAACTGTTGTCAAGACATGCCTAGGAGGTGGGCATTTGCTGGCCAGTGGGGACGCCCACATCCCCCACTGAATTCCTGGGCTGCAGTCCACTCTGATTCTAGCTCCCTGTTAAAGCACATCCTGGGAGAAAGCAGGTGATGGCTGAAGCAGTTGGCTTCCTTTATCCCATGTGAGGAACCTGGCTTGAGCTTCCAAATCCTGGCGTTGGCATAGCCCAGCCCTGGCTACTGTGGGCATTTGGAGAGTGAACGAATGGATGGTAACTGTGTCTCTCAAATAAATAAATAACATTTTAAAAAGACATGCCTATGTCTCACTGCCATTTAATAAACACTTGTTAGGATTTACCATGTATACTGTGCTAAGCACTAGGGATGTATCTGTAAACAAGACCAATGCTATCTTTGTCCTCTGTTATGATGCAGGAGAAAAGAAATCGTTAGAAACTACAATAAGGAGGAAGCAAAGGACCAGTAAACAGTAAGAGAAAGCAGCCTAAGATAGAGTGGCTGAAGAAGGCCTCCCTGAGGAAGTGACATTTACGCTAAGGCCTCAGGGGGAAAGGAGCCAGTCCTGGGGAAAGAGGCCACAGCAGGTGCTAAGCCCCGGAGTGGGAATGAGTGTCAAAGAGCACAAAGATAGCAGTATGGCTTGATTATCATGAACAAGGGCTGAATGGCACAAGCTGAAGCCACAGTGACAGAACAGACCACACAGCGTTGCATAGCATCAGAAGAAGTTTGGATTTCATTCTAAGGACAATATGGAATCACAAAGGTTTTTTTTTTTATTTTAAAGATTTGTTTATTTTTAAGATTTATTTATTTATTTATTTGAAAGGCAGAATTACACAGAGAGAGAAAAACAGAGAGATTTTCCATCTGCTGGGTCACTTACTCAAATGTCTGCAAAGGCTGGGGCTGCCCAGGCTGGGCCAGGCAGAAGCCAGGAACTCCATCAGGGTTTCCCAAGTGGCTTGCAGGGGCCCAAGTATTTGCGACATCTTCTGCTGCTTTCCCAAGTGCATTAGCAGGGACAGAAGCATCACATCAGCGGGGACTCCAACCAGCACTCATATGGGATGCTGGTATTTCAGGTGGCGGCTTAACCTGCTACACTATAACAACAGCCCCCATCAAGGATTTTTAAACAAGAAAGCAACACGATCTAATTTGCATTTTAATAAAAATCATTCTTCTACTTGTATGAAGCATGGATTTAAAAGAACCAAGACTGGGAAATGAGGGAGACCTGCAAAAAACTGATAGTGACTTTGAGTGAAGTGCTAGATTGGAGAAAGAAAAAAAAAGAGAGCAATTCCAGATGCATGTTCAAGATGGGAGAATGGCCTGGGTACGCAGGTGGAGGAGGAGGAGTGAAGGTAGAACCAAGAGTGGATCCTAGGTTTCTAGGTTGAGCAATTAGATGGGTGGTGGTGCCATTTACTGAAACGGGTGGTGCAAATTATTGAGATTTATTCTTCATATTCCATGTGCTCATTTCTACCTAGGGCTTCCAAAGATACTCCAAATGCCAAATCCAGTAAACCTTTATTACATTTACTCTGACTTCATTAGAAGATGTTAACCGTGTCCTCTTTTTTTTTTTTTTAAGATTTATTTATTGGGGCCGCCACTGTGGTGTAGTGGCTAAAGCCACTACCTGCAGTGCAGTGGATGCATCTAGGATGCAGTGCAGGCATTCCATATGGATGCTGGTTCAAAACCTGGCTGCTCCACTTCCGATCCAGCTCTCTGCTATGGCCTGGGAAAGCAGTGGAAGATGGCCTGAGTACTTGTGCCCCTGTACCCACATCAGAGAACCCAAAAGAAGCTCCTGGCTCCTGGCTTCAGATCAGCCCAGCTCTGACCAGTTGGGGAGTGAACCAGTGGATAGAGTATCTCTCTCTCTCTCTCTCTCTCTGCCTCTCTGTAACTCTGCCTTTCAAATAAACAAATAAATCTTTAGACTTTTTTTAAAATTTTTTGACAGGCAGAGTGGATAGTGAGAGAGAGAGACAGAGAGAAAGGTCTTCCTTTGCCGTTGGTTCACCCTCCAATGGCCGCTGTGCTGCGGCCGGCGCACCGCGCTGATCTGAAGGCAGCAGCCAGGTGCTTCTGCTGGTCTCCCATGGGGTGCAGGGCCCAAGCACTTGGGCCATCCTCCAATGCACTCGCTGGCCACACCAGAGAGTTGGCATGGAAGAGGGGCAACCAGGACAGAATCCGGCACCCCGACCGGGACTAGAACCCGGTGTGCTGGTGCCGCAAGGTGGAGGATTAGCCTAGTGAGCCGCGGCGCCGGCAATCTTTAGATTTTAAGATTTATTTATTTATTTTGAGCCGGCGCCGTGGCTCACTAGGCTAATCCTCCACCTTGCGGCGCCGGCACACCGGGTTCTAGTCCCGGTTGGGGCGCCGGATTCTGTCCCGGTTGCCCCTCTTCCAGGCCAGCTCTCTGCTATGGCCAGGGAGTGCAGTGGAGGATGGCCCAGGTGCTTGGGCCCTGCACCCCATGGGAGACCAGGAAAAGCACCTGGATCCTGGCTCCTGCCATCGGATCAGCGCGGTGCGCCGGCTGCAGCGGCGGCCATTGGAGGGTGAACTAACGGCAAAGGAAGACCTTTCCCTCTCTCTCTCTCTCACTGTCCACTATGCCTGTCAAAAAAAAAAAAAAAAGATTTATTTATTTATTTGAATGGCAGAGTGAGACAGAGATCTTTCACTCCCCAATTTACTCCCCAAATGGCTGCAGTAGCCAGGGCTGGGCCAGGCCAAAGACAGGAGCCAGAAGCTCCCACATGGGTGACAGGGGCACAAGCACTTGGGCCATCCTCCGCTTTTTTTTTTTTTTCTTTTTCCAGCAGGGAGCTGGATCACAAGTGGAACAGAAGAGACTCCAACCAGCTGGCCCCACTTTCTCTTTCTTAAACTTCATTCGTTCTTGGTTTCTAAAGTACCAGACTCTCCTCTTTGAAGTTTTTCTCTTTGAAAGTACGTCACATTCCATCTATCCTGGGACTCAGTCCTGGGCCTTCCGCTATTTCCTTGATGATCTCACCCAAGCAAGCCAAGCTTTGACTTCTGGCTGCATAATCCCTCCCAAATCTGTACTTTCCACCAGCACTTCCTCCTTACCTCTGGAATATGCACCTGTCTTCTACCCACCTCTTTCTGGATGTCTCACCAGCATCTCAAAGTTGACACATTCAAATGTACCCCTACTGCCCCCTCACCCAGCATCTACCAACTCTGGGAAAAGCTGAACCTTCAAGAAACATCTTGAGTGGCAAAATGGGCCTAAAATTCAAAAGGAGACCAACCAGCAATTACACACCTACTTTGTTATGCTCTGTTTTCCTGGGGGGAAAAAAACATTTGGCATTCCTTCCTGAGCTCAGTTCTGTTTTAATTGTGGAAAACAACCTTCAAAATCCATTTCAGCACCAGAATGTGGCCAATGAACTGTGACCTGAGGTCAACTTAAAAAAAAATCAGCAAATCAAGACAGAGTGCCTGCCCCTCAGCTTGCCCTCATTTGCATAGCAGGTCTGAGAGGGGACTTTCTGTAAGATCACCTTCACTTTGTTCCTCCAGGGTGAAAGAAATTCTCTCTTTATCCTCAATTCTTTCCCAGTGGATATTTGCTGACAGCTCCCATTCCGTCATCCCATATTCTCCAGCTGTGAAAAGCACCATCTTCCAAAAATGTGCCCGCAAGCCCAGGACCCGGCATCACCTTATCCATATCAGGTCAGTTTCCAAGCCCTGTCAAAATTACTTTCTCACTAGCTCATGAATGTAGCCTCTCTTCACAGCTCACCGCTTTCATTCAGGTCTTCATTACCCTCCCCTGGATTATGACATTAGCACTCGGGTTTGTCTGGCTTCAGCCTCACCCTACTCTAGCCCATCCCTCATATGACAATAGACAGAAAGCCTTCAGTGGATTGAAGAGTGGCAGACAAGGCCCTTTGTGAGCTGGTGCCTCTGGCTGGCTCTCCTGCCTCAACTCTCACCATCCCCCTCGTAATAACCATCCAGGATCCTAGCACACTGAACCACCAGCAGGTTCCACCCCTCATGCCCCTTGGCAGTTCCAACATGCGTTCCCCCGGCAGCCTGCACTAAGATGATGGCCCTTCCTCAAGCTCCCACAGCACAGCTTTATCCAGAGTTTTTAGGGTCCTTAGCATGGAAATTACTTGAGGACAGGATAGTTTGATGCTGAATACTTAGAAGTGCTTAGTAAACAGTTGCTGAAGAACTTTAGAAGTTTCTTCTGTAAAAGCTGTATCTCCAAGCAGGAAAAGGCGATTTGGCAAGAAGAAACATTCGATACTTTCCAAAAATCAACCAAGAACATAAGCTGCTGATTTTCACACACCAGCATTCATCTTTCAAGACTGAGGAGGGCTTTCCAAGGTTTATGTGGCTATGATCCTGGCGGTCTTTTCAGTAATAGTTTTGTTAGTGCTACTACTCCTAACCCCCTGAGTTTAAGATCAGCTGAGAAGATGGCCCAAGTCCTTGGGCCCCTTCACCCGCGTGGGAGACCCAGAAGTTCCTGGCTCCTGGCTTCGGATTGGCACAGCTCCGGCCGTTGTGGCCAACTGGGGGAGTGAACCAGTGGATGGAAGATCTCTCCCTCTCTCTCTGCCTCTCCTCTCTCTGTGTAACTCTGACTTTCAAGTAAACTAATAATAAATACATCTTTTTTTAAAAAAAGGTCAGCTGAATGTTTTGTCGACCACAGCCACCCCGAGCTCTCATGCCTAGTAATTCTGAAGTATACAAGATTTCTGATAAATCTTGGTTTCCTGCTATTTCCTATTTATTTGCTTAAACACAGATATAACCAACAATCACAACAAAAAACGATACAGGTTTAATTTTTTTTTTTTCTCAGAGACAGAAGACAGAATGGATTGTGTCTTACACATACAAAGTGTATCTTCATAGGTGAGCCTCCCTGGAGCACTACATGTCACAGCCTGGTGAAACGGAACCGTGTCGGCCCACAGAACTCACCCCCCACCCCAGCTCTAAAGGTTACATTAAGAACTTTACCAGGAAAGAAATGACTGCAAACTCTGGTATCTACATGCTGTGATGCAACTGACATTTTGCAAAACAAAAGGAATGAAAGCTCTCGGCGGTTTCTTAGCAGTTGGCCATCTGTATAACCATTACTTAACTAAATTCCGAGACAGTAACTAGTACTTTGCTTTGAAAGGCAACAACACAAAACAAGTCCTGGGCAGACAAGACCTCAGATATCTAATTCACCTAATTCACGAAAATCGAGCCCGAGGTTTACCTTGGATCCATGAAATTTGGTAAGAAAAAAAAAATTTTTTTTTAAAGGACGAGTACGGCTTTTAACCCTCTATGTTTTGCCAAGTTGCGGTGACTATGCCTGAAAATATTACGGATTGGACCGAATTCTTTTAAACTGGGTCATCTCAGTGCTGTTCCCAGCTCTTTGCATGCTAACCCAGAAGCAATGTAAATGCGCTCTGATGCTTTCCAGATCAGAGATGAGAAAAATCAGATTCCGGGACTCTTCCTTCACGGGGGCTTAAAAATGGGAGCATTCGAGATAGAACTTACAAGGTAGTGCAGAATACAGGCGTACGGCGGAAACAAACCAACAAAGGCCCCACCAGTGAAAAACCTGCAACCTTCTGCCACCTCCCGAAGGTGGAGGACGGCTGGACCACCGGCTCCGGGGTCGGAATCCCGGAGGCCCCGGGCGAGCCGCAGCCGCCGGGAGGGCAGGCAGGGGACGCTCTGCGGCTCCCGCTGCCCCGGGAAGCCCCCGGGAAGCCGCAAGGTGGGCGCTCTCCCCTCCTCCGCCACACTCGAGATTCAGGAGGCAACAGAAAGAGGCTCTGCGCCTTCCCGGCCCGTCGCGGGCCCGCGCTGCTCCCCGGGCCGGGCTCCCCCGGCCCCAGAGCGCGCAGGCCGCGCCCCCTCCCCACCGAGCGCGCAGGGCCTGGGACCGCCGCGACGGGCGGGTGCCGAGCCCCGGGAGCCCCCCGCCCAGACCCGGGCCCCGGCATCACTCACAGAGTCCGAGCGCCGCCGCCAGCACTGACCACATCCCGCGCCTGCGGTCTGAGGCTGCAATCGCTGCCATGGCTCCTGTGGGCGCTGCCATCGTCCTGCCGCCGCAGCCACTGCTGCGCCCCTGGACCTCGGCCCCCGTTACGGTGGCTCCTTCGGCGCAGATCTGCCGCCGCCCGTGCCCTGTGGCACCTCCACGCCGCGGTCCCCTCTCCCGGCCCCTGCGGCTGCCCTCCAGCCGCCCGCCTCCGTCCCAGCCCCGCCCCGCGCCGGCCCCAGCTGCCAGCCCATTGGCCTTACCGGCACCCTCTGCGGGACGCTATTGGGCAGTCTGCCTGTCCATCACCCCTCCCTCGGGCGGGCCCCACCCCCTGGGTCGCACCCAGAGCCGCAGCCCTGCCGGAGGCCGGGGCCCAGGCGGCTGCCTGCCTGCGTGGCCGTCCGCACGCCTGTCCCGGCCGAGCCCCACGGTTCCCTTCATTGTCTCCGCCAGTCGCGGGTCCTCTCCTCGCGCTGACCTCGCCTCTGCTTTAGCGCTTCTCGGTTTCTCCCAGGCCTCACTTGAAGATAAGGGAGCCGTTCATTGATCTAAAACATTTTAAAAGGTAGTAGAGTGTAATGGGGCGAGCTCTGCCTCAGGGGTCCAGAGAGAACGCACCTCCCCCTCGCGCTGTCCCCAAAGCCTGTCCTTTGCCTGGGGTGGATAATACGTGTTGCAACTTGAGGAATCTGCCAGGTTAAAGGGAGTCTCCATTGGCCTTAGCCTCCCCTGGGACCACCCCCACCCCGTTCTGGGCTTGAGAAGTGGGAGCCCTGTCCTGTTATCTGGAACACACGCCTGTTGTGATTCTGCATGTCCATGGCCCGCTCTATGTGCCAATAAAAATAAGGGCCACTTCCTCACCCTGATCCTGAAGTCCCTTTGCGCCCCCGGGCCCACAGCGGTCGGCTGGCACTCATTGGTCACCCGGTAAAAGTGTTTGGAAAAAGAGCCTACAAGAGCCCAGGAAATAGGAGCGGGATGGAGGAAAAGGAAAGATCCAGGTAGGAGCAGATGAAGGGAGGAAGGGAGCACATTTTAGACAAGAGTGGGGAAGAGTGTGATGGGAGAACCCACAAGGCAGTCTCTCACTGTGTGGTGTCTGAAGTCCATCTCCCCATCCCAAAACACCCTGCTGTCTGTTTGAGCCTACTAGCCTTGCCGTCCAGCACACCTGTAATAATCACATTGACCTGAATGAGAAAACTAAAGAGCATACCAAAAAAAAAAAAAAAAAAAAAAAAAAAAAAAAAGGCACCGTTTTGCCCCATTTCTCTGAACAAGTTCCTTTGGAAGCCTGTCTGGAATGCTATGGAAAGGATACAATTGCACTAACTATGTGGAGACTTTGCTCTCAAGAAACACAGTCTGCCAGTAAAGACACACATTGCATTACATCTTCTAATATCCTTGCAGGGAAAGGGGAGCCAAGGAGGACCCCACCGCCCACAGGGACTGAGGATCCAGAAGCCATATGTAGTGTTACAATCTTCTCTGCTCACTCCGCTGGAACTCCACTCACACATCCTTCTCCCCAGTCCCACTGGCCCAAGAGGGGTCTGGGAAAGATCTGAGGAAGATGGGACGTTGGAGGTGGACTTGAAAGGACAAAATAAAAGTTTCCCAGAGATAAACAGGGAAAAGCCAAACTTGGAAATACAGAAAATCATGACCCAGGGGAGAGAAACGGTGGGTAAATCCTGTGTAGTGTGGAACTCCAAGGGAGAGAGGGAGAGAGAGAGAGAATGCTGGAACAGGGGACTGTGGTCATATTTGAAACACCTCGGGTTCTCCTTTTTCTGTAGGTGGTGCAGAGCGGCAAATGGGAGCTACAGGGTCAGATGTGCGTTTTAGAAAAAGGTAAGCCCTGCTACATACAGGCCATAGCAGTAAAGATGCACAGAGACTTTTCAGGGAAAGAATAGTAGGACTGGGTGCAAACTGGATGGGAAGTATAATTAAGGGTAAAGAATCCCAATATCTAGCTTGTCCACTTTTGTCTATAAGAGCTGTTGCCAGAGGAAAATGGGAATGCCGTGCACTGTGTGTGGTGACAGTAAGGTGTTCCAGAAACACTAAGAATCTGACTCTTTCTAGATGTCTGTCCGATAGAGTCCAAGATGCATCCCAGGCCACTCTTGAGAAAGATTTGCCAGAAGTCAAGATCGGTTTCACCCATGATTCTATGGTGAGCCTGTCTTAATCTGGGAGAAGCGTTTTTGCTTTTGCAAACCTGAAAATTGGAGTTCTTGTGTCTCCTTTCCCCGGGTGCAGTCACCAAATTAGGGGAGTGAGTTTCTTCATTCACAACGGCCAGCATAAAACCTGCCTGAAGATTTCCTGAGTCCCCGTGCCTTGCAACCATCTATTAGGGGCTTAAAAATGTTGGTGGAAAAAAAAATATGGAATGAAAAGATAAGTTTCTGTTGGCACAAAGAAATTTTTTTTTTTTGAAATCTGAGCATAGTTTTTCATATTACACATTTCCCATGAACTTTTTAGAAGGACCCCTGGTATGCATGGATTTTTTTTAAAAAGTTTTTGCATCAAAATAAACTTGTCCTTTTCCATGAACTTTTGGAAGTGCCCCCGTGGGTCCTACATATGCTTCAAAAGGACAAAATTCTAGGGGCAGATGTGCCCTGGAGAGGAGGCACAGGCAGGCACTTGTCCAGCCAAGATAAGGATATTTCCTACTGAAAAGCAGGCAATCTGCATTCTGAACTCTGTTACTGTCAGTGTCCTGCAACATTTTTGTCATGCGCAGGGGAGATACTCTAGCCTGCTGGTCAGAGGCAAACCGGTTTTCCATCACCAGAGAGAAGTGGAAGTAAAGAAAACAAACCCCCACATAAGAATAACTGTGGCAAATCCCGGCTGGAAGGTGAACATAGAAGCCTCTGCTTGCAGAAATTGAAGATTTCTCAAGTGCTTCTGTTATTTTACCCTAGAAATTATATTTGGTAGAGTCCTCATTTCAGGGAGAAAGACATACTTCTTAGGTGCCCAGGGTGCATTTTTCTTCTAGTGAGGTTTGGATGAATACACATGTTGGCATTTAGAACTCATTAACATTTTGAAGGACATTCTCCTGGCCTTGAGCAGTAAGAACTCAAGACTCAAGTTAGGGCAGTTTCAACCAAGACAAAGAAGGGTGGAGACTGAAGATATTAGAGTTCTAAAAGTGCACCCTAGGAGGAAAGTTGGCAAAGCACAGTCTGGCCGACAGGGCTGTCTAAATATCTGTTGACTGAATCAGTATAAACCGATGGATGAAGGAATGACAAGTGACATAAAATAAAGGAATATGTCTCTTTAGGATTAACACCCTGTCTGCTTGTTTCCTATCTGGTGGGTTGTTTGCTAGCGTGACAACACATGATTCCTTGTGGAAGTACCCAAATTAAGGAGTTTAGGGCAGATTCCACTTATTAAGAAGTAATCATTTAGGACAGCTTTGCTCTTGTAAGCGTTGATGCTACGTGTTTAGGGATTTGAAACGTAGTTAAAAAGCCACCCCACTTCTGTGAGTTAAAGAAATCCGGACAACTGGCCAGCAATTAGACCACTGGTTTTCTATTGCACAATGCAATTCTGTGGCACCCGGGAACCCTGCCCTGCAGGAGTGGAGACAAACCCGGATATACGCCACGTGCACGCGGTTTGGAAACGTTAAAGGATCTTTTTCGACCCTTTAGTTGGAGTGTACGGTTTATGCCCGAAGAGAACAGTTTGTGAACACAGAGGTAGGATTCACAAGGCTGGAAAGGCAGGGCTTCGAACTCCAGGTGTCTGGAGAGCGCGAAAGAGGACTACCGCCGCCACCGGGGCGCAGCCGGGGACGCGGGGCCACTGCCGCATGCTCGCTGCAGCGTGGTAGCCCGTGACCAGCGCAGCCGTGCGGGTCCAGGCCCGGGGGCAGGGTCACACGGCTGCGACGCCGCGGCTCTTCACGAAAACCGAAGCCCGGACATCGTTCGACTGATGAACGCTTGGGGGCGCGGGACTCCGTGCGTCCGCTTCCCTTTACGGCGGCAGGAAGGAGGCGCACACGGCGGCTCGTTGGTCTAGGGGTATGATTCTCGCTTAGGGTGCGAGAGGTCCCGGGTTCAAATCCCGGACGAGCCCACTTTTGTGCTGGGAGAGTCCGGAAACGGATTATTTTTAGGGTAGACGGGTACATGCAATAAAAGCAGTTCAAACGCAAAATCGAGACGCCGCGAACGCAAAACCTGCTTTTCGCCGAAATACCATTAAAGAGGGTAAGGTGAGAACGCGGAGGGTTGCTGGCTGGGTTTCGCTGCGGCGACGAGAGAGGCTCGGCCGCCGGGGGTCTACCGTGCGGGTGTGTCCGTGCGGAGCTGCAGGAGGGCGCGCCCCAACTCGCGCAAACGCCCCGGGATCTGCTAACCGGGCGCACGCCCGGATCGGGTTTGGAGGCGCTGCAAGCGTGCCCGGCATGCTGTACCGGGGCCTCGGGGTGCTTTTTAGGCTTTTCAAGCGCATGCGTTTTCCAAAGCACAAGCCAGCGTTTTAACGTCTCGCCCTCGAACGCACAGTAGGTATCTGAGTGTGAGTCGGGCTCTTCTGGTCCTGTGCTTCCAAAAATGAAAGCGATCAGCATTCCGGGTCACGGGACCAGGACGTCTCATTGAAACCTCTAAATAGGTTGTCTGCAGCAGGAAAAAAAATGTCTTTTAAAAAGTAACAACGAAGAAAAGCCTGGGCTCGTCCGGGATTTGAACCCGGGACCTCTCGCACCCGAAGCGAGAATCATACCCCTAGACCAACGAGCCGCTCCCGGCTCAAACGCTCCCGGCGCCTCCCTTCAGCCTCGTCCCGCCTCCGACACACTACGGACCGACCCGGGAGACCTCGCTCTCGCCGCTTGGGCCGTTGGCTCCCTGAGGCTCGGTCCCCAGCGCTTCCTGCCACGCAAGGGACGAGCAGCGAGCGACGCGTGGGCCACGGAGCACGCCAGTGCCTGGCTCCACGCTGCCCACGCGCGGCCGGGATCATCCCCGGTCGGCACCGGGCAGAGAGAGGCTTGGGACGGCGCCCCGCATCATCGAAAGGGCGTGGGCCGCGCGCTGGGGAGCGCGGGTCGGCGAATGCGAGCAGGGCACGCGGGGCTGGGAGAGCGGGCTCGGAGGAGCGGCTGTGCGCCAAGAACTCATCCCAGCGTTCGCCTTGGGTTCCTGCATGCCTTTAAGCCCTTCGCCCGTGGTGAACTGATCTGTTTCTTAACAATCACTCCCTAAGGGACCACGGTTGTCCCCATTATACAGATCGGGAAACTGAGGCGGGGAGAGGTTAAGGAGCTCAGGGAAGGCCCCAGAACGGGGAAGGGCTGGGTGGCGCTGATTGTGGGAGTGCCCGAGGAAGGTGGGAGAATGGCGGCGGCTGGAGGCAGTGCGGGCGAGGGATCCTACTGCCCAGTGGCTCAGCAGTCCCAGGGCAGGGCCGCGGCCGCCGGCCCGCTCGGCCTGCTCCGCTTCGTCCCTGGAACGCCCTCAGTTTGGGGCGATTGGCATCCGGCGACCAGTGGCTTGCGCGGACCGCGTTCCCGAGGGCTCTGCCGTCTTCCCCCGTCTTCTCTTAATGCCAGGAGGCTCTGGGGCGCCCCTGCGTGATGGACGGCGAGGACTGGCGCTCCCGCCCTGGGGCAGTGCGACCGGGTCCGAGGGAAGATGCCCCTACGCGAAGAGCCGAGCCGAGCCACCTTTCCGCGCGCAAGGCTGGCGCCCCGCAGGCCGGGGAGGTGGGGTGGGGGCAAGGCTCGGGAGGGCAGCTCGGCCTAAGGCCTCTGCTTGTCCAGCTGGTGTGTGGACACTGTCTACACCCGCTCCTGCCGCGCTGCGTGTGGACAGCTGGATATTGCTTGTAGTTTGAGGATGGAGGCTGTGGGAGGCTGGGGGAGGAGGGGTATCAGGGCCAGACCTGAGCAGGGTAAGTTTTGCCCCCCTACCCCCTTGAGGTGGTGCCTGTCCTAGGACTTCCTTACCCTGCCAGAACTGTGTCCCGCCCCTAGGGGCTCCGGTTCCTTCCTGCCACCCACCAAAGTGCCGCTGCAGGTGGCGCATTCACTGCCAAGATTTTTGTTCTTTGAATTTCCCAAATCAGCTTTGCCATCCCTTTGTCTGAAATGGCTTCAGCCTTCCCTAGCTAGACAATGGGTTTCTTTTTCTTCACCCTCTGATAAGCAAGTGGTGTCAGTGAATGATAACGATTGTTTTATTAACCTATTTGCACCTGTACATATTTCTGTATGGTGGACGATTTCCTTAGGACAGCCTGCCAGAGTTGGTCGGATCAAAGAGGAGATCGCTTTTATGCTTTGTCCGTAGCCCTCTAATGCAATTCTACACCAAGGAACTTGGGCGGGCTGGCTGGCGAGTGAGAGGTAAATGCCTGGAAGAAGAGACTCTTGGACAGCTCTAGAACCCATGATTCCATCTTTTAGCTCCACTGGGTTTGGGTGGCATCGAAGCTCTAGAGAATGGTGATCTCGTTCAAGTGTTGCTGAACATAATCTTGGTCTGGGGGTCGTGTGCACCAAAGGGAAAAGGTGGAACTAGATCAAGAGTGTAGTGATTCCTTAGGAGATGATAATTAGAACGACTCTAGAATAAGGCGACTGAAACTCCACGAGCTTCTAAAACCCTTGGGGCGGGGAGGCTGTGACTATGTTATAACTAGCGTTTGCCCATCGCTGGATTCCGACCCACTTTGGGCTCAGGCAGTGCAGACTGGGCATTGATTGGCATGGTCAGCCCTTGGCAGTGAGAATGCAAGTCATTGCCTGGGTTCCTCGCTGAGGTGGTACACAGGTCTGTGCGTGGCCGTGTGCGGAGCTTCATTCGCTGCTCCTGGATTATGCAGTAATTGACGCAAAGCCCATGGCCGAGGTCTTGCTAGGGTTGTTTCACAGGCCTTGCCCCAGTGGAGACAAAAACGTGGAGCTGAGAGTTTGTGTCTTTTTCCAGCTTTAAGTCCCCTCTCCTGCAACAACTTCAGCTATTTTTTTTTTCTTAAACACATTTTTCTCTGGTTTCCCTCAGTGGCCCTTTTCCAGGGCTTTATCTTATGTCCCCTGAATTTTGCAATCCTTTTGCAGGGTCGCCATGAGTGCATTCTTGGAGTTGCTTCAGGCCCTTCATTTTTCACTCAAGTTCTCAGTTGGTTTTTGAGAGTGCATGATCAGGAGGTGACAGGAATCCAAGATCTGGTTTGTGGGAGAAATGCATTCTGCTAAGGACATCTCATTACCCAGGGATCTTATTACCCTTCGGTTTTTCTTTACTTTTTTTTAAAAGATTTATTTATTTATTTGAAAGTCAGAGTTACACACACAGAGAAAGGTTTTCCAACCACTGGTTCACTCCCCAGTTGGCCACAATGCCAGAGCTGAGCGGATCTGAAGCCAGGAGCACAGGAGCTTCTTCTGGGTCTCCCACACAGCTGCAGGGGCCCAAGGACTTGGACCATCTTCTACTGCTTTCCCAGGCCATAGCAGAGAGCTGGATTGTAAGTGGAGCAGCTGGGACTCAAACCAGCACTCATATGGGATATGGCGGCTTTACCTGCTGGGGTACTGTGTTGTCCCTGCTGTTTAAAGATTTGTCACTCATTCCTCTGGATAAGTTGCTTTTCGAGCCATCTCCCAGATGGAGTTAACAAAGAAGAGCAAAGAACACAAAAAAGTCTAGGGCAAGAGACTGCTTTTTTTTTTTTTTTAATTAATTTATTAGACAGGTAGAATTGTAGACAATGAGAGAGAGACAGAGAGAAAGGTCTTCCTTCCATTGGTTCACTTCCCAAATGGCCGCTATGCTGATCTGAAGCCAGGAGCCAGCTGCTTCCTCCTGGTCTCCCATGCGAGTGCCACAGTGCCGGCCCCAAGAGACCACTTTTCTGCCTTCCTAGTGCTGCTTGAGGTACCTCTTGGCTCACTCAGTTAATCCTCCGCCTGTGGCGCTGGCATCCCATATGGGTGCTGGATTCTAGTCCCGGCTGCTCCTCTTCCAGTCCAGCTCTCTGCTGTGGCCCGGGAGGGCAGTGGAGGATGGCCCAAGTGCTTGGGCTCCTGCACCCATGTGGGAGACCAGGAAGGAGCACCTGGCTCCTGACTTCGGATCAGTGCAGCTGCTGGCCGTAGCAGCCACTTGTGAGTGAACCAATGGAAAGAGGAATACTTTTCTCTGTCTCTCTCTCTCACTGCCTATAACTCTGTCAAATTAAATAAATAGATAAAAATAAAAGCTTTCAAAAAGTAAGACAATGAGAGTGGTTTTTCTTTTTTTTTTTTTTTTTTTACAGGCAGAGCTAGACAGTGAGAGAGAGATCGCTGCACCAATCCGAAGCCAGGAGCCAGGTGCCTCCTGGTCTCCCATGGGGTGCAGGGCCCAAGGACTTGGGCCATCCTCCACTGCCTTCCCGGGCCACAGCAGAGAGCTGGACTGGGAGAGGAGCAACTGGGACAGAATCCAGCACCCCAACCGGGACTAGAACCCCAGGTGCTAGCGCCACAGGCAGAGGATTAGCCTAGTGAGCCACGGTGCCGGCTGAGAGTGGTTTTCTTATGAGCTCTAACCCCGTCTTATTCGAGTAGCATTTGAGCTCAGCGCTCTTGGCCTCTCCATATGCCACCTGACCTAACATCATGGAAGACAGTTCATCCTATTTGTACCTGATTTATAGAGTTCAGAGTTGACAAGGACTAGTTGGGGTCAAAAGAAATTTAATATTGCAGCAAGCAGTGGGTAGTAACCCGCTGCTCAGGCATCACCTGTTGGGACAGCATTGTTTTCCGCCTGCTCCGTATCACTTCTTTGCTCACAGCACCCTGATTTCTCTCTGAGGCTCATAGTCCTCGCAGAGTGAACAGGATCGACTCACCTGCTCCTTGGTCATGACAGCTGGTTCAGGTGTGTGTCCACGAGCCACATGAGGCCTCTGAAAGCCTCTGCAGGCTCATTTTTTCACCCCACAAACTCTCACTGGATTTGCAGCGTGGGATGAGCCTGCTTGAGACTGTGACCAACACAGAGGAAGGCAGAGACCAACACCGTGAGAGGTTCCTACCATTGCTTGGTGACTGTATTTAGGTCTGTCCATGGATTTCCCAGTTATCGGATGGACCTAGAGGTAAATGGACTGGGAGTGTGTGTGTGTGTGGAGAGAGAGAGAGAGAGAGAGAAACTGACACAGAGATCCATAGATAGATATACAAGGGGTCTTCATAAAGGTCATGGAAAATGTGTATGATGAAAAAACCAGAGGCCAGCACTATGTAGTAGTTTGTGCCTTTGTCTATAGCGCTGGCATCCCACATGGGTGCTGGTTCATGTTCCGGCTGTTCCTCTTCCGATCCAGCTCTCTGCTATGGCCTGGGGAAGCAGCAGAAGATGGCCCAAGTGCTTGGGCTCCTGCACTCGCCAGAAGAAGCTCCCGGCTCCTGGCTTTGGATCAGCTCAGCTCTGCTTGTTGCAGCCATTTGGGGAGTAAACCAGTGGATGGAAGACCTCTGTCGGTAACTCTACTTCTCAAATAATAAAATCTTAAAAAAAAAAAAAAGAAAGAAAGAAAGAAAGAAAGAGAAAAAAAAAACTATGCCTGGGCTTCAAATTTTTTTGCACCAAAATAAACTTATCTTTTAATTCAATTTTCCATGAACTTTTAAAAAGTATTTATTTATTTATTTTGAAAGTCAGAGTTATATATAGATAGATCTTCCATCTGCTGATTCACTCCCCAGATGGCCACAACAGCCAGGGCTGAGCCAGGTCAAAGTCAGGAGCTTCATCTGGGTCTCTCACATGGGTGGTAGGAGTCCAAACACTTGGGCCATCTTCTGCTGCTTTCTCCCAGGCAATCAACAGAGAACTGTTTCAGAAGTAGAGTAGCCAGGACTCAAACTGGCGCCCATATGGAATGCTGGCGCTGCCATGGCAGCTTTACCCACTATGCCTCAGTGCTAGTCCCATTTCCTATGAAGTGTTTGAAGTCCCCTTGAGTTAAAATTTTTTTTCTTTACATTTATTTGAGGAGCTGAAAGAAGGAGACACACAGAGCTCCCATCCATTGGTCCACTCCCGTTTATAAATGCCTTCAATGACCTGGGCTGGGCCAGGCCAATGTTGGGAGCTGGGAACTCGAGCCAGATCTCCTACATAGGTGGCAGGGACCCACTTACTTGAGCCATCACTGCTTCCTCCTAGGGTCTGCATTAGCAGGAAGCTGGAGTCAGGAACCAGAGTTGATTACTGAACCAAGGTACTTGATACAGGATGCAGACATCTTAGCCACTAAGCCAAACAGCTCTCACTTGCCTAAAAATTTTGTTTTTAAATTTGTTGTTTTGGTTTTTTGTTTTTTTAAAGATGTATTTATTTGAAAGGCAGAGTTATGGGGGGCTGGGGCTGGAGAGAGAGAGAGAGAGAGAGAGAGAGAGAGAGAGAGACTTCCATGCATTGGTTTCATTCCCCAAATTGCTGCAACAGCTGGAGCCAGGAGGGCTGGGCCAGGCTGAAGCCAGGAGCTTCATCCGGGTCTCCCACATGAGTGGCAGGGGCAGAAGCACCTGCTGGTACCTGGGCCATCTTCTGCTGCATTCCTAGGCACATTAGCAGGGCGCTGGATAGGAAGTGAAGCACCTGGGGCCCAAACTGGTGCACATATAGGATGGCGGTGTCACAGGTAGCAGCTTAACTCGCTGCACCACACCAGCCCCTTGTTCTAGTTTTCCTGTTGCTGTTTATTTTGCCCATCAACCAGTTTGAGCTGAGTTGCCGTCATCGGCAGACTGGCCACATTCTTTCAGCTGTAGTGAATATTTTCCTAATCAAAAACACCTGATCAGAAGATAGTGAACTGGCAGCCTTTCCACTCCTTCCTTTAATTGACGTACACTCATATTTATCAAAGGTTTAGTCAACTAATTACAGAGCAAAACCTGAAGCAAACTGGGCTTTGGTTGGGTGACTTCTGCATTCAGAGGGGAGTCTGGAGGGCCCCTATGCCTTCTCATGGTCTCCTGGTTACCTGGCTCCACACACAGCTGAGACAGCATCACAGCCCCCAATTAAACTCCCTCTTCGTGAGGATCCAGATTGGGTGCCTGCTCCTTCCCTGGGAAAAGGAAGCACAAGGTTTGAAATGCAAGCTCAGGCCCGGCGCCACGGCTCACTAGGCTAATCCTCCGCCTAGCGGCGCCGGCACACCAGGTTCTAGTCCCGGTCGGGGCGCCGGATTCTGTCCCGGTTGCCCCTCTTCCAGGCCAGCCCTCTGCTATGGCCAGGGAGTGCAGTGGAGGATGGCCCAGGTGCTTGGGCCCTGCACCCCATGGGAGACCAGGAAAAGCACCTGGCTCCTGGCTCCTGCCATCGGATCAGCGCGGTGCGCCGGCCGCAGCGCGCCGGCCGCGGCGGCCATTGGAGGGTGAACCAACGGCAAAGGAAGACCTTTCTCTCTGTCTCTCTCTCTCACTGTCCACTCTGTCTGTCAAAAAAATAAATAAATAAAAAATAAAAAAGAAATGCAAGCTCAGGCCCGGCTCTGTGGTGCAGTAAGTTAACGCACTGGCCTGAAACGCTGGCTTCTCCAACTCCACCAGTTGGAGACCTGGCTGCTCCACTTCCAATCCAGCTCTCTGCACTGGCCTGGGAAATCAGTGGAAGATGGCCCTGCACCAGCGTGGCAGACCCAGAAGGAGCTCCTGGCTCCTAGGCTTCAGATCATCCCAACTCTAGCTGTTGCGGCCAATTGGGGAGTGAACCCTCAGGTAGAAGACCCCTCTCTCTCTCTCTCTGTAACTCTGACTTTCAAATAAATAAATAAATGTAAACAAAGATAGCGGAAGAACGAATCTGCGTTGTTCTGTGTCTTGCTGTTGTGGACGAATCTGTGTGCTCTTTGGAAGAACAATGGGCCACCCAACACACAGATGAGTTTCTTTAATCCCGAATCTGGGAATCCCGGCATCGCTTAATCACGGTGGCCAGGGAAAGCAGACCCAACAGCAGCGGGGCTGCAGCACCAAGAGGAGCCCAAGCCCTGGGAAGCGGCCTCTGCTCTCTTGCAAAACCCACCAAGCAATGTGATTGACAAAGGGCTAGAGAGATAGAAAGGTATTTTGACACCATTCAGCATCCTCTTCTTGTCTCCGTTTTATTGCTCCTCCAGAAGTAAAATGCAGTCTCATTTGCTTATCTACATCTCCCACTTTCTGTGGCATGCCTTTCTCAAGTAAGGGAAAGTGGCCGTTCCCACCACACACTGGCAGTCACCACCTATGCATGAAACACTTGCTCAGATGGTGTGTGTGTGTGTGTGTGTCTGTGTCTGTGTTGTAAAAAACCCAACAATATACACAAATAAACCACATGTATCAACATCTCTGTTGGTAGTATATAGATTTCCAAATAACTACGCACGTCTCCCAAATTCTGCCACAAATCCAGAGTTTATAATAGCTATGACAGTATCAGTTTCAACCAAGTTACAAATTTGATACAAACTGCAATCCATTTAAAAATCATTTTGAAAAAAATTTTATATACTAAATATTAACATTCTGCTGTAGTTTAGAAAAAACTAAATGGGATGAGAAAAATCGAGGTACCAGTGGTGACACAAGGCCTTTTTGTCTGGAAAGACTGATTTTCTGAGGTCAGCACAGGCTGCTGCCTAATAAATCTTCAGGAAAACAATTACTGCAACTGCCAATGAGCACACTGAAACAGAACAAGGACCAACCCTAAGGAAGCACTTATTTGCATTAGCATCTTTCAGCAGGAGTGTGTGAAGAGAGGAGAGAGTGTGAGTTAAGGAATGGGTTTTCAGGCCTCCCTGCCTTGAAAAACCTCCTACTCTCCAAACAGAATATTGAAGCAAGCTACTCAGTGAGAACAGACCCAAGACCTCAACTCACTCCCCCTGAGTCGAAGAGAAGAACATGGGCTTCATTCCAAGGAAAACTTCCCAGGAGAGCTGGGAAGAATTTTTTCATGGTGCTCTTGGTACCTGCCAGCAAACAACTGACCCGTGTTCAAGGGCACCTGCAGGGTTCAGAGTTCACCCTGGCAGTATCAGTCGGATAGCCGGTGCCGGCGCTGGACAGGCATTGCTGCTCTGCCTTCAGGACCAGGAAGCGCAGGGTGGAACAGCAAACCTCCACCCTCTCCCTGCCTTCCACAGATGTTCTCGAAGCCTCCTCCAGGGTGGCAGAGGGGTCTGAGCTCAGCCGCCACCTCCCGTGGTCGGGACAGGAACAGCTGCTGTTGGTGGCAGCACCCTTCATTTTCCCGTTGTTTCCATAACTATTTCTTCTAGTCCGACGTTCTCAACAGCGGCTGCCCAGTTCACATCTGCACCGATCTGCAAGGTTGTCTCTGGACTCTTGCTACAGTTGCAGGATCTCTGCACTGGACGGGATCAGCATTTCCAGTAGTATCACTTTCTTTTTTTTTTCTGGCCACTGACAGTTTTGACTTATATTTGAGAACCATACAAATTTTAGAACAGTAAAAAAGGCTATAACTACACAAGCAAAACCCTAAAGCTACATCAGAGCTCAGTTTGGAGGTCACCTATATGGAGAGGGAGGATTGAATGGTATCCAGGGTCCCACAGGCTGACCAGAATCCCTGGGGTGTTGGCACCACAGTGAACTGTTTTAAATAAGATTTTCTATCGCTTCTCAGCCTTTTGGCTAAGATCAAGTGTAGTATCTGTTCTTATCAATTTAAAATAAGATTTTCTTCTTTCTCTCTCTCTCCATTTTTTATTAAAAGCTGAGTCCATCAAATGACACACACTAAGCTGATACAGGTCCACCGCCCTCAGATCCATCCCCATCTGTGAGGGATCAGAGAGTGTGGAGGAGAAAAAAACCTGCCCTGGATCTTTGGGGAAACCAGGCTGCCACAACCTGTTGCTGCTACCATTGCTGCTGCTGCTGCTGCTGCTGCTGCTACTGGCGAAGAGATGTCCCCGGTAGCTTCATCCCTCGGGCACAAGGAGTTCTTCACATCTTAGTGTCCTGGCCCAGCCTGTCATCCTAGGAACACAGAAAGGAAGAGTGGATCAGGACGAGGGTCGGGGGATCCTGCCATTCAGCACCTCTCCTTGGGAATTCCAGATCAGGCATAGATAGCAGGAATAACTGTCACAGCTGTGCCTGTGTTTTAGCTGCATCAGTTCGTGTCACTCTCACCCACGCTCTATGAGCTAGGCACTTCCATTAACTGTGTTATCAGTAAGGCAATTAAGGCACAGAGAAGTGAAGCGACTTCTCTCTGGTCACGCAGCTCCTAAGTGGTGCAGTCAGGATTTAAGCACCAGGACTGGGGCTTGAGCCGTCCTCTTCCAGGTGATACTGCACCTGCCCTCATGTCTGGCTTTTCCTGGCCTCCCTGTCTTGGTCTCTGGCCCGCTCGCTCATCCCCACAATTTCATTTTCCCGAAACACTGCTCAAGATTCTTCGGCAGCATGAAAGTAGCAACAGAAAGATGAAGGACTTGAGCATGCTCTTGCCTCCTGGGAACTGAATAGAATCTCCAGGCTCCAGAAGATTCTGAATCTGAGGACTGGTTGTTTAGTGTGGAAGGCGTCACGGAAATGGGAAGTATCTTTGCCTAACAGTCCAATCGCAGCAGTGTCAGACACACCTTCTGAACTTGGGCGCTCATGCTACTTTCCGCTGTTTCAATGAGAATAATGCGAGCACCCTGAGGAGCCCCTCACAAACCCTCGACCCTCCAATTCCTGCAGTTTTATCATTATAGATGGTTTCTTTTGGGTCAGGCAGTTTTCTCTTTGCTTTCACACAACAAATATTTTTTAAAGCACCTATTATGTTCCAGGTTCTGTAGTAGGTACTGAAGATGCACTGGGGGGAACGAGCAGAAAAAAGTTTTAAAAAATAAATTAGAGGGGGCTGGTACCGTGGCACAGCAGGCCACGCTGCCATTTGTAAGCTGTTACCTCAATCAGAGCTTTGGCTTGAGTTCTAGCCACTCTACTTCTAATCCATCTCCCTGCTAACGCACCTGGGAAGGTAGCAGAAGATGGTTCAAGTGCTTGGGCTCCTGCTACTCACAGAGGAGACCCAGATGGAATCCCTGGCTCCTGGCTTCAGCTTGGCTCAGTCCTGGCTGTGGCAGCCATTTGGGTAGTGAATGAGCAGATGGAAGTCCTCTCTCTCTCTCTCTCTCTCTCTGTGTGTGTCTCACTTTGCCTTTCAAATAAATAAATAAAACAAGAGAACTCCAAACACTGATATATACTATGATGACAAAGTAGAATAATGGGAGAGAGTAACTGACTGGGTGGCTGGGAACTGCAGACATATAGAGCAAAAGGCCACGTGGTGACCGAGCCAGAGACTGGAATGAGGTCCCACAATGCCAAGGTAGCTCCCAATCACCGGCAGCTGGAAGAGGCAAGGATGGAATCTAGGGGTGGCAGGCAGTCACCAGAACTCAGGGCAAAGGAATTGATTCTCTCTGAGGACCTGCACAGGGACCCAACCAGGCCAGTATTTCCATGTCGAGAGTCCAGGCCTCCAGAGCTGCGTGGGAAGTACAGTTCTATTGTTGTAAGATACCAAGTCTATGGGCACTGTCGTAGCAACTCTAGCACAAGAGCTGGGTCATTTTAGAAAAGAGCGGCTGTTGTACAGTTCTGCATACATTCCTATGGACTTACTTCTAAGGGTACAGTTTAAAAACTTGTCATGGGACTCCAAATCCTATTAAAATTGGTGGTAAAAATGCCATCTTAATTGTTAAAGTGATCATACTAAGTTTTAAAGAGAACATATAGATAGTATTAACTGTTAAAGTGATCATATAAATAGGATCAAGTGCTTGGCAATAATAATAGATAGAATTAAAAAGGAGAGAATGTCCAACATGGGAAGCAGTCCACACAGCAGATTCATAGAATGACAATTGCCTTAAGTAACACTCTGATCTCAGAATTAGCCCTTAAAGCTTCCTGGTCCCTCTGAAAAGCCCATGAGAGCATTTCAGGCATGGAAAGCCAAGACACTGTGGTAAAAAATGTTCTACATGAAGGATCTCTGTGAGTGAGACCCCAGTGGAAAGAAGTGGCCATCAAAGAATGATATACTTTCTCTAAAGAGAAGAGAGAACTTCCACTTTGCTTATGTCCTTGCCCAAATACTAACAGAGTCTGTGGACTCAAAAGTCTTCCATAGCCTAGGCAGCTCATGTCAAAAGCCTCAGGTGATCACTGACATACATAAGAGTGTTAATTGTTAAATTAACAACAGGAATCGCTGTGCACTAACTTTCCATGCAGGACCTCTGTCCTCAGAGTTGTATTAAAAGTTAACTGTATAGCTAGTTCTCAAACAGTTTGTGTGTGTGTGTGTGTGCGCGCACACACAAATTGTTGAAATCTTTACTTAGTATAGAGTTGTCTTCTAAGTACAAAGTTAATTGAAAATCATAATGGAGAATGGGTCTGGCAAGGGGAGAGAGAGGAGGGGGAGAGGTGGGAGTGTGGGTGGGAGGGTGGGTATGATGGGACAAATAACTATATTCCTAAGTTGTACTTATGAAATTCGTATTCCTTAAAAAAAAAAAGAGCAGCTGGTCCAAACCAACAAGCATCTCACCCTCTGGATGCTGGTCAAAAAATGGATTGCAAAGGCAGAAGAAACCAAAGAGGAAGCAGGAAGCCAGATAAAGAGGCTGAGAGGCAGGCAGCTGACGGTGGCATGGGTGATGAATGAATGAATGCACACATGTGCTAAGAACAAGGGAAGGGAAAGCACTTGACACTGACTGAGTTGATGAGTTGTGGAGCCAAGGACTGGCGGGTGGGCCGCTGAGATTTCTCTGGGGGCAACTTCTCAGTCTCTGCAAGGCATCTGCTGCTCCCAGAGCAGGTGGGGGTGGGGGTGGGGGGACAGTCCAGTTGGTGCGGGCAGGGACAGGAGGGTGGGGACTGTGGGGAGCAACCCGGACTAGACTAAGTTACTGGAATTAAGACTTATTCTATGCATCTGCTCTCCCACAGTATGGCGCTGGGAGAGGAGAAAACAGCTTCTACGCAGCTGCCTCTTGCCAACTTGAGTGATGACCTCCAGGAGCTGATCCTGCTCCTGATTGGAGGAGAGCAGCGTACTCGGCGTGTGGGCAGCCGAGTTGGGATTGGCGGAAGAGGACTATAAAGGAGGAGAGAGACAACATGCACCAGGAACATCTAAGGGGAACATCTATCTGAGGGAACACCTGTGCAGCCCCCGAGAGAGCCGGCCGGCGGTGTGCCGCTCCCCCGCGGAAGTGGCGAAAGTGGCCAGGGGGAACCGCCCTTCCACGGAGGTGGAAGGGATGGTAGCCAACCCGGGAAGGGCCGAGCAGACAAAAGAACAGCGCAGGGTCCTGTGTCGTTCCTCCACGAAGAGGGGGAGCGACATAATGGTGCCGTGACTCGGATATGAAGCCTAGGCAGGGTTTAGTGTTGTTCCTCCACGAAGAGGGGGAGCGACAGGGACCGAGTTACATCTCCCTCCTTGGGTGCAGCTCGTGTCCCAGGCCTCTGAGTGGAGGATGTCACACGAGGCCTCCTCCCGAAAGGCCCAATTCGAATGCCACCTGTGTCTGGAAGCGTCCCCAACGTCCACAAACAAATGGCTTCTCCTGCTGTGCCTCTGGCCTCCCAGGAGTGGCTCGTGTCCCCTGTCACATTCTGCTAATGCACCCCAATGAACTGCTGGTGTCACGGGCCACACGGCGAGGGTTTCCATCTCTGGGCCCCTGCACTCAGCAGGCCTCAGCCACTGAGTCCTGCTGCTGTCACTCCACACGCACCCAGAAGTTTTGCTGCCAATGCTCCGGGGGCAGCAGGCAGCTGCCAAGAGCACGAGGCACACTGCCCTCTTGTCCCGGGGTCCCCTCACCCTGGCGACAGGCTGTCTCAGTGTAGTCCCACGGGGCAGGAGCCTGGTGCTTTTGTGTCTGCACACTGGGCTGCTGTGTGCTAGTGCTGAAAGGAGCAGGGCACGTGACAGGCATGCACTGGCCCCGGCACGGCCTTCCCCGCGTGGACAAGCCCGGCCACCTACCTCTTTGTTGGGGACGGCTGGGCCGTCGCTGTGGACCTGGCTGCTGGTCTCCTGCAGGGCATGGCTGGTCCCGGGGCTGCAGCCTGGCTCGGGGACTGCCCCTTCCTCTTGCTTCTCCTGGCCCTCGTCCAGCTTGGGGGTGTCACTGTCTTCCATCCCTCCAGGGGCGCCCTGGGGGACCTCCACCCCTGCAGCTGCCTCCTCTGGCTTCTCGTTCTTCAGTCCAGGCTCAGGCTCTGCAGCCCCCGGCTTCTCCCCCTTTGCCTCCACCTCCTCTTCCGCTGGCTTTGCCTCCATGGGGCTCCCCTGCCCATTCTCGGCCTCTGGGCTGGAGGCTTGGGGTGGTGCGGGGGCCACCGCCTCTGGATTCTGCGCCGCCTTCTCGCATTGTGGGGCCTCCTCCGCCGCCCCGTCGTCCTGCTCCTCCTGTTTCTCTGGCCCGCTGCGTGTCCTCCTCAGAGGGGGCCTGTCCCCAGGCCCCAGGGGTCCCCCCACTCCCTCTCTGGCAGCCCCCTCTCTAGCCGGCAGGGACCCTGGGGCCCTACTCTTGGACGGGAACACCTCATCTCCATTCTCTTCTTTGGTGCCATTCTCTTGAGCCGCATCGGTGACCCGCAGGTCTCCAAGTTCCCCACAGTCTGACTGGGACCTTCGGAAACGCCTGGAGGGGGGGCGCCTTTTGATGGAGCCCCTCGTCCGCACCTGGAAGAAGGTGTTCAGGAAAATTAGCTGTAAGAAGAGCCAAGGGGGAGGCCTACCAGTCTAAGGCACTGTTAGCAAGCCCCACGGGTGGGCGTGCATTTCCTAGGCCAATACTCACTGTGCTATTTGTGGTGGGTTTGGACCCTGTGGGGTGGGGGTCAGCCCACAGAGTGAGTGACAGACCTCTGACTCATGGGGATGCAGATGCTTACCATCCAGAAAAAAAAAAAAAAAAAAAAGAGAGAACTTACAGGGCCCGCATGTTGGCACAGTGGTTAAGGCTTGGACGCCTGAGTCCCACATCACAGTGTCTGAGTCGCGGCTCTTTCCAGTTCTAGCTTCCTGCTAATGTGCACCCTGGCTGATGTGCACCTGCTGATGGCTCAAGTAGCTGGGTCCCTGCCACCCAGGTCAGAGGCCGGGATTCAGTTCCTGCTCCCAGCACTGGCTGTTGCAGGCATTTGGAGAGTGAGCCAGTAAATGGAAGCTCGCTCTCTCTCTCTCTCTCTCACTCTCTCTCTTTCTCTCTCTCCCGGTCTATCTCTGTCTTGCTGCCTCTCAAATAAAATGAAAAGAAAGAAAATATTTTAAAATGATAACTTATGATTTATTGCCCTATAACATTAGCCAATTTGGTATATACCTTAGCAACAAGTCATACAATAATTTCCAACATGTAAACAATGGCTTATAAAGAATTAATTCTGGGGACCGGCGATGTGGCGTAGCAGGTAAAGCCGCCGCCTGCATCCCATATGGGCACCAGATCAAGACTGGCTGTTCCACTTCTGATCCAGCTCTCTGCTATGGCCTGGGAAAGCAGTAGAAGATGGTCCAAGTCCTTGGGCCCCTGCACCTGCGTGGGAGACCCTGAGAATCTCCTGGCTCCTGGCTGATCGGCGCAGCTCCAGCCTTGCAGCCATCTGGGGAGTGAACCAGTGGATGGAAGACCTCTCTCTCTCTCTCTCTGCCTCTCCTTCTCTCTCTGTAACTCTTTCAAATAAATAAATAAATATTTAAAAAGACGAATCTATTCTTCACATGCTCTTTGAGTTTTACCATCCAAAGGGTCTCCTCCTAAATTGCAAGCTATTTCTTTTTTGCAGAACTCACATTTTCATATTTTGAAAATGATGCTTTAACAAAGGCGAACCCAACAGAGCAGAGGGTTTGAGGCTGGCTGATGGCCTTGGCCCTGGAATGGGGACCTCTCCGGGGCTGAACTGCACAGCTGGCTGGTCCAGCGTCCTCCCTGGCCCCAGCTCAGTCCTCCCCACCCTTACCCAGCGGGCTCACGGGAAAGCTCTCAGGTCTGCCACCATCAGAAGCTGCCCAGAGGGAGTTTGCAGAGAATGACTGCAGCCTCTCAGAACGGAGCCTTCTCTTGGCTCACTGCAGTTGTGAGCAGTGCGAAGCACACGACGTGTCAGAAGCCCAGCTTGACTGCGCGGGTGTGTCCTTCAACAAATTCAATGACGTTTTGTCTCATTTTCCCACTGATTTCCACTTTGCTATTTGTCCAGCCAGGTAAATCTCAGAGGTTGAGAATGAACATTTGGAGAGTTAGGACTTCCCAGGCTTTGCCTGAGACCACCATGAGGCTAGCTCTGCAGGTGTCAGAGGCCCTGACCCTTGTGGCCAGAAGGTTCAGAAAGCATTGTGGGGGCCCGCTCTGTGGTGGAGTGGGTAAAGCCACCACCTGCAGGCCGGCATCCCATATGGGCACTGGTTCGAGTCCCGGCTGCTCTACTTCTGCTCCAGCTCCCTGCCATGGCCTGGAAAATTGGTGGAGGATGGCCCAGAGGAAGCTCCTGGCTCCTAGCTTTGCATCAGCCCAGCTCCTGCCATTGTGGCCATTTGGGGAGTAAACCAGTGGATGGAAGATTCTCTCTCTCTTTGCCTCTCCGCCTTTCCTCTCTAACTGTGCCTTTCAAATAAATAAAAAATAAATATTTTTTAAAAAGCAAGCAAGCATCGTGCCCACTCCCTTGTTACAGTCAGAGGCCTCAGGCCTCCGTGTGTGGCCGGGTAGCATCCCCTCTGTTGTTCCGCTGCTCCCTCTGAGAACACCGACAGAAGACTGTACTGTCCGTCGACTCCCGTCTGCCTTCGAGGTCTCCAGGCAGTAGGCTCAAGCTTGCCCCACGGCCTCCTTATCACCAATGTGTTTCTTGGGGCTCTACCTATTCCTACACATCTTTTTTGCTGGATGGGTTTTCCGGAATGACCTAGAAGATCTCATTTCTCCACCTTTAATTCCAAAGTCGCATGTTGCATTCCGTGGTCCTGACCCCTTCTATCTCAGCCCCCCCCCACCCCCCCCGCTGTGGTCCACATTGGCTGAAGCCCTGCTAGACTGCATGGAGTGGTGTTCTGATTTTACCTCCTTCTGGTAGTGCATCCGGGTACCTGATGGAAAGGTTTTCACCAAGTACCCAGAGAAATGAGCCCTACCAGGTGTCTTTCCACACACAGAACAGTCTGGATGTTCTTTTATTTTTATTGATTTTTCAAATGGAACATTTAGATGTTTATTTTTATAAGCTTTTTAAATTGATTTATTTATTTATTTTGAAAGGCAGAGTTACAGAGAGAGAGAGGGAGAGGCAGAGAGAAAGGTCTTCCATCCACTGGTTCACTCCCCAAATGACCACAACGGTTGGGGCTGGAGCCAGGAGCCAGGAGCTTCTTCCAGGTCTCCCACATGGGTGCAGGGGCCCAAGGACTTGAGCCATACACTCTGCTGCTTTCCCAGGCACATTAGCACGGAGTTGGATTGGAAGTGGAGCATGGGATGCTGGCACTGCAGACGGCGGCTTTACCCAATACGGCGCAGCGCCGACCCCTGGATGCTCTTTAACTGGGGTGAGCTACAGTAAGAATGGCTGGGGTCCATCCTGGGCCATGCTCCCATTGGGCCAGAAGAGGGCGATCTGGTGCTCCAGGGACCCTGCCCGCTTTTCCAGGTGAGCCACCGACCAACCCTTTAGCTTTTCTTGGCAGCTTGTGCCATTTCTTATCTGTGCAGCTAAGATCAGCTAGAATTCTCACCCCTCTCTCCACAGAGGGTACAGCCCTGTATCCCCCAAGCCTGCCACTGGAGCTAATGGTGCAGAAACAGGGGCAGGAGATGAGAGAGGCAGGCCTGGTGGAGCAGTGGCCTCAGCTCCAGAATCATTCATGAAGGAGAAGAGAAATTTCCCTTCTGTTGAAAAACCGGCTCTGCCGACAGCTCCACACCTCTCTGCCCTTACTCCAAGGCAACAGGTTGGAGAAAATTCTTGGGGCCGGTGCTGTGGTGTAGCAGGTAAAGCTGCTGCCTGCAGTGTCAGCGTCCCATATGGGCTCCGGTTCGAGTCCCAGCTGCTCCACTTCCGATCCAGCTCTCTGCTGTGGCCTGGGAAAGCAGTAGAAGATGGCCCAAGTGCTTGAGTCCCTGCACCCATGTGGGAGACCTGGAAGAAGCTCCTGGCTCCTGGCTTTGGATTGGCTCTGCTCCAGCCATTGCGGCCATCTGGGGAGTGAACCAGTGGATGGAAGAACTCTCTCTCTCTCTCCCCCTCTCCCTCTCCTTCTCTGTGTAACTCTGGCTGTCAAATAAATAAATATTAAAAAAAAAAAAAAGAAAATTCCGGGAGTCTGCAGCACTTGGCACCCAGAATGTACCTTATTGTAACAGGGCAGATGGCTGCCTTCAGGTGGCTGGTCGAAGCTAACAGGGACCTCCTCTGCCTCGCTGCTCCGAGACCGAACGCCAGGACTGCTGGGCGTAGAAGGTGGGCTGTGAAATGGCGACACCATGGCCTTGAGCCCAGGACTCTTGGGTGAGGCGCCAGGCAGCAGGGCTGCTGGGTCAAAGGTTAAGTTGGCCTGTCGAGAAAAGATGAGGAATTTCAAGTCAGGGAGCAGAGGGGAGCGTCAGCTTTAGCTTGTTGATTACCTGGACACAGATCTGGTGGAAGCCAGGTCCCATGAAGCTTTTTGTGTGACGTCTCACCAATTATCCATTGTCACACCAGGTCCCGCTCCAGGAGGCACTGCCTACTCAGTCCCTCTCCTGCTGCCTGCCTCACCACCGGCTGCCCTCCAGAAAGCTCAGGTCGCACTAATGTGGATCCAGGAAGAAGCCCTGGAACAGCTCTAACTTTGCAGGCAAAGTGGCCAGAACAGCACCTGCCAGCAGCCTCAGGATCTCAGAGGAAGTTCCAGACTCACTGGAGTCAAGAGCAGCAGTTACTGCTTACTGGGTGCCTGCTACCTGCTGGGCCTATGCAGCTGTTCCCTTTGCAACAACCCCGCACGTTCCGGTTTTTTCTCATTACCCAAATCAGGAGAGTGGCTAAGGCACCTGCCTCGAGATGCACGCCAGGCCCCTGTGTCCCTCGAGCCTCCAGGGAGTAGGTTCTCTCTTCGCAAACCCTGCCCAGCTCTCCCAGAAGGAGGGTGGCAGAAGAAATGCAGTATATGCCAGCACTTGGGACATCACAGGGCAAGTGAGACCCCGCCCCAGTACACCCGAGGGTAATCAAAGGGGAGAGTTAGCCCAAAGTGACCACAGCCTTGGGGAGTTCTGGGTTTGGGAGGGCAGGAGGTGAGTGGTATGGATCTATCCCATTGCCTTGGGGCAGGTGGAAGCTGGAGGTGTCCCTGGAGGCACTGTGCATGAGCATCCCTGACACTGTTTAGCGCCCTCTAGCGGTGCACCTCCACTCCTGCCCTCTGCATTTCCCAGCCGCTGCACAGTTCCTGCAGGTCCTGGAGTCGTATCAGGAGAGATCGCACTAAGACCTCGCAGAGAACAGATGGAGCGTGAGAAGTGCGTGGCTTTTCTACGTCGTCGACAGACCTGACTCTGATATCGAGTCTTTCACTTAACAGCTGCTGTGTGGCCTCAGGCAAGTCCAACGGCCTGAGTCCTGGGTCCTTAGCTTGACCTCCAAAGTCTGTTCTACCTGGTTCTTTTCACTCTCTCCTGCAGCTCCTCACCTCGCACCCCACACTCACACCCTCTCCCTTCCCCCCACGACTCTGGATCCTGGGAATGCCCACGTGTACTCCAGGACTTGCAGACTATAAAACATTAAACAGGTGGAGGAGGGTATTAGGTTTTTATTGTGAGCTTAAGAAAGAACCCATGAGACAGACAAGCCTGAGTCAGGGGCAAGTCCAGAGTTGAACATAAAGCCAATGCAGATCTCTTTTAGAAAACCAAGTCATGGTGAGAATTAAATACATAAAATATCCAAGTCAAGTGCAATGCTAGGGGCCCAGGAATGCCAGAAAGCATCAAATGGCTAGGGCCAAGGCAAGGGTCTGGGCCGCAGCTGCTGGGGCAGCTCTGAGCTTCCTGCATGGGGCTGTCTGTGTGTGGCACACAACTGACTGTGTTTCCCCCCGAAGACTCATGAATGGCTGGCAAAGGGAATGAGCCCAAGACCACAGGGTACAGAACACTGGGAACCGAGTTTTGGCACTAGGATGGGGGTCAAGGCGGGCTACGGGGATGCTGGGGTGGGGGTCCTGGCTACACCCCCATCAGCCGGCAGCCAGGAGGGATGCTGGAGTTACGGGGTCCTTCCGAGAGACCCCTGTTGTGTAGATGGGTGGCCTACAGCCCTCTGTCTTCCCTGCAGCCGGGGGCGGGGCAGGGGGCAGGGCAGGGCTTCTCGGGATGAATTAAACTTCCAGGGAGACCCGCAGAGCTCTCCTGGGTGCACGGGACAGGCTCAGAGCTCTCGGAGACCCACAGGGTAGGCTCGTGGCCAGAGACCAAAGGTGTTCTCCTTAGCGTCCCATGCTTGGGCTCTCCCTCAGCTAACTGCAGAGGCTTGGTGGCCCCTAATAGGTTCAGAAAGGTAGGTGATGAGCCCATTCTATTGGCTGCGCATGGATGGACGGCTATGACGTATGAGACCTGTGGGTCTGGACAGAGGCTGCAGTGAGAGCAAGAGCCTCCCCCACAGGTCCCATGGGAGGCATCACACCCAGCCCTTCCTAACGCTTCAGCTCATGCAGTTCCTACCCCGGGAGTACCTTCCTCCCCATCCCCACCTCCACCCCTACCCCAGCCACCACCTTCATGGACTGATGCAGGGGGCAGGGGCTTCACACGCAGCTCTTGCTCACTCATCTCTGTTTCCACTCTGAAGTTCTAGACCTGGGGTTCTCACCACGGGATGGGGGCGGGGGATGATTGCGCCCCCTGCTGGAGAGTGCTGCTGGCACCCAGTAAGTGGACCAGGGCAGCCTGTGATGAGCAGGCATGCCCTGCATCAGAGCAACCAGCTCCAACAGCGCCAAGGTGGAGAATTCCCGGACTGTGGGGGACAGGCATTGGGCCAGCAGCACACACAGCTGAGGTCTCTGGTGTTTACTTGTATGCGTCTTTCTTTGTATCAAGAGTGGAAATGTGACTTCCCCTCACAGGATCGTGAGCTCAAAGGCAGTGTCTTCTGCTTCATGGGACACTCCCAGGGGCCAGCCCAGCCCTGGACATACAGGGTGATGGATGGAGAGGCAGGGTTGCGAGCACTTCAACCAAGGCATTTGGCCATTCGTGTGCAGTGTGCAGTGAGAGCTGAAGTCCAGCCCCGTGTGTAGGGCTGAGATGTTTGGGGGCAGCAGGCAGGCTTTGGGGAAGAGGGCTGGGCTGTTCCTGGAGTGTTTCTTGCAACCGTAACGTCGTTGTCCCTTAAGACTCACGAGATGTCGTTTTATCCACCAGTCACTGGGTGGTAACCTGAGCCAAAGTCACCTTATGTGAGATCTCTGTCCCCAGGTGAAGCCTGTGAGCGCCTCATCCTTTGGGGCAATCTGGTATCAGCCCGGCTCTCCTCCGGGGCCAACCGCCCCCGTGACACACAGGGCTACCCCTAGGAGTCCCAGAGATTTCAGATAAGAGGTGGAGCTGGAGAAGCGGCAGCAACGCGTTCTCTGCTTACCTGAAGCTTCTCGATCAGAGGCGAGCTCTTCACCTTGACTTTAGGAGGGTGGCTGGCATTGGGTGGCGATTTCTACAGAGTAAATGGACCAAAACAAGCAGATGAGCCAGGCGTAGGCGGCAAAAAGGAGGGGGTGGGTGGGAATTTGGTGTCACCATGGTGTCATGTAGCTCCCAAGCCCACTGACATAATCAGGCCCCCTCCTCGCCCTCCCTCATCTCACCGGGAGCTGCAGATCAGAGCAGCCAGGCAGGCATCCAAGAGCCAGGAGGCCTCCCAGCCTGGCAAGAGCGACTTCCTTGTTATCCCAAGGGAACCTGTGTCTGCAGGGGGCAGGGTCTTCACCTCCGGCTCTTCAACAATTGGAGGGGGCTGAGTGTCAGGGGTCCAAACACTTGGGCCATCCTCCTCTGCTTTTCCCAGGTTGTTAGCAGAGAGCTGGATGGGAAGTAGAGCGGCTGGGACATGAACCGGTACCCATATGGGATGCCGGCACTGCAGGCAGAGGTTTCACCTGCTATGCCAGAACATTGGTGCTGGCTCCTTGTTCTGTTTGAGAACTGAGAATAATGATGATGATGTGACAGTGTGGAAGGAGGGGACAATCCCATACTGATGGATTGCATGTTATTGGAAGATCCAAGGCAGAGGGGGGGATCTTCCTATAGTTTGGAGTCTAGTAAGTCATCCACACCTTGTTCCCAGATTCTGATTTTCCTGAACCTTAAACAGTTCCAAAATAACTGATCACGCAGTTCCTGAGAGTGGCAGCAGGTGGCAGCATTTCCTTTATGGTAGAGGAAAATGGACCTGCCATCCCTGTGTGTGTACAGACGTATTTCTATGACAGTCCTAGAAAGCCCCACAGTGACTAGAAAATATGCACGTGATTTTTCAGATGGGGGTGTTCTGCAGACCTTTTATGAGTGGGTGAGGCAGGGTCTGCAGCTGCATGAAACACTACAGAGAGAAGTAATCAGGGTCACTGTCTGCAGGAGGACACTGCTGTTAGCAGGTGCTGCCCGGGGACTCGGCCCCATGTCCCAGCGGGCCTAGAGAGCAACAGGGATAAGAAGGGATGCCACGTCCCTTCCCAGCACTGGGCTAGGACCCAGGCATGGCCTGACTTTGGCCCTTCCCGCAAGGCCCCCTGGATTCCAGTGTTAGGGCTGCTGCGGGCTGCACACTAGGGCACAGAAGGAGCAGAGCGGCCAGCAGCCTCCGTGCAGCACTGGACTGGGGCTGGGCCAGGCTGAAGCCAGGAGCCAGGAGCTTCATCCAGCTCTCCTACGTGGGTGCAGGGGCCCAAGCACTGGGGCTATCCTCCACTGCCTTCCCACATGCATTAACAGGAAGCACTGGATCGGAAGGGGAGAGCCGGGACTCAAAGCAGCATCCCTACGGAATGCCAGGCCTGCAGGATGGGGCTTTAACCCGCGGCACCACACAGCATTCTTCCTATGAGCAAGCAGCCTGCCAGTCCAGGCAGGGCTCAGTCTGAAGCCACCTCCACCCCAGCTCCCGAGACAGGTGTTTGGAGCAGCTGTTGGGATGCCTCTTGGGACACCCTTATTCTATACTGGAGTATCTAAGTTCAAGTCCTCACTCCCCAGCTACTGATCCCCCTTCCTGGTAAAGTGCACCTTTGGAGGTAGCAGGTGATGGCTCAAGTACTCAGGTCCCTGACAACCACCAAGGAGACCTGGGTGGAGTTCCTGGCTCTTGGTTTCAGCCTGGCCCAGCGCTGGCTGTTGCATGCATGTGAGGAATGAACCGGATCTCCCTTTGTCAGTCTCTGTCTTCCTGCCTCTCAAAAGTAAGATAAAAAAATAAAAAACAAAGCACATAAATCCCACCCCACTGCTCCTTCACTCTTTGGTCACTGGGTGCCAGGTAGCTGCTGGGTGGTGCACCCTGCGTCCCACCCCGTAACTCTGTCTCTGCAGAGCCTGGGAATGGAGCTGTTTAATCCGATCAGAACCACCCTGACTCATTGTGCTTTTATTCCAGCGAATAAAACTTCCCCAAGCAGACTACATGATCTGTTTGGCTGGTGTTCCTGTCTTCATTAATAAATAAGGAAAGGGACACACTGTGGGGCAGTGACTTCCAGGCCACGCCTGGGGGATGGGGGATGGGGACAGCCTCACATTAGGCTTCCGGCGGCCACAGCCTCAACCTGTTGCATGGCAGCTGTGACACCCGGCCAGCGGGGCAGGCTTTCGAGGAGAGGCTGACCCACTTTAAAGAGAACTTGGTGGCATGCACGTGAGCACCAGCTGGAAACCTCACGAAGCCACAGACCTGTGATGGCAGTGCTGGAAGACACCGAACCAAAACACTTGTGTTTTAAACTGTGCTCCTGGGGACTCTGTCCCAGGATACGCCCCTTGCTTGGTGGGAGAGGGCACAGTATTCTCAGAGCAGCTGGGCTCCAGACCGGATCTGGATCAACTGACTTTCTGCTTGAGCTGATGGGCACCTTGGAAAACCTCTGCGCTACTCTGACTGTTTCACTTTGTAGATGCCAAAATGGAGGCACGAAGGGGCGTGCCTGCGCCCACACAGGCATCCAGCGTGGGTCCCCAGGGAAGAAGGGTTGCTATGGCACTCAGGAGCTGAGCTGTCTTTGGCTTGCCTGCTCTGGTTCAGGGCTGGCCTCTCAGGCTGGCGAGAGAACATGCAGATTCGTCCCTGGCATGACCTGACAGTGGTCAGGTGCGTGGGACGCGGGGACAGGGCTATCACGGCCACAATCAGATAAATGAGCTTAGGTGAGTATGCAGACTGGGAATCTATTACTGGCTACGATCTGTGATTCCTGACTCTTTATGATGTTGGTAGCATTAGCTATTTATATCCAAGGCCAGCAAGGGCTCTGGTTTCTTCCAATGATCCAGAACAACCTCTCCAGCCATTACAAACACACGGCGGAACACGAGGGTCTCCTACGTCACGGTTCTGTCCAGTGCCAGCACGCCCCGTCTTTCCAGGGCCTTCTCCCTTCCTTATTCCAAGGTCACCTCGGTCACAACTTTCTTCACTCCTGGATCTGGTGTGGTCCATTCATTCTCTTTGCGGAAATTCCCAGGCTCGAAGCACAGTGTCCTTGACCAATCCTAAGAGCGCAGGGCGGGGCCTAGTTTCCAAAGGGAGGGATTAGGGGCGGAGACTCGTCCTGGCATCTGAGCTGGAGAGAGAATCTAATCTGCACAGTGACCTTGGAGCCTCTTCCTACAACAAGGGGGCAGAAGACCCACAGTCCTGCCCGCACTTACCTGCTCGCCATTCTGGCCCAGCTCTACCCTGGGGGGGAACAGGGGGAGGGAGCAGGGCGGTTTCCTTCTTGTTGGTTTACTGGCTGGTGTCTAGAGGGAGGGTGACGGACAGACACACAGAGAGAAAGAGAGAGCTGATCAGGCCACAGGGAGGAAGAAGTGGTGGGAATGGCGTTAGGCGAGTGTGGGGGTGTCTGGAGAACGGAGTGGAGGGAGGGGATGGTGTGGCTTGGGGACCGCCGCTAGGTAAATGAGCGCCACCTAACGGCCAGTCCATGCCGGCGCATCTCTCCCATTCCTTTCCTGCTAGAGCACCCCTTTTTACTTGCAAGCCATGGACCGAAACCATCGCAAAATGACCTCCACAGCCGGCCTGCAGCCAGTGCCATCTCCTTTCTCCTCTGTGGCATGCCTGCGATGTCTAGAAACTCTGGAGACGCAGGTGCAAAGCCGTGCACCTCAGGCAGCGAGGCGGGCCAGTTCTCACTCTTCAGGAATCCGCCGGTCCCTGGGCCCCTGTCCTTCCTGGCCCTTGGTTTTCCGTCTGAGTGCGCTTCCCCTCCAGTCCCCTCTCCTTTCTCCAGGCTCCGATCTTGAGAGTGCCCGGCCCTGCTTGCTGCTGATTCCTAGGCTACAGGCAGGAGCTGGGCGTGGGGACCTCTTGTTTCTGAGCCAACCCAGGCCTGGTGCAGCTGGGCAAGACCTAAGCCTGTGTGGGTGGATGATGGAGAGGAAACTGAAGCCATCTCCCATCTCTGAGGGCTGGTCTTTCAGCTCAGCCCGGTCCTTGGACTTGGCACACTCACAGGGACCCTCCCTCACTTTGCTTCCTAATTTGGTCATGACCAAGCCTCTTCCCTCTCTCTCTTCGGGGGGGCCTGCCCCAGTCTTTGCCTTCCTCCAGCCCCTCCCAGAGATGGGGCTCTGGATACCCCAGACTTACCTCTTTCACAGCAGCCGCCTGCTCCCTAAAGCGCCCAGCCAGCTGAGCCACCGAGGGGGTCGCCGAGCTGTCCACACTGGCCTTGGTCTCTGCCGGTCTTTCCTGGCAACAGAAGCAGAAGGGAATGTGAATTAGCACACGTGCCCTGGGCTTCCCTACCCAGGTACCAGGCAGGGTCCTTGTTTTGCGGCCACAAGCAGCTGTGACCATGCAAGGCAACAGGGTATGGTAACATCGTTTGCCAACTCACTTCTGCATTTAAAGCTTTCTAAACACCATCCAGTCAACCACATTTGGTGACCATCTACAAAGTACTTGGCTTTGGGTGTGGCTCCGTGGACCTGGGGACAAATACAATTTGGTCCTGTCCTGGAGGGGTGGCCTGGGATTTTGGAGGCAGCACAAGCCCCAGGCTTCTCATCCCACAAAGGTCTCAGCAGAAGAAGGCTGTACCAGCCGCAGCACGGGCGTCTCACTTCCTCGTTCAGCTCCTTTGAAAACTGGAGGCTGCCGAAATGCACCTGGACGGAGGGGCCTTTAGCTATATGAAACGCACTGAGCAAATGCGCTTTATTCAACGTTTTTAAAGCTGTATTAATTTGAAAGGCAGAGCTACAGAGAGGGAGAGAGAGAGAGAGAGAGAGAATCTTGCATCCGCTGGTTCACTCCCCAAATGGCTGCAATGACTGTGGCTGGGCCAAGCCAAAGCCAGGAGCCAGGAGCTTCTTCTGGGTCTCCCAGGAGGGTGCAGGGGCCCAAGCACTTGGTCCATCCTCCACTGCCTTCCCAGGCCATCAGCAGGGATCAGACCAAAACTGGAACAGCCAGGACTTGAACGGGTGCCCCTATGAGATGCCGGCACCACAGTCCACAGCTTTAACCCGCTGAGCCACACCGCTGGCCCCTGTATAGACTGTGAGTTCCCTCTACCTCTTCCCTGCCTCAGGTCTCAACTGTAGCCGGGAGAATGTGGGCAGCCGTTTGTTTGAGAAAGTCCATCTCCACCTTTCCATGGGTCTCCTGCCAATGAACACAGCACGGTTCTCTCCAGCAGCATCTTGCTCACTGCACAGCACACACACACACACACACACACTCCTCTTTTTATGCTTAGGGTGTCTCCAAGCTCTCTTACTTGCACGCATCCTCCAAAGTCAATATCATTAGTCTTCCTATGATGTTGGCCCCTTGTAGCGGGGCAGGGGAGGGCCCTCCTACCTTCCCCCACCAACTTCAGGCAGTGACGGTAAGGAAATAGGGGCGGAGCTTTGAGAAGGAGGCCTTGTTTAGAGATGGGAAGGATGCCTGCAGGGGCTATGAACCTGCTGGTCTGTGAATGGCTATTCTGAAGGAAGGGCCAGGGCCCTCTGCAAGCTCACCGCAGGTCTGGCCCGAACACCCATGCTGACTTTGCATAAAGAGGTACAAGGAGTCACCTCTCTACAAGATGCCGGATTTCCTCACCACGCTGGGAAAAAGCCATGGGGGGGCTGAGACCCCACCCCAATTCATGCACCTGTCTGACTTTCTCGTTTGCTACGCTAGGAGCCATCAGAGGCCGGCACTTTGCCCTCCTGGAACAACGGAGGCTTCAGGGAGCATGCGTGGTCAACCGAGCTGCTCTTGGCAGAGACGCTGGGCCGGTCAGTGTGTCCATCTGTCTTGCTTCCTGCCCACGGAACGGATCGGCCCTGCTGTCCACTGCTATTTATTGCACGAATCCTGCTGACGGCGCACTTCATCTGGGCTTTAGAGGCGCCAATCACTGGCTGTGCAGGAAGATACACTCCAGTTAAAAATAGGGCGGTGTAAGAATCCAACAAGTCCTCCCTCACTTCCCCGTCTCAAACGGGGCTTGGCGAGGGGCTCAGAGAGCTAAGAGGCTCTGGAAGCATTTAGGGCTTCACAGGCAGGGTAGGAGGAAAGACTATAATGTGTCTGTGTTTGCTTTCTTGGAGTGGAGGAGCCAAGGGAGAGGGGGCCGGCCCAGACACGCCCCATCCCCTGAGGCAGGAGACAGACTGATGCCTGTCTCCTGCCAGTCAGGCATACTAAAAGCCAGAGGGGGCAGGTCACCTAGCCAGCGTCGCACAGGAGAAGCCATCTGAGGTCATGTGTGACGCATCTGATGCCAACTTCTGAGCAGCAGGCAGTTCTTTTTTTTTTTTTTTTTTAAGATTTATTTTACTTATTTGAAAAAGTTACAGAGAGAGAGAGATAGATAGAGAGGTCTTCCATCTGCTGGTTCACTCCCCAAATGGCCGCAATGGCCAGAGTTGGGACAATCCAAAGCCAGGAGCCAGGAGCTTCTTCTGGGTCTTCCATGCAGGAAGACCCAATGTCTTGGGCTATTCTTTACTTCTCTACTGCTTTCCCAGGCCATAGGAGAGAGCTGGATCAGAAGAGAAGCAGCCGGGACTCCAACCGGTGCCCGTATGGGATGCCGGCACTGCAGGCTGGGGCTTTAACTCACTGTGTCACAGCGCAGGCCCCCTGCCTTGCAGTTCTGGCAGAGGCAGCTACTAACCCCCTCCCACAGGTTCAAGGCCATGCCAGCTCAGCCCTGACAGTGCCTTGGTTAGCTCTCACCTTGACTGTGTTCTGAGAAGGACTTGGTGGTCCTTCCCACCCACTCCAGGATGAAATGATTCTTGGTTCCTGAGAAGTCCACTAAGCACAGAGCCCAATACATAGAACATGCTCATTTAAAGCTGGTTTCTTCCCCTGTCCTCCCATCCGACCCAGTAAGCCAGTATCAGGGCCTGGGCACCTGCTCCCAGGCTCGCTAACACCTTCCAGTCACCCCCACAGACCACACCCTGCTGCAGGTCCCCGTCACGCCAGCCGCTTGCTTCCACTCTGTGTCTCGGTCACTGCCTAGAACTCAGTTTGTCTTCCTCCTCGGACTGATCTCTGTGCCTCACGTCTGTTCTCAGAGTCATCTTCCTTTGTGTCTGGCTTCAGCCCACCAGTGTCTGCACAGATTTCAGGTCTCTACTCCATCCGCCTGGTTCTGGGACTTGCTAAACAAGCCCTTCCTGCCACTGTTCCAGCCTGCTGTGCCAACTGGGTTGGAAGGCAGCCTGTGGTTACAGCTTGACTTTGCCAAGGCCAGGAGAAAGTCGCTGCTGGTGTTTCCATTTCTAAGGGACTTTCTCCCAAGAGCTGGAGAGTCCCGTGTCTGGGCAGCATGGAGCTTCCCCTCTCGCCACGGTTGCCACATTGAGGAAACACAGTTTGGATGCTGCCAACCATCTACACAGTGGGACCTCTGTGTGTAGGGCAAAGAGGGGCTCTTTGTCCCTTCTTGGATCTGCACTGTTTCTCCAGCTTCCTCTTTGGTCCGAGATCTAAGAGCTTCTCACTCTCTGGGCCACGGTGCAGGGAAACCTAGCACCGGGAGGGTCTCACTGTCTCCAGCTTGAGGCGAGAACCAATGGGGGCTGGGGAACTCTTGAACTTGGCAGAAAGGAAGGTTCTCTCGCTCACCAGAAACAGGCTGAGAAGCCAGCGCTTCCAGGGTGGAAGTCACATTTGCTTCTCTAGTCTTTCAGAATGGAAAAATTGTTCGTGCAAGATGCTCAGCCCCTTCCAACATGCTTAAACCGCCACTTCTAAAGGCTCAATGCAGTCTCTCGGGGGTACAGCAATGACTCCAGCATCTTCCTCTGCATTCATACCATTCCTCGTTCTCCAGTTCACTCCGGTATTTGCCCAGTACTATCCTGGGAGGGTGGACAGCGCACTGCCCGGGGAGCCAGCTGGTCATTTGATCTCCTTAGGGCACCTCCTGTGTGGGAACCCCCATCCTCACCGCAACTGGTGTATCTTCAATGGTTCTCACCTCTTCTAGAAGAGAAACTGAGGCTGAAGTTGCCAAGTCACTTGTCACTCAATGTTAACACGTGCTGGCATGAGAACACTCTGGGTTCTGAAGCTCCAGGTCTTGCCACACCAATAGGCTACAGTGACTGCTCCTTTGCTGGAAGACTTACTCAGTCTCTTGTCAGTATGCATCCACCGCCCTAGGCCACAGGGTGTAGCAGTGAGCAAGACTGCATTTTGCCCTTCAGGAATTGCTATTCTAGCAAGAGAAGCACACGATAAAGATACACGAGGACACTTCAGAAAGTTTATGGAAAATTGAATTAAAGGGCCGGCATTGTGGTGCAGTGGCTTATGCTGCCGATTTCAACACTGGCATCTCACATGGGTTCAGGTTCAAGTCCTGACTGCTCCACTTCTGATCCAGTTCCCTGCTAATGCACCTGGGAAAGCAGTAGAAGATGGCCCAGGTGTCTGGGCCCCTGTGACCACATGTGAGACCTGGAAGAAGCTCCTGGCTCCTGGCTTTGGCCTGGTCCACCTGGCCATTGTGGCCATTTGGGGAGTGAACCAGCAAATGGAAGATTCTCTCTCCTCTTTTCTCTCATTCTGGCTCTTCCTCTCTGTAACTCTACCTTTCAAATAAATAAATAAATCTTTTTAAAAATTATTTTGGTGCAAAAATGTTTTTGAGATTTTCACGTGATTCATGATCCACTAACTTTCTAAAGCAGCTTGATATCCAGAAAAATAGATAAGACAATTTGTTACATGCTATGAAAAGATAAAACAGGGCACTTGCTCTGTGGCCGGTGGGAACGCAGCTCTGAGGATGGATCATCTGAGGTGAACCCCAGCTGGGGGGAAAATGGGAGGGACATTCTGAGCAGAAGCACAGACAGGAACAAAGGCTGAAGGACAGAGAGGAGCAAAGTGGGGCAGGGACAGGCTGTGCAGGAAGGACCTGGGCAGACAAGGCTGAGAGGCTGTGTGTGGAGGCTGGAAGGAAACAGGGGCGGCGGGGCTGAGAAATGAGGCTGAGAGGGGATGGTAGCGTGGACCAGGCTGGTAGCCAGGGCATGAGGAGGAGGAGAGGGTTTGGAGGTGAGACAGCTGGGGGCCCCGATGCACTGAGTGTAGGGAATCAGGGGAAGCTGGCTCCAAGTTGTTTGACGTGGATATTGGGGCGCATGGTTGGGGGAGGCTTGTGGGGACAGAGATGTGGGGGGTGAGGTGGGGGAATGACTAGTTCTGTCTTGGTCATGGGAACTGGAAATGCCTGTTAGACATCCAAGTGGAGACACAGTACAAGCGGTCAAGTACACACATCTGGATCAGAGGAGGGATTCAGGCTGGAAACAAAGCTTAAAGAGCCACTACGTAGAGATGGTCATGGAGGCCACAGGGATAAAATCAGAGGGAACAGAACGGGCAAGAAAAGAGGTCCAACGGCTGTGCGCTGGGCTGTCTTCTCTCAGCACTGGACCGGCTTTCACCCACAGAGCTGAGGGCCCTGGCCCCAGTACTGCAGCGGGAGCCTGGAAGTCACTGAAGCTGGGACAGCGGCGGAGGCCAGAAATGTCGCGCGTCACACATGACTGCTGTGTCCCTCATCCTTTCTGGTGGTCATTTCTACACCCTTGAGCATCCATCCATAGCCATCGTGGAACCTGCTAGGGTGACAGTGATGGCCTCCAAAGACTGAACGGGGGAGACGAGAGGTGGGAATGCAGGGGAGGGAGGGAGGTAGACCAGCAACAGAAGACAGACGAGGCAGAGGGTTGGAAACAGCTCCACAGAACAAGTCCAGGGCTTGTCTGGGGTAAGGCACTGCCACATTTTAAGTCCAGCTCCAGAACTAACGCTCTGTATGGATGACATTGATCATGTCACTTGACTTTTCTGAGCCTGAGTCTCTGCACCTGCCATATCAGGTCTGTGCCACACCTGTGACACAGTGCTGGGGATACAGGATACAGCTCACCCACCGTGAGCTTCCTAAGTGCTGGTGCTGGCGCGGCACAGGGGAGGCACCCAGCGGAAGCCGTTCTGCTGAGACTGAGCTACAGTGTTCTTCTTTAGGCCAGGGAGAGCAGGGAAGTTATAGGGTTTGCTATGTGGGAGGATTATCCTGGATGCAGATACTATAGCAGCAAATGTTTCGATCCATCTTGGGGACAGTGGGCTACTGCGGGAATCTCTGCTATTCTTGGAAGGCAGTTCTGCTCCTACTAAAAAGAGGTGTGCATTCCTGTCATCACCTTCCTCCTCTTCTCCTCACCTCTTCTCTTTCTTCTTCTGATTCTGATCATTGCTATTATGTTACACTCCCTCCTACCGCCCACGGTGGGGAGCGCTCAGAGGGTTGCTGGTAGGGACACGAGTAAATCTCAGAGCTGCTTCTTTCTTGGGTGCTTCTGGCTGAATCCCATGAGCTCCTGAAGCCTCAGTCTCCTACCTGTAAAATGGGAATAACACCTGCCTTGCCTTCCCCGGGGGTAGGGGGTGGTGGTGAGGCCCTGCGGACACAGTGCACAGAAGCACACTGGGAGGGAGGCACCCAGAGAGGTACTGCAGGAGTACAGCCTGCACCTGCCAAGCTCCCGGGATGTTGGAGCAGGGACAATGGAGCAAGTGTTTAAAGTGTGACAGACAGGCCAGTGTGGTGAGCAGAACAAGGCTCCCCAAGGTGTCCACATTCTCTCCAGAATCTGCGATTCTGTTAGGGTACAAGGCAATGGGCAATTAATTCCGCAGATAGGATGAAGTTGTCCAATCACCTGACCTTAGCGGAGGGAGATTGTTCTGGATTATTTGGGTGGGCCCTAGGTCATCAATGGGGGCCGGCAAGAGGGCGGTAAAAGAACCAGAGCTGGCCGGCACCCTGGCTCACTAGGCTGATCCTCTGTCTACGGCGCCGGCACCCTAGGTTCTAGTCCCGGTCGGGGCGCCAGATTCTGTCCCGGTTGCTCCTCTTCCAGTCCAGCTCTCTGCTGTGGCCCAGGAGTGCAGTGGAGGATGGCCCAAGTGCTTGGGCCCTGCACCCGCATGGGAGACCAGGAGGAAGCACCTGGCTCCTGGCTTCAGACTGGCGCAGCGCATCGGCCGCAGGAGCCATTTGGGGGGTGAACCAATGGAAGGAAGACCTTTCTCTCTGTCTCTCTCACTGTCTAACTCTGCCTGACCAAAAAAAAAAAAAAAAAAACCAAAAACCAAAAACAGAAAAACCTGAGCTGAGTGATGGGAGTTAAGAAAGATTCAGCTATCCAGAGTCACTGAACAGTTTTAAGTCAAAGAACAAAACCCTTGGATTTCTTTTTCCCAGCTCCCTCTGGCTGTGGTGTAAGAAATGGATGGGCTGTGGGTAGGGAATGGGGAGCCACGAGACCAGGAGACCAGGTTGGAAGCCCTTGACATTGGCGTGGAAAGTAAAAGAACGAGCAAGCTGACCGTGATACAGCCTCCTGCAGAAGGCAGATCCCGGTTCCAGAAGACCCCTTCTCTGGGCTGAACTTCTTGTTGGATCTGGGTCTGCCTGGGGAGTAGAGAGCTGCCTTAGGAAGAGCGAGCATGAAGGAGAACGGAGAGGAATCGGAGAGCTGAGAAATGGACGAGGGCTGCCACTTCCGGAGAGAAACAAGACAGAGAGGAACCTCTGGCTGCGAGAGCCGTGGAGATCGGGCATCGCTCCCCTAGCGGCACGGTTGTTAGCTGTGTATGTGAGCATGACCCCTTCTTGCAATTTGCAAGCCTTAAGTCAGAGTTCTGCATGGCAGCCACCTTTTATCTGTGGGCGCATTTTTAGGGGGTGGCCTGGGGTGTTTTGATTTAGAGGGGTGAGTGGCTCACATGGAGAGGGGAATGAAAGATGCAGAGTTTAATGATACAATTGTTCAGTAGCTGCTACATGCCAGGGAGCTGACCAGGCTGTAGGTATCAAAAACTTATTTATTTATTTGAAAGAGAGGGAGGGAGGGAGGGAGGGAGGGAGGGAGAGAGAAAGAGAGAGAGAGAGATCTCATCTTCTCGTTCGCTCCCTAAATGCCTGCCATGGCAGGGGAGCTGAAGCTGGGAACTCAAACCAAGTCTCCCATAGGGTGGCAAGGACCCAGCCACTTGAACTGCTACCACCACCCTCCAGGATCTGCTTTAGCAAAAAGCTGGAGTCGGAGCTGGAGCTGAAGATCAAACCCAGGTCCTCGATATGGGGTGCAGGCAGCCCAACTGCTAAGCTAGACACCTGCCAGTCTAAGGATGTTTGGAAAGCAGAGCCGAGGAAGCTTTCTCCTTGAGGGGCTGAGGCCCAACAAGCCCCCTCCACAGGGACAACAGAACAGAGAGTCAGCAGAGGTCACTGAGCCCAGAGGTGGGCCCGAGCATGCGAGGCCCCATGGAGCGAACGCTGTCTCACGGATGGCTTTAGACAGAGGGTTCCCCTCAGGAGCGAGCAGAATTAGGAAGGCTGATGGCTGATGTGGGGGTCAGTGGAGACAGAGATGAACAGTCCCCAGAAGCCATCCAAAAGGAAGGATGGGTGAGTGATTGGGCAGAGTCAAGATACTGCCCAGGTTTCTGGCTCTGGATTCTGGGTGGGCAGGGGTGTGACTGACAGAGAGGAGGAGCCCAGGGGAGGAGGAGGGCTGAAAGGGTGGCAAAGGGTGCGGATAAGGGACGGGAACGGAGCAGAGGGACCAGGACAGACCCTGCCTGACGCCTGGGAGTTTTGCAGTCAGGTGAACCTGGCATTGAACTTGGCTCATGTTACAAGGCCGCAGCAGAGTCTGGAGACAGGTAGGGGAAGCCAAGGCTGCACGAGAGGACACAGACCCAGCAGCCTCTCCAGGGTTAGGCGCGGCTGTTTCCCTCTTGTCTTCCTCCTCCCACCAGAGCAGGTGCAGCAGTGAGAAGCAGATCAAATTCAGTCTTGTTGTTCCAGAAGCCTCTGAGTGTCTCTCTCCCAGGCAAAGGGGAAGAAGAGGAGAAAGTGGGCCTGCAGAGCTGGCCCGGGTGACTGGGATGGCACTCACACACCTGGGCCAACGAGGAAATGCATAATCTGTCACTCTCCGAAGCAGGGGCAAAGCCTGCCTGTCATGTGCTGCCCTTGTGCTGGCCGGTCCAGGGGTGGCCTTGGTTTCAAGGAGGTTCTCCTCACCCTGGGTGCTCCCTCTCCAGGGCAGGTCCACATCCACACCCTTCCCTGGGACCACTCCTGCTTCTTCAGCCAGAGTCGGTGGACAGTGTGCGGTGTCCTAGGGTCTGGGACACTTGCCTCCAGGCTGCAGCAGAGAGCAGGGCCGCCTTCTAAGATTAGAACAAGTCTCCCAAGGACCCGGCCGGCCTCCAGGTCAGCTGCAGCCTCTCTAGTTACAGCGTCTCCCCTCCCCGCCTCTCTCGCGGTGTGAGCTCAGTTCTGGAGCTGGACCCTTAGCAGGGAGCCCCTTCAGGACACGCTGCGATTGGCAGGGTGTGGCACTGGGCCCGTGGTTCATGGCCTGGAGCATGGCACTGGCAGGAGAGCGGAGGCAAAGCTTTCATCCGACTCCTGGGTCCCATTGCACGCAGCAGAAACCAGCGATGATGACTCCAACAGCTGCAGAGACCTGAGCGCCAGCACATCAGGTCTCCCATGTGCACAAATGCATTTCACGTACGGAATGTAAGCCGAGGAGGGAGTCACTTTATTAACCCTGCTGGACCCAGGAAACTGAGGCACAGTAGCTTCTCCAAAGGTGGACAGAGTGAGCGACAGCAGGATTGTTCTCTGGAGTGACTCTGGGGTACTTGCTCAGTACCTTCTTATCTGTCTATCAATGAACAGCTTCACGGAACTTGTAAAGGGGAAATGGGGCAAGGGCTCTGAGGGGCCTCACTCTGTCATAAACAGACATTATTTAGGGGCCGGCGCTGTGACATAGCGCACATAAAACCATATGGGTGCCAGTTCGAGTCCCGGCTGCTCCACTTCTGATCCAGCTCTCTGCTATGGCCTGGGAAAGCAGTAGAAGATGGCCCAAGTCCTTGGGCCCCTGCACCCATGTGGGAGACCTGGAAGAGGCTCCTGGCTCCTGGCTTTGGATTGGCGCAGCTCTGGCCATTGCAGCCATCTGGGGAGTGAACCAGCGGATGGAAGACCTCTCTCTCTCTCTCTCTCTCTCCATTTCTGTAATTGTGCCTTTCCAATAAATAAATTAAAAAAGGATATGTCACCTTTAAAGAAAATACACATTATTTCTTCTTCTTCTTTTTAAGCCTCAGAAACTGTGAATCCGGGATTGTTAACTCTTTTGTTGTTGTTTGTTTAATTTGAAAGAGAGAGAAACAGAGGCAGGTAGAGACAGAGAGCTCCCACCCACTGGTCCTCTCTCTAAGTGCCTGTGACAACAAAGAATGGGCCAAAGCCAAACCCAGGAGCCAAGAGTTCAACCCAGGTCTCCCCCATGGGTGGCAGGAACCCAACCACTTGAGCCATCACTGATGCCTCCAAGGGTCTGCATTTGCAAGACGCTGGCGTCCAGAGCCAGAGCCAAGGCACTCCAGTGTGGGACACCGGCGTCTTAACTGGCATCTTAACCAGCAGGCCAAATGCTTGCCCCAGGCGTGACTTCTGAAGGCTCCTAGGCCCATCCTCAGAGGTTCAGAGCTGGCCTGAAGTCACAGGTCAGGCAGGTTCAAGCATGCCTAGGACAGAGCCAAGGGCTTGTCCCACAGAGGCCAACAGGCCTTGGCTCATGTCATCAAGCTAGGAAGAAACCACTTTTCCACTTCAATGAGTACGTGTCTGCACCAAAGGTTTTACTTGATCAAATTGCCTATTTGTTTTTTTTAACAACTTAAAATTTTGTTTTGAGAGGTTGAGAGATAGACAGCTCCTGTGTGTTCACTTCTCAAATGCCCAGGGTAACCAGGGCAAAGTCGGGAGCTGGGAGCTCAATCCAGGCCTCCCAAGTCGGTGGCAGGGACCCAACCACTTGAGTCATCCCTGCTGCTTGCCAGGGTCTACCTTCGCAGGAAGCTGAAGTCAGGAATCAAACCCAAGCACTCCAGTGTGTGACATGAGAGTCTTAACCCCTGTCTTAGCCACTAAGGTCAACTACACGCCCCCAAATTTCCTATTATCTCCTGGCTACAATCCTTGAAAAATTCCAGATAAGAAGTCCCATAGCTCCCAAATCAAGATATTTCCAATGTCTCAATGTCACGGGGTCATCAGATGATCAGCAAACATTAGACATTTTCTCATGTATACCACCCACATCTTTGACCCTTGATTTCATTTGGAATTAGTGCATGGGGAAGTGTCTAATTTGGGAGCAGAAGAAGGAAAGTAACTGCATTTGGAACAGCACCAGAAGAGCATCAGTTTAAGTGTTTAAAAATCATTGAATTCACAAACTGGTCTAAACACATCACAAAAACCTAGGAAGGCTCTCCAAGAGCTTTGCTGGGCAGAGCCCACAATCTGGAACCCGGCATGGGAGCATCCTGCAGGCACAGTTCAGCCCAGGGCCCTTCCAGCAAACCCTCCGGGAGGCTCCCCTTGGCCACTGTGCACCCCATACCCCGCACAGCCTGGGCTGGCTGCTCTTATCTCTTGTTCCACCACTTCTTGGGCACATTCCATATTCATTCTTCCTTTACTCCAGACCCTGCATCAGGTGCTCAGGTTACAGCTGACGAAGATGAAACAAGTCTTTGCATGATAGAGGGTACAGCCTAGTGGGGGAGACAGACAGGGTGCTTCAAAACGTTCATGAAAAATGGAAAGATAAGTTTATTTTGGTGCAAAGAAGTTGAAATCCAAGCACAGGCGGAGTCTTCGCAAAGTTCATGGAAAATGCCCATTATGAAAAAACTATGCATGGATTTCAGGTTTTTTTTTGCACCAAACTATCCATTTCATTCCATATTCCATGAACTTTTGGATGTCTTCTCATATATTCAATCACTATCATTATTTCCTTCTGTCTGTTGCTTAATGCTGCAGAGAACAAGGAATGGAACAGCATGTGACAAGGAACCTGACCCAAAGAAGTGACATTGACACTGAGATAAATAGGAGTGACCCAGGCAAAGTGGTGTGTGTGTGTGTGTGTGTGTGTGTGTGTGTGCTGGGGGTGCTGGTGCCCAAGAGCATTCCGAGTGGTATTCACACAAAAGTTTTGGCGAGTGAGACAGGTGTTTGGGGAGGTGAAAGAGGGAGGCTGGGGTGACTGCAACCCAGGGTACACGGCTTGTCCATGGTTTGCCAAGGTTTCTCCTCTGTAAGCTCTGAGCTCAGAGACCCTGGTTATTCGTGGCCCCCCTCTAAGCCCCCTGTAGGCACTAAGTGCTGGTAAACAAATGAATGATGCCTCAGGAAACCAACACCACTGGGCAGACATGTCAGGGCTTGATAAATATAGATGGGGACCTTGAGGCGAAAATGGAAACAAAGTGTCTGCCAGGGATGGCTCTGAGCACAGCAGGCTCAAATGTTCCCATTAAGGTTCAGTGACTTGTCCAAGGTCGTGGGAACAGTAACCAGAGAACAAAGAACCAGATCTTCCCCTCTCCAATCTGTTACTCAGGAATCCGAGCCTCCCGTCTCCACCTGGAGCTAAGAAATCCATGACAATTTCTTATCTTGGTTCCTGCGTCTACATGTTCCACTTGCAACAACCAATCTATTCCAAGACATATCTAAAAACCACCTAGAATGTGTCCATCTCTTTATCTAGAGTGGTGGATCACTTCTGGGGGCTTCTTGACATTTTCAGATCGGCTTCATTAAGGAGTAAACTGAGGAGAAGGAAGCTGTGGGTCTGTTATCAGCTTAGGGTGGAGTCTTCCCCAGGAGCTGATGTCCATGTCTCCGGTCTGGTCCCAGCAGTTGTGCTCAGTCACCGAGGACAGCTCCCAGCCTCTGCAACTCTTCCGAAGCCTCTGCTGCTCAGGGACACTCCAGGCAGGAACCACAAACTCTGGGGACCCCACTCAAGCCAAGGGGAGGCTCCACCTGCCTCTGAAGGCTACTGAACTGGGATGGGACCGGACTTGAGGGGCCTTGAAGCTGTTTATATATTAATGTTTCCTTCCTTTTCTGCAACCTACTCAAAAATAAAGGAAAATCATCCAACAGAGTTGAACGGCTTCATTGAAAGCTCTACCGGGGGCCGGTGTTGTGGCACAGCAGGTTAAGCTGCTCACCAGCATCCCATATGAGCTCTGGTTCAAGTACCGCTTGCTCCACTTTTGATCCAGCTCCCTGCTAATGTGCCTGGGAAAGAAGTGGATGATGGCCCAAGCGCTTGGGCCCCTGCCACCCACATGGGAGACTTGGATGGATTTCCAGGCTCCTGGCTTCAGCCTGGTCCATCCCCAGCCTTTGCAGTCATTTGGTGAATGAACCAGTGGATGGAAGATATCTCTGTCTCTGTCTCTCCCTCTGTCTCTGTAACTCTGCCCTTCAAATAAAATAAATATATGTTTAAAAAATTTTTTAAAGGAAGCTCCGCTGGATTTTATAGAATAGACAGCTGGGGAAGACAGGGGAGTGTGGGGAGCTTGGGGTTCAGCCTGCAGAGCTTGTGTGCCAGCCCCTCTCTTTTACCTGCTGGGTCAGGGCCTGGTCCGCGGTTAGAGCGCCCCTTCCAAGGACTCACTGAGAGCAGCACTGTAGGGCAGCTGTCCCAGGGGTCCTGGAGGTGTATGCAGTGACCACCGGCACCTCACGTCCCCTCAGCATCCTGCATAGACAGTACACTCCGTGCTCTCTCTGCACCTCCACCATTGCTCACCTGTCTCTCTTTAGAAACTGATTTTGCATTCGTAATGGTAGCCTTTTGTCATGTACTTTCTCAACCACAATGAAACCCACCACATTGGTGGTTTGTGTCAGGTATTATATATATTAGGATGATCTTGTTTAATCCTCACTTCTCTGTGATGATGAAGATACACTATCATTTCAATTATTTAAAAGATTTATTTATTTGCTTGAAAGGCAGTGATACAGAGAGAGAAGGAGAGAGAGCTCTTCCATCTGTTGGTTCACTGCCCAAATGGCTGCAAAGGCTGGGGCTGGGTCAGGCTGAAGCCAGGAGCCAGGAGCTTCTTCAGGGTCCCCCACGTGGGTGCAGAGCCCCAAGTACGTGGGCCATCTTCTGCTGCCTTCCCAGGAGCATTAGCAAGGAGCTGGGTTGGAAGTGGAGCAGCTGGGACTCAAAGTGGAGCAACCTGGACTTGAACATCACCCATATGGGATGCTGGCACTGCAGGCAGAGGCCCCACCTTCTATGCCACAGTGCCAGCCCCAATCATTTCCATTTTACTGATGAAAAAAATTGTGACTCAGAGAGCTCAAGTACCTGCCCCAGGGTTGCATAGCTGCTAAAATTCACAGCTACAGCTATTCATAGCATAGCTACTAACATGGACGACAAATGTCTATGCTCCCAACTTCAGGATCACACAACCTCCAGCAGTACTTACAAGAATTTGAGAGTTTACACTTTGAGGTTCGGTAATAAAAAATGGGCAAAGCGGACCAGCACTGTGACATAGCAGGTAAAGCTGCCTCCTGCAGTGCTGGCATCCCATATGGGCACTAGTTCTAGTACTGACTGCTCCACTTCCAATCCAGCTCTCTGCTCTGGCCTGGGAAAGCAGTGGAAGATGGCCCAGGTGCTTGGGCCCCTGTACCTACGTGGGAGACCCGGAAGAAGCTCCTGGCTCCTGGCTTCGGATTAGCCCAGCTCTGGCCATTGCAGACATTTGGGGAATGAACCAGAGGATGGAAGACCTCTCTCTCTGCTTCTGCCTTTGACCCTCTAACTCTGCATTTCAAATAAATAAGTGAATCTTTAAAAAAATAAAAAATAGGCAAAGGAGTTGAACATTCACTTCACCAAAGAAGACACAGGAATGTCTGAGCAGCACACTAGCCCTTTGGTAAATGCACATTAAGACCCTAAGAGGGCCGGCGCCGCGGCTCACTAGGCTAATCCTCCACCTAGCGGCACCGGCACACCAGGTTCTAGTCCCGGTCGGGGAGCCGGATTCTGTCCCGGTTGCCCCTCTTCCAGGCCAGCTCTCTGCTGTGGCCAGGGAGTGCAGTGGAGGATGGCCCAGGTGCTTAGGCCCTGCACCCCATGGGAGACCAGGATAAGTACCTGGCTCCTGCCATCGGATCAGCGTGGTGCGCTGGCCATAGCACGCCGGCCCAGTGGCCATTGGAGGGTGAACCAATGGCAAAGGAAGACCTTTCTCTCTGTTTCTCTCTCTCACTGTCCACTCTGCCTGTCAAAAAAAAAAAAAAAAACCCTTAGAGATAACATCACATGCCCATGAGAATGGTTAAAATAAGAGAAACTCCCCAAGTGTGAGGAGGCACTTGCTGTACATTGCTGGTCGGAGCACTGAGTGGTGTAGCCACTTGAAAAGGATCTCAGTAGCTTCTCATGACATGAAACATACACCTACCTATGGTCCAGCCATGTCCCTCCTGGGTGTTTGTCCAAGACAGACAAAAGCATATGTCCATACATACAGACTCACACACAAACCTTTGAAGAGGCTTTCTTAGTAATAGCCAAGGCCTAGAAACAGCCCAGATGTCCATCAACTGGTGAGCAGATAAACAAACTGTTCTGTGCGTCTCCTGGAATTCTGCTCAGCAATATAAAGGAATGAACCACTGATAATGTTCACCAACATGGACACAGATCTCAAAAGCGCTATGCCCAGTGAAAAACAGTCAGGCTCTGGGGGCTGGTGCTGTGGCATAGCAGGTAAAGCCACTGACTGCAGCGCCAGCATCCCATATGGGTGCTGGTTCGAGTCCCAGCTGCTCCACTTCCGATCCAGCTCTCTGCTGTGGCCTGGGAAAGTAGTAGAAGATGGCCCAAGTCCTTGGGCCCCTGCACCTGCGTGGGAGACCCCAAAGAAGCTGCAGGTTCCTGCTTGGATTGGCGCAGCTCAGGCCATTGTGGCCAGTTGGGGAATGAACCAGCAGATGGAAGACCTCTCTTTCTTGCTCTGCCTCTCCTTCTCTCTCTGTGTAACTCTGCCTTTCAAATAAATAAATAAATATTAAAAAAAAAAAAAAAAGCCAGGCTCTGAACACTTCCGGTATGATTCCATCTGCACAGCATCCTGAAGGAGGCAGAGCTGGAACAGCAGAAAGCAGGTCACCGATGGCCCGGGGCCAGGGGTGGGGGTGTGAGACTGGCGGCCAGGAACGCCAGGAGCTTCTGGCCTGACGGAAATGCTCCCTACCGTGGTTGTGAGCTAGGTCTCGCAGTGGTGGCTGCGGGACTGTATCCACTGGTCAACACTCATCACATTGTACGGTAGGATGGGTGAGTTTTACTGTGTGCAAATTTTTATCTCAAAGAGGTGAGTGGGCAGTTTTGTAAGTGCTCATCATGGCTTAAACACAAAGGCTGAGGTGCAGGCTGCTTGCATGAGGTCTCCCTTCCTATGCCTTGACCAGGGGACCTGCTTAGTCCCCGGATGCGCACTCTTGTGCCCCGAGGCCTTGGCAGGCAGGCACTGTAGCTGCAGGAGGTTGGCCCCCACCAGCCCAGGGCTGGGCTGCCACCCAGACTCCTGCAGGGAGACAGCAGCCAGCACAGAATCTGGAGCTCCACAGGCCCGGGTTTGTGCGACCCTGGGTGTGGGATCTCCAGCCACTGACCGCTCAGAGTCTCCCCTGTAAAATGTGGGTGATAACGCCCTGTACAAGGTCCCTGGGTGCCAAGAGATCCTGTTTAATGAGACAGTTTGGGTCCACATCCCAACTCTGCTTTTTTTTAAAGATTTTATTTATTTATTTGAGAGGTAGAATTACAGATGAAGAGAGAGAGAGAGAAAGGTCTTCCATCCACTGGTTCACTCTCTAAGTGGCTAACATGACCAGAGTTGGGTCAATCTGAAGCCAGGAGCCAGGAGCTTCTTCCGGGTCTCCCATGGCGTGCAGGGGCCCAAGGACCTGGGCTGTCTTCTATTTTTCTCCCAGGCCATAGCAGAGAGCTGGATTGGAAGTGGAACAGGTGGGACATGAACCGGAACCCATATAGGATGCAGTGCCGGCACTGCAGGCGGCGGCTTAGCCCACTATGCCCACAGCACTGGCCTCCCAACTCTGCCTTTTTAGCCCATATATGAACTCAGGTATGACACGTGACCTTGCCAAGCCTCAGTTTCACCACTGGTAAAACAAGTCTTACAACAGCACTGATGCCAGGGGCTGGGGACAAAGCCCTAATGAGATCACGCAGGTACAGCCTGAGCACAGTGGTCTGGACACGGACAACTTCCACCCCATTTCAGCCATTGTAGTTGTCACCCAAGACGCCGCTTAGCACACAGTAGGTGTCGCTGCATTGTGGGAAGCCAGGCTGTAGCTGCCAGTCGGGCCCTGAAGAACTGCCAGGGGCTGGTGGGGATCTGATACATGAAATCATTTTCATTCCTGTCTTGCAGAACAAGTCGGCAGACCAGATGGGCTGGCACTGCGTCTTTAGTGTCTCAGGAATTCACGAATGGGAGTGCACGCCTGGGTCATCACAGGCAAGAGCAGGCAGCATCACTGGACCATGAACCTGACCTCTGTCCACGCGGATGCCAGCTTAGAGCAGGGCTGTTCACGCACTGGGCTCCCTGGGACATCTTGAGATGGAGGAGGAGGAGTCAAGCAATACAGGCAGAGAGAAGCCCGCTTCTGACTTCTCTAAGCGAGGGGGAGTCTCGCCTTGCAACCAGTGCCTGCACGGGGAAGCACTCATCAAAGGAATGCCCCTTGGGTAGCTGCACCATGGGTGTGGCCTGGGTTGGAAGGCGAGGTCTGTCCCTGCAGGTCCAGGCCCAGCCAGGATAACTTCCCAAGTGAGAGCGCAGGCCCTCAGGGGCTGCTGTGGGTGCATGACCCACATAACTCTCCAGGGAACACACCGGGCTGCAAATGGTGCAGAGTCAGGAGGGAAGATCCAGATGAGTTATTTCCAGAACTGAGCATCCCGGGGGCGCTGCAGGCTGCTGACCCCAGGTCAGAGCAGTGTGAACTCCCTGCCCCTCGGTGCCCTTTCGCTTCCTCATCTGTGAAATGGGTTTGCGAAGCATGTTTCCCAAGCCCCTTCTGCTTGCCCACGCCTGGTTTTGTAACTTTTACATCACTGCAGAGAAAATTGAGGCCACTTGGGTTCTCTTTCTTATGCGGATGAATCAGGTTGTAGACAATCTAATAAAATTCACGAAAGCTGTGGGACACACTCTGTTGGGAAACTCAGGGCGGCTAAGAAAATGGAGCGCTAGGAGGCCCAGCCCTCTAGCTGGCTTGAGAGCTTCAAGGTTCCAAAGCACAGGACCAGATGTTGTGGCGCAGAGGGTTAAGCCACCACCTGAAACACTGGCATCCTGAAAGATTGCTAGTTCAAGTCTCGGCTGCTCCACTTCTGATCCAAGCTCCCTGCTAATGCACCTGGGAAAGCAGTGGAAGATGGGCCAGGTGCTTGGGCCCCTGCTGCCTAAGTGGGAGACCTGGATGGATTTCTGGCTCCTTGGTTTTGGCCTGGCCCAGCCCTGGCTGTTGCAGCCATTTGGAGGACTGAACCAGAAGATGGGAGATTTCTCCCTGTCTCTCTCCCTTTCAAATAAATAAATATGTCTTTAAAGGAAAAGACCAGTCCATTCCTGCGGGGAATCTTCAGGAGTGGAAACAGACGGCGCTCACTACTGCTCTCTGAGGCTGCGTGGGGGGAGCAGTGCTGCTCCCCTCGGAGGGGGTCCCAGGCTCCTACACTGTGGCTGTGCAGACCACGCTGGCCGTTACAGTCCTCCCAGCAGAGCACTGAGCGCACTCTGTCCCAGGGCCCCAGCACACCACACCTACTTCCTAGTCACCTGTAGGGAGCCTGGGATGGTGGCCTCCGAGGCTTTTCCAGGAGAGACAGCTGCACTCCCAGTGGCTGCCGGCCTGCTTCGCGCAGAGAGCCTCTGGGTTGGCAACAGGACCTTCGGGGGCCCCGCAGAAAGCAGAGGGCAGAAATGGTGTGCATTGCCATGCCAGGGTCAGTGTGTGCCTGTCAGGAGGGAGCTGGCATGCCCAGCGAGCCTGACTCCCAGACACAGGCTACGCGGTGCAGCATGGGGGCAGGCCGTGGCGTGAGAAGTGCAAGGTCCAGCCCAGATCTGCCGCCCACGGAGAGGCCATGGCACCAGCTGCCTGCCTCCTCCAGACCTCATTTGCCTCTTCCATAAAATGGGGATGCATCCATCATAGAAGATCATTAGGAAAATAAGTGAAAGAGTGTGTGTGTCAGGAAAGTATCACGTAAACTAACGTGTATTACAAACAAATAACCAAACATCTCCCTCAACAACCCCTCGATACTTACGATGCCTATCTTCCACTGGTTTACTTAATACGGCTAGGAACTGGCCTGCCCTGGGGTGGGAACCTGCTCAGCAGCTGAGACCTTCAGTAAAGCAGGGACTTCTCTTAGTTGCAGGTGCTTTATTTTTATTATTATATTTAAATTGTGTGTGTGTGTGTGTGTGTGTGAGAGAGAGAGAGAGAGAGAGAGAGAGAGAGAGAGAGAATGTTCCCATCCCTTGGTTCACTCTCCAAATCCCTGCAATGGCTGGGGCTAGGCCAGGGCTGCAGCCACAAGAGCCAGGAACACAACCCAGGTCTCCCATGTAGGTGGCAGGAGCTCAGTGACTTCGGCCATCATGACTATCTCCTGGGGCCTGCATTAGTAGCAAGCTGGATCCAAGAGCCAGAGCCAGGAATTGAATGCAAGTACTCCAAAGTGCGTCACGGGTATCCTAGCCACTAGGCCAGTATCCTGCTCCCACAGGTATTTTAAAGCAAGAGAGACTTAGGAAGATTCAATCATCCTACAGAAAGTCTTGGCTACACTCCACTTTGATGGCGCACATAGGAAGTTCAATACGTCTGGAGGAGATGAGTGAGCACAGAGAAATTAGGCTCCGAGCCCTGCTTGGCTGAAGGTGGCAGCGGCTGGGGACATGGGAAGCAAAGGTAAGGACAAGAGTGAATCAAGAAGGGGCTGGTGCTGTGGTGTAGTGGGTAAAGCCGCCATACACAGTGCTATCGTCCCATATGGGCGCTGGTTCGAGTCCCAGCTGCTCCACTTCCCATCCAGCTCTCTGTTATTGCCAGAGGAAGCATGACTCCAGTCTGCTTATGTGCCAAGGGGCAGGCAATTTGACCTCTGGAAATTTCAGAGGCTGTCTATGACTCGGCATCCCACATGAATGCTGGCTCGAGTCCCGGCTGCTCCACTTCTGATCCAGCTCCCTATTGTTGTGCCTGGGAAAGCAGCAGAAGATGGCCCAAGTCCTTCGGCTCCTGCCACCTATGTGGGAGACCCAGCTGTAGCTCCTGGCTTTGGCCTGACCCATTGTGGCCATTTGGGGAGTGAACCAGCAGATGGAAGACACCTCTCTCTCTCCCTCTCAGTCTGTCTCTGTTTCCTCTCTCTCTCTTTGTAACTCTGTGTTTCAAATAAACAAATAAACCTTAAATAAATAAATAACATTGAGAGGCACCTGTAAGGAGGGGTAGTAACATCTTAGGCTTGTATAAGCATCAAAGGAGAGCACATGAAAGGGTTTAGCACAGTAAGTGCCCAATAGACACTTAGGAATGACACCAAGGAATTTGGAATCTCTCCTGATGGTGCAAAATACAGTAAGGAGCTTATTTTAGGGAAAATACTTGTCCTGCATTTTTAACACACAAACCAAGAGGAGGCACTCAGGCGGTGCCTGAGTGGTGCCAGCACCCTTCAGTGGGGAGGGGCTGCGTGTCCAGGGAGGGGTGGCCGAGCAGGCTGAGTTGGCAGGAAAGGACCCTGTCACCCTGGGAGGCCCTGGACAAGGGCATGGAGAGTTCGGGGCCATTCCACATCTGTCCCGCCAGAGAGAGGGGCAACACACAGAAGAGAGCTGGGAAAATAGAAGGAAAAAGTCCATGTAAGGAAAAGCAGGGGGAGGAAGAGAAGGCAGAGGCTGAGAGCTGGAGGGAGGGAACTTCCACCCGGGCGTCAGCTATAGGGCCTGGCCGGGGAACGGGCTGTGGTCGCAGGCGGCAGTGACCACAGTTCCCAGCATGCTTTGCTGGATTCCCACACCTGGCTCTGGGGTTCACAGTATTTTGAAGACAAACGGAGACTACTTAGCTGGGACACAGGATGCAATGGCAGACAGTATGAAGAAAGAATATTAAAATAAAATGCTTCCCTTTTTAACTAAGTCAGAAATCCCAGGAGCTCTTTGAAAAAAAGCAAAGCTTTCTCTAACTTTAAAAAAAAGTAAAACTTATTTTATGGCAAAAATACAATTGAGATAAAATGAAAACAATAAATCTGAAAAAGCATTTGTAACACAGATGAAAAAGATATGTGTTGCATAAAACACTGTCACATACAGACATGAACAAGGAGCAAACATCTGGCCTAGGGATTAAGACAATCGGATTCCATATTGGAGAGCCAGGGTTTGAGTCCTGGCTCTGCCCCCGATTCCAGTTTTCTGGTAACATACACCTTGGGAGGTATACGTATGTGAGTCCTTGCTGCCCAGAGTGAGACCTGCACTGAGTTCTGGCCTCCTGGCTTTGACCCGGCCCAGCTCTGGCTGTTGTGGGCATTTGAGGAATGAACCAGTGCATGGGAGAGCTTTGTGTGTCTCTCTCTTTCTCTCTGCTTTTCAAATAAATAAAAAAATTAATTAACTAAAAAAGATAAGAACACTTTATAAATTTGCATATAAAACAAAGGACGTAACCAGAAAAGCAAATTCAAAAAGCTAATGAATATAAAAAGATGCCCAGATTCCCTAGCTGTTGGGGAAACCATTGAGATTTCTTTTTTGCTCATGAGACAGGCAGGGAGGGATGGGGACGTGGGACAAAGGGAAAGGAGAAAGAGGTGGGGCCACACTGTGAACAGTGTGAAGCCACCGCCTGTGACGCAGGAAACACACATGGGCACCTGTTAGAGTCCCGGCTACTTCACTTCCAATCCAGCTCCCTGCTGGTGTACCAGGGATGGCTCAAGTGCTTGGGCCCTGAATTCATGTGGGAGACCCGGACAGAGTACAGACTTCTGGCTTTGATCTGGCCGAACCCTGGTCCTTGTGGTCATTTGGTGAGTGAACCAGCAGATGAAAGATCTCTCTCTCTCTCTCTCTCTCTCTCTCTTTCTCTAACTCTGTCTTTCAAATAGACAAATAAGTCGAGAGAAAGAGAGAGACAGAGAAAGGGAGGGAGAAATTGTTGTTGCTACTGGGGACATGGGGGAATTGCTGGAAGTAACGTGAGTCGTTACAGCCTTTTGGGACAGTGATCTGGCAACATCCACTAAGCCAGATGACACAAAGCCTTTGGCTCCGGCCTGTGCTCCTGGAAATCTACGCATGGACATAAACGCTTCAGTCTACGAAGGCACGCGGGTGGTTACAGCACTGTTTACGGCAGCCAAACACTGCAGACGGCGGTCCAGCCGCGTAACAGGCTATTGTGAAACCATTAAGGGGGCTGAGCTGCAGCATCTCAAACTTCAGGAAAACTGGACAGCAGAACTGGTAGGACGCAAAGTAAGCACAAGAGGATCCCAGGTTTATAAAGCAACCACTACAAAACCTACCTGTACACACGTGTGTGTGTGTGTGTGTGTACATCTATGCAGATCCATGCTTCAGTGTATATCATGTATGGGGGTACTCCAGAAAGATCATGGGACGATGGCATTCAGATAGTATGCATTTTCCACGAAGCTTCTGAGGCTCCCTCATACATGTCACTATTGACACAGCTACATGGATGTAAGGTGTTCCACAGGGAGCTGGTCTGGGGGAAACACACGACAAGGAACACTGGTAAGTAAACCTGGTGTGCTTGATGCCAGCTCAGGAGTGCACCAATATGTGTGCGTGTGGTTGCCTGAGCAAACCAGAGCTGATATATATGGGGCTGTCGGTGATATATTTTCAAGGCAGAAAGAAAGGAAGTTGCCAAGACGTAGAATATGAGCAACGTAAGTGGAGAAACATTTTTGAAAATACTGAGCATTTCAAGGTGTGCTCTCCAAATCCTTTGGGAGAGTCTTGTTTGAGCCTGACACACACACCTGGGAGACAACGCTGGAGTGAGTGAGCTGTCAGCCTTCTCGCAGCGTCACCGGACACCCGCGCCCGCGCCCAGCGAGAAGGAGACAAGTGACTACCAACCCCATTTAGACACTTCATTAACGAATTGAATATATGCACCTTGAAGCTGTTTTGAGGAGGTATCTTGGCCAATCTGCTCGCTGTGCAGTAGATACAAACACATTTTTTAAACGCTGCCCCCTGGCTGTCCCCTACTGCTCTCTGTGCAAGGACATGGCCCGGGTCCCTTCCACATGTAAGCAAGTGCTCTTGGAGAAACCAGACCCGAGGAGGAAGGAGGTGGGGACACGGGTGATTTCCTGCAGACCTCACACCCCTGCTTCTGTAGGTCTGGGACCACTCTGCCCAGACTCACTTCCGTCCCTGGCTGTAAACAAGCCGTGTCTCAGGGGGCCCTGGCCTCAGTTTTTAGAAAGTGGAGAAAACAGGAATGAATACAGACCGAGTGTCTACCCGTGTGCCAGGCACATCGCAGACAAAACAGCTCACTTAGTTCTCTCCGCAGTCCCATGCAGGATGGATTATTGCGCTGTGAGCCCCATCTTAGAAACACAGACAAAGTAGCTTCCCCCACGCTCACACGTTGGGGTAGTGGCGCTGGTATCCAAAATGCATCCTGTCCGACTCTGAACACAACACGGCCGTCCTTCCTTCTGTGAAATCTACTTTTACCCTCCGTGTCCATGATGCAAATCCAGAGAAAGCAGCTTGACAATGACCCCCTTCAAAGCAGGTGGGGGACGAAGACCTCCCCAGTGTGCTAGTCCCATTCTGATCCTGGGGCATCTTTGCCACCTGCTCCCCTCATCATTTGGTGCGGAGCTTTGCAAGGTTCAGCGCCTTCAGAGGCCAGGCAGGCAAGGTAAAGGGTGGGTGGGGGTGACCCCTGACTGTCACACTGGGTCACTTTTCAAAACATCATTCAAGGCCCACCATCACCAAATGATCTGATTGTTCAACAGATTAAAATCCTGATATTTCAATATGATATGTTGATTTTTTTTTTAAGACATCAGCTCAATTGAAGAAAAACAGGAGAACCTCAGTGTGGGGAGGGAGATGCTGCCTGCTGCATTTAACCCAACAGTTAAATGCAGCACCAGTTTGGGGTCGGCACTGTGGCGTAGCAGGTAAAGCCGCCACCTGCATCCCATATGGGCACCAGTTCGAGTCCTGGCTGCTCCACTTCCAATCCAGCTCTCTGCTATGGCCTGGGAAAGCAGTAAAAGATGGCTCAAGTCCTTGGGCTCCTGTACCCATGTGGGAGACCCAGAGGAAACTCCTGGCTCCTGGCTTCAGATCAGCGCATCTTAGGCTGTTGTAGCCAATTGGGGAGTGAACCAGTGAATGGAAGACCCGTCTCTCTCTCTCTGCCTCTGCTTCTCTCTCTGTGTAACTGTGACTTTCAAGTAAAATAAATTTTTAAAAAATCTAAAAAATAAGTAAATAAATAAAATTTAAAAATATGTAGCACCCATTTGCTGCTTCTGCTTTGTGGGAAGAATGCTTCTGTCTGATTGTATCCATTTGCCCGGTCCACAACAGGAGGTGTCTTTTGGTTTAATATATTAATTTATTTTTAATTATTATATCATTATATCATTGTTCTTAATACTGCGTGGGAGTTTAGCCCAGCAGTTAAGGCATCATGTGGGGTGTCCACATCTCATATCCGGTGCCTAGGTTCAGGTTCTGGCTCCACTCCTGATTCCAGCTCCCTGCTAATGCACTCCCTGGGAGACAGTGAATGATGGCTCAAGAACTTGGGTCCCGGGCCCCCTATGTGGGGGACCTGTATGGAGTTCTTGGCTCCTGGCTTCCACCTGGCCTAGACCCAGCTCTTGTGGGCATTTGGAGAGTGAACGAGTCAATCAGGAGTTGGAAAGTCTCTCTCTCTCACTGTCTCTTTCTGTCCTTCTCTCTGCATCTCAAATAGGGTGGAAATAAATAAAAGCCCTTGAATAATTAATAAAGAATATTGAAGGCATTGCTAAGGAGAATTCTGATGGAGAGCTGCAGACAGGCTGAAAAGATCTGGGTTCGGGTCCCCCACCCCACCCCGCCGTGTCTCAACAGCTATGAGACACCCTGAACCATTCTCAGCCTCACTTTCCCGGTTGGCGCAACGAGTCAGTGATACCCGGCTGGGAGGATTAAAAGACGAGTTATGCAACAAGAATATGCAGTAAATATTTGCTCCACTCCTTCTAAAAGACAGATGTGAGGCTTCCAACCTCCATGTGTACTGTAAACACATAAACTGAGCGAGATGATGTTGTTTTAGTGACAGTGTCTTAACTTTATAAAAGGAGTTCCCACAGTGGGCTGCTCTGGTTGACAAAGAACATGACCTTTCCTTCCAAGTTGTAGCATATGCACAACATTGCCCCCACTTTTTGTAGTAAAAAAAGTATTAAGGCCTGCACTGTGGTGTAGTGCGTAAAGCTGCTGCCTGCAGTGCTGGCATCCCATATGGGTGCCGGTTCAAGTCCTGGCTGCTCCACTTCCAATCCACCTGTCTGCTATGGCCTAGGAAAGCAATAGAAGATGGCCCAAATTCTTGGGCCCCTGCACATGCATGGGAAGACCTGGACAAAGCTCCTGGCTCCTGGCTTCAGATTGGCACAGCTCCGGCTGTTGGGGCCAATTGGGGAGTGAAACATTGGATGGAAGACCTCTCTCTCTCTCTCTCTCTTTGCCTCTCCTTCTCTCTCTGTGTAACTCTGACTTTCAAATAAATAGATAAATCTTTTAAAAAAAAAGTATTCTGCTTTCTTAACAGCAAAGGCACCCGCACCTGTTCCCTGGGAGGGCGTAGTGGGGGATGGGGGAAGGGTCTCCCGCACAAGAAGCGTGGAGGGGTTCTACCGGAGCTCTGTCACTAAGCCTCAATCACTGTGGAATCAACAACTACAGGGTATTGCACCTCCTGTCTGCTGGTAGGAAGAGAGGCCCCGCCGTGCCACCAGGAGAGTGGTGAGGGGCGCACAGCAGCCCGGGGGAGAACGGTGGCTTCCCCTCGCCTGGTGCAGGTCACATCAGGAGACGTTTTAGAAACCTCAGGAACGATGCAGATTATGTCATGGGCTCTGTCCTTTCTGACAGCAGCACCAAAGGAAACACCTGTATATGGCAGGAAGCTAGAGGGATTAAAAATATCTGCCTGTTCCCTAAAAAATAAATAGAACAGGAGAGGAAAATGTCTCTTTTCTTCGCAGGGAAAACAAACAAAGCAGTATTTGCTTTGAGCTATTTCCTCTCTACAAAGCACAGCCCTCGGGTGGGCCACCCCTCCGCAGGCAGCAGGCAGCGACGGGCCTGGGCCACGCACTGCAGCAGCCCCAGGCAGGCAGTGCTCAAGGGTAGCTAGCAGTGAGGCACCGGAGCAGGTTCCAAGTCTCCAAGCTTGACATGTCTTTTGCAGGAGAGAGAGTTTGGGGAAGCTGAGCTCATTTCCTTGGGGGAGAGGTAGAGCCTCCACCCAGCTTTAGAAACAAGAGGCTCCTGTTCCCGTCTTCCACGGTCTCCCCAGGCCTGGGAAGCCAGTCCCTGGGAGGCACGAAGCAGGCCCGTCTGGAGAGGATGCCATCGCTGGACGTGCAGACGCCGGTGGAGCTCAGGGCCAGCAGATTTGGGGATGACAATCAGGAAGCATCAGACTCTGCTCTCTCCTGCCTTCCCACAACAACAGCTCACCAAGCCCGGCTCTTCTGTCTTCCACATGTACTTCCAAGCTGGCTTCTTTCTCCTCATTGTGGCCAGTGACCTGCAGGCTCATCTCTCCCTTGGCTGTAGGTCACCTGTCCAGTTTCTTTCCTTGGTCTATTCTCTGCTGCCATCAACGTCTTTCTCAAATAAAAGTCTGATCACATCTTTGCTTGGTTTTCCTATTGGACAGTATCTACTGGCGAATCAAAACATCTTAGCATAGAACTCAAGGCCATCCCTAAGGCCTGTCCCTCTTCCCTCCTAGATGGTTATGCCTATTGAACACTTACAATAGGCTAGGTACTGTGCTTAATGCTTAATGAAGATTAGTCTACCACATCCTCACACCCACTTCCTCACCCAGCCAGGCATTGCAATCCTCGTGTTAGGCTCACTGGACTAGGAACTTAGGCTAAAAAGCTTGTCCAAGGAGACAGGGCTGTGATGTGGCTGGGATTTCAACCCTGGTCTCTGCTCTCCCACCTTGAAGCTCTTGTTACCCTCTGAACACACTGTGCGATTCCATGCCTCTGTGCCTTTGCACATGCGACCCCTCCTCACATACCTTGATCTCCATTTTCTCCGCCTGCATGGCTGTTTTCATCATCCAACACCCAGCTCCTTGCCATCTCCTCCAAGAAGCCTTCACAAGGGCTCCTCTGGGTTGTGTCATCACAACCCCCACATGCAAACCTGTGCCGTAGCACTTTGCTTCGCTACCTTTAAACACTTGTCCATCTCACAAGAGTGTGAACCCTTCAGGCTGGTGCTACTGGTTCAGGTCCTGGCTGCTCTGCTTCCACTCCAACTCTTAGCTGTGGTCTGGGAAAGCAGTATATGGTGGCCCAAGTCCCTGGGTCCCTGCACCCACGTGGGAGACCTGGAAGAAGCTCCTGGTTCCTGGCTTTGGATAGGCGCAGCTCTGGCCAGGCATTGCGGCCAATTGAGGAGTGAACTAGAGGATGGATGACCTCTCTCTCTCTCTCTCTCTCTCTCTCTCCTTCTCTCTCTGTGTAATTCTGCCTTTCAAATAAACAAATAAATCTAAACAAAAATTAACAAAGAAATAGGCTGTTAGCATTATATATTAATTACTTCTGCCCTCTTTTGAGACAATAATCTGGGACTATGTAACAAGAGCTCAAAAATGCTTTGTCTATTTTTAGAATATACACCAAGTAGATAAAGCAGGAAGTTGTTTATAACTGTCCATAGCAGCACTATTTACAGAGGTGGAAAATTAGAAGCCATCTGAATACAGACTTTCAGAGAGAAATTGAAGTACATCACAAGGTGCAAAACTAACACAAAGTGGGTTCCTATGGCAAATGTTTTAACATGCGGAGACGCAGGAGGAATAACAAAGAGTGGCTGGAAAACCTTCAGTGCAGCGATGACTCACATAGAAACAGAAATACTCGTTGACAAAGATGAGACGGTAAGGCTCATTGGCTTTGCAATGGCTCATCCTTCTCCGAACTACAAAATAATCATAGGGAAATGTGTGCCCTCCACAGGGGCGGCAACCAGGCCTGGCTCCAGTCTGACAACTGCTCCTATCTCTACCTAGGTCTGCAGGCTGAAAATACCCCTGGGCATCTGGCCCAGGCGGTTCAACTTTAAAGGGACCCTGCTCCTTTTAACCCGAAATCCTCATCCGTCCAGATGATAAGATGAGAATGGCGGCTCCAGATGGAATGAGGAGTGAAGAGAGACAGGAGCCAGGACTGGGGGAATTCTCCATCCACCCTGGGCCTGGCAACAGGAGGCCCCTGGCCCTCCTGTGTGTATGTGTTGGGGGGAAGGGCGCTGGCCACTGTCTGGGTGAAAGGAAACATCTGGGGTGCACCCCCTCCCCAGATAAGGGTGGAGGAAGGGAGGAACACAGCTCCTCCCAGGCCCAAGTGGGAGAAAGGCTGTCAAAGGCCTCTTACCATCACAGAGGGTGGTGGGGAAGGGGCCACACTCCCGGCCATGCTGCTGCCCACCTGCTGCCTCTTCTCTGTCTCGATTGGCTGAGTGGCCAGGGCTCCCCAGGAGAAGAATCACCAGGCAGTGTGGGGCCCTGAAGAGCAAAACTCCTCGAGGGCGGTGGGGAAGACGCTGGGAGGTGTTGAAGGCGCAGGGACCAGCTCAGAGGGGCTGTGAAGCACAGGCCCGGCAGCCTTGCATGGTTAGCAGGGAGGGGCAGGGATTGAGCCACCTGCAGGGGGCGCAGGGAGTACCAGGAGTGGTGCAACAGCGTGGTCAGCGTGCCTGTTGCCCGGAGCTCCCCAGGATGCGGCCCGGAACAGGCAAGGAGTGAAGGGTGGGCTCCCTGCAAGGACTGGGCATTCACAGCCCTTGGCAACCTGCTTGTCCCTGTGGCGGTGTTTGGGAGTGGTGACCTTCACTAGGGCCTTCACCCAAGCTGGATGGGAGGCCCCTGGGCTGAGGGCAACACATGGACTGAACCATGTCCCCCCAGATCTTACACTGAGGTCCCCGCCCCAGCACATCAGGTAACTTAACATCAGGACATGCGGGTGGGCCCAGATCCCCTGTGGTCGGTGTCTTTACAAGAAGAGAGTGGGACACAGACACACACACACACACACACACACACACACGGAGGGCTCCGTGGAGGCCCAGGGAGGAGACAGCTGCCCTCGGGCCACACAGAGAGGCCTCAGAGGAAACCAGCCCCTGGAGGCCGCCTGGATCTCAGACTGTCTTCTTTTAACTTGCGTTTATTTTATGCCGAATTTATTCCCAAGCATAAGTTTTTGCTTCTTTTGTTTCTTCTGAGACAGCTTTCTTCTTCCATGCCACCTCCTCTTCTGGTCTAGGAACAATCTGTTCCTGTTCGGCGAGAATCACGCCAACATGACACGGGGAGCTCATGTATGGGTTTATGTGCCCCTGGGCTCTGAGGGACCGTGGCACACCCCCAGGGGGCTTTGTTCACTTGCGTATGTTCAACGACCAGAGAGTCTACAAACCCTTCAGTTCCACATCACTCTCTGCATTCTTAAGCACGTGTTGGGGGCCGGCGTTGTGGTGTGGCCAGTGAAGTCACTGCCTGCTGTGCCAGCATCCCATATGGGCACTGGTTTGAGACCCAGCTGCTCCACTTCCAATCCAGCTCTCTGCTATGGCCTGCGAAAGCAGTGGAAGATGGCCCCTGAACCTGCGTGGGAGACCAGGAAGAAGCTCTTGGCTCCTGTCTCAGATCGGCCATTGCAGCCATTTGGGGAGTGAATCAGCGGATGGAAGACCTCTCTCTCTCTCTCTCTCTCTCTCTCTCTTCCTCAGTAACTCTGCCTTTCAAATAAATAAATAAATCTTAAAAAAAAAAAAAGACAAAGCATGAGCAGCAGAAGCTCAGCACTGGTTTTGGGCCACCGACCCTGTATCCCACCCCGCACTGCTTGGTCTGGGCACACCTATCAACTCCACCATTGTAACGATGGAATGGCATACATGGATTCTTTTTATTTATTTATTTGAAAGGCAGAGTTACAGACAGGCAGAGGTGGAGAGAGCAAGAGAAGTCTTCTATCTGTTGGTCTACTCCCCAGATGGCTGCAACGGCTGGAGCTGTCTTGATCCAGAGCCAGGAGCTTCCTCCGGGTCCCCCACATGGGCATAGGGGCCCAAGGACTTGGGCCATCTTCTACTGCTTTCCCAGGCCATAGCAGAGAGCTGGATCAGAAGTGGAGCAGCTGGGACTCGAACTGGCACTCATATGGGATGCTGGTACTGCAGGTGGCAGCTTGATCCACTATGCCACAGCACCGGCCCAACACACACTGCTTCTTTTAATATCTTTCAGATACTTGGGGGCCTTTCAGATATGCGTGCCCTTGATGGCCGAGGCAGTTTCTCGGGTGTTCTTGAAGTGAACACGAAGATTTAAACTTCTTGATTTGCATGAGTTTGTGGGGTTTTCTGGCTCAGGTGAGTAGTGAACCACTTTTACTGATCACCCAAGGCTCCTTACAGGAAGACGGTTCTTAGACTTTTAGCCTCCAAAAATGTGAGGAAATGAAGTTCTGTTAGTTAAGTCACTGAGTGTGTGGCACACGATTACAGAAGCCATAGCAAACTAATAAAGGCATTGAACTTGGCCTTGTGGAGCTGCCTCCTTCCCCTCCCCCCTTGGCCTCCCTCACCCCATGGTACCGCGCACCCTCCTTCTCATGGTATGTGTCAGGGAAAAGCATCTCATAGTCTCCCCTACTCTAACTTCACACAACAGGGCCATTGGCTGGGCTGGAGTTCACTCTTTCCTCCCTCCCTGCTCTGTTCTTAATTTTTGCTTTTGTTCCTGGAATTCACAATGCTTCCCTGGACAGAGGGCAGTCCCTTTGGCTCTCGAACACTGGCCTTGGCTGTGTTCTTGGCCGGAGGAATGGGCAGTGGGCCTTCCAGCGTGACCCAGACCTCATGGTGGGCCCCTGGACGCCCAGCACCCCCAAACACCAGAGAATGAAGAAATTCCACCACCTCCAGATGGGTGGCCTCGGATACAACCTCTGCCTCTGAGCGAGTAGCCGAGCCTGGCTATTCTGGCCTTACATCTGCAACGGCTGCCCTGAGCTTCAAAGGGAAGCCTCAAGGAGGGGAGGAAGCCGAGGCTGAAGGGGAGGTGAATGCCTGTGAACTTCACACACACACCCAGATTCCAGGGCACCTGCTTCTCTTTGAGTAACAAAGTTATTTCCAGATACGTTTTCTACAACACCTTGCATCTCAGAGTCCTTTAACTTTTTACAAATTTGTGGCTACACAAACATCATCTCACTGAACCCTCCCAAAGAACCAGGCCTGGATGGATCTATGATCATCCTGGTGAAGACTCAACTCCTGTGCCACTCATTCCATAGTACCTTAGTGATGCAGTTTGGTCCAGAGCCCTGAACTCTTGAACACCGCCCCGCCTGGCGTTCACCAGCTAGATCTGCAGGCTCACTTGGTTCTCCTCCAGGTCACCCCCATAATGCACTTCACCATGCCACGAGGCACAGGTGAGCTGCTTCGTCCTGGATGCAGGAAACCTGGTTCCCTGGCATGTCTGCCCTTTATATATTATGGGCATAGCTGGGCTTCCCAATAGAGCACAAGCCCTTGGGAATCAGGTGGTCTTGCCCCTAGTCCTCAGCTCTGCCTCTGGTAGAAAGTTCTTTCCCTCTAGGAGGGGTCCTCCTCTCAAAGTCCTCTCTCCCCCTCGGCCTGCACAGTCCCTGCCCAAGCCCAGCTCTTCTGGGCTTCGGTCTGGAGGGCTGATCAATCAGCTTCCCAAAGGTCTCCATGGCATGCAACCTCCAACCCAGTCCTTCGACTGTAGCCAGAAGTCCTTTCTAAAATGTGTAAGTTTGATCTTGTAATTTGCTACCCCATTGCTGTGACAATAAAATGCCTGGTGGCACCAACAGGTGCCTTTTGGGAGCTTTTGCTCTCTTTATTTATTTTCTTTTTTAAAAGATTTTATTTATTTATTTGACAGGCAGAGTTACAGACAGTGAGAGGGAGAGACAGAGAGAAAGGTCTTCCTTCCGTTGGTTCACTCCCCAATGGCTGCTACGGCCGGCATTGCGCCAATCCGAAGCCATGAGCCAGGTGATTCTTCCTGGTCTCCCATGTGGTTGCAGGGGCCCAAGCACTTGGGCCATCCTCCATTGCTTTCTCAGGCCACAGCAGAGAGCTGGATTGGAAGAGGAGCAGCTGGGACTAGAACCGGCACCCATATGGGATGCCAGTGCTGCAGGCAGAGGATTAATCTACCGCACCAAGGAACCGGCCCCTTGCCCGCTTTAATCTTATCAGCCACATCCAATATAAATTCAACAGTGTGGCAGCTATACAAGTGCAGCTTGAAGACTGGCCCTTGGGTCCCTCTCTTACAAGTCTTTTTTTTATTATTTAAAGATTTATTTATTTATTTGAAAGGCAGAATTACAGAGGCAGAGAGAGAGCGAGAGCGAGAGCGAGAGAGAGAGAGAGAGATATCTTCTATCCGCTGGTTCACTCCCCAAATGGCCATAATGCCCAGAGCTGGGCAGATCTGAAACCAGGATCCAGGAGCTTCTTCCAGGTCTCCCATGTGGGTGCAGGGGCCCAAGCACCTGGGCCATCTTCTACTGCTTTCCCAGGCCATAGCAAAGAGCAGGATTGGAAGTGGAGCAGCTGGGACTCGAACCGGCACTCACATGGGATGCCAGCACTGCAGGCGGCAGCTTGACCCGCTATACCGCAGCGCTGGCCCCAGATCAAGTCTAACAGAGGCTCTCAAGTCCTGCATGGTCTGTCAGCTGAATCCGCTCTCCTCTCCAGCTAAGCATCCTTCAGCCACCCAGCTCCCTGTCCTCTGGCTGAGCTCAGATACCTCCGCCTCTGGGAGGCTTCTCTGCCCTAAGCCCTGCCCTGCTCCAGGCAGGGCCCCCAGCTTCTAGCCAGCTCTGTGTTCTGAGCACAGAGCTTTTGAAGGCTTGACGAGACTGCCCTAATCACCTGCTATCCGTCTGACTCCCCTAGCGGGCTACGAGCTCCCCAAGGAAAGGAGCCAAGTTTTACTCCCTTTTGCATGCAGAATTCTCAGCACAGAACCCGACCCAGTAGGCATTCATGACATATTTATAAAGCAAGCCAGGGAGTGAGTGCGCCTCCTTCCTGACCTAGACCACTCTTGCCCTGACTTCCAGGAATTTCCTGGAGGACAAGCTCATCCCTCCGTGGAGAGTGGCTCCGACCCTCAGGTGTTCTGCTCCATCCCTGGCTGGTGAGGTTCCCTGGGTCCCCAGGCTCGCTGTGGCCTGCTTCTCTCAGATCTGTCATTTCCCCTCACTGCTCCCAGGGGAAGTGCCAGATGCCTGCTTCACTTCCCAGGGTGTCTACTGCCCCCCTTCCTGCCCTCTCCACGCCTGCTCCCCGTCCGCAGGAACGCACGGTGGTGGTGGTGGTGGTGGGGGCGGGGATGAGGCTCTTTGCTGAGTCCATCTCACCTCGCATCCCCTTGCCGGCACAGCCTTGCTGAGCCTGCAATTTGTGCACACCAGGTACCGTGAGCCATTGCGGAAGGCCGGCCGGAGCCAATTTGGCAACGCTCACCGAGAGTCATAAAAACAGCCACATCCTTTGACCTAATAATTCCACCCCTGGGGAATTGCTTCCAAAGAAGTAATTCAAAAGAAGAAGGATACACACACTGTTTATAGCTATGTTATTTATAATAAGGAGTAGGTGGAAGCAAATGCCATGGCCCCAAAATAGAAAAATGATTAAACAAATTATGGTGTATTTGTATAATGGAATACCTTGAAGACATTTAAAATGTGACCATTAGAGCAAGGATGCTGTCTTGGAAATAGCATGTGAGAAGACAGGGTACGGGGCTGCATAAGCACTATTCCAGTTTCATACGGATGCGGCTAGAAGCAACAAAGGCACACACAATTAGAAGTAGTTAGGTACTGAGTGAAATTGTTCTTTGCTCCTGACTTGTTTTAAACTGTAAAAGAGATAGAATTGAGGAGAAGAAGGAAAATAAAACAGTTAATAGCTTCAGATGACTAATTGTTAACGGTTTTACCTTAAGATATTTAAAATTAGTTTAATCACAGATTAATATGTTTTTAAAGATTTATTTATTTATTATTTGAAAGGCAAAGTTACAGAGAGGCAGAGAGAGAGAGAGGGAGGGAGAGAGAGAGAGAGAGAGAGAGAGAGGTCTTCCATTCATTGGTTCACTCTCCAAATGGCTGCAACAGCTGGAGCTGGGCTGATCTGAAGCCAGGAGCCAGGAGCTTCTTCCAGGTCTCCCACAAGGAGCCCAGGGCTTTCCCAGGCCATAGCAGAGAGCTGGATCGGAAGTGGAGCAGCCAGGACCCGAATCAGCACCCATATGGGATGCTGGCACTGCAGGCAGCAGCTTTACCCACTATGCCACAGTGCTGGCCCCCAGGTTAATATATTTTTAGAAAATGACTAGAAACCAAAGAAAACACCCTGAACTCTAAGTCCTAGGGTTTTTCAGTGGGAGTGTTCTTGATTGTGGTTTTATTATTCTTTCAAAAGTGATAACAAGAGCAGGCTGTATTTAGACTTCCCAGGGCAAGGCTGGGGTTTATAAATCAGCCTATGTGGGACCCGCAGCCTGACTGCCACAGAAAGCACTTGAAAGACATCTGTCCAAGGATAAAGAATTCTGTCCCATCTACCGCATGTCTGTCCCCTTCTCCACTCCAGCTGCCACGCTCCCAGCTTCCGGGTCACAGCCCAGAAATTCCGAGGGTCCTGTTTCCCCTGATGCCTCCATCCCCTAGAGCTTGAGAAAGAAAGAGACGAAGGGTGGAGAGGCTCACCCAGAGGAGAGCTCTGGGGGGAAGCCTGAGTCCCGTAGCGGGGCATCAAGTCGGAGACGGAGGGAAGTGTCACTGTGTGCATAGCTCCGGCTCCCAAACCCTTCTCCCCCCACCTCTCACTGGCTCTGTGGTCTCTCTGTCTCCCACCCCACCTCCCCTACACGGGGGCCCATTAATGGCCCTGAACTCCTCTCTTTAAGGCTGTCCATATCCTCTGAAGAAAGCACACACATGCACACACACATGCACACACTCTCAAGCACACATACCACACATGCACCCACCCACACCCACACACACATGCTTGCCACCACTACTCAACTTTCAGCTCAGGGAGATGTCATCTTTATATTTGACTGCCTCCAGGCATCAGGATAGCACTTGCCCACACAGTAGGCCCAATACATGTTTGTGGAGTGATGGAGCAAAGGCATGCGGATTTCTAAGCCAGGTCTGTCCCACACTGGCGCATACAATTTCCCCAAGGCCAAGCAGAGGCCTCCACATTCATCCCTGTTTAATTTCATTATGTTGGTTTTGGCCCAGCATCCCATTCTATATAAATCATTTTAAACTTGAACATGTCACGTATCATATTAACTATCCCAGCTGCGGGTCATCTGGATTCTTTCTATTTTTCATCCAAGTCATTAACAAATATGTTCAACAAGTCCAGGCCGAGGACAGAGCCCTGTGGCCTGCCATCAGAGACTTTCCTGGGGTCCTTAACCAGAATACTTTGCTCAAGGTAGCTCAATCTGCTCCGAATTCATCTTGCCAAAAAAAAAAAAAAATCTTTTGTAATGCAAGAAACATGACTGTTTGAGAAATCAGAATACCCTGTTGGCATCCGAAAGTGCTCAGCTCCTTATACCAGCCCGAAGCTCAGGACCCACGCCAGCTGCCATGTGGAGAAGTGCTCCGGTCTGAGCGGCTGGCCTGTTACTCCCCAGGCCCACAGGGGTCTCAGCAGTGTCAGAATCCCACCCTGTTTGGCTCTCCACCACGGGCCTCCCCAGGGAGGTAGGACAGAGAGGAGGTGTCCTGGGCACAGGTAACCCAGGGAAGTGAGGGGAAGAAGAGAAACGCTACAGGATCTCCCCTCCCACTCCCCTCCGCCCCGCCCCGCCCGCATCCATGGTTTCACTTTCTGTGGTTTCACTTACCTGCAGTCAACTGTGATCCCAGAATATCAAGTGGAAAGTTCTAGAAATAAACAATTCACGTTTTCAACTCACCCCCCATTCTTAGGAGCATGAAGAGATCTGTGCTGTTCCACTGAGTCCCACCAGGGACAGGGACCAGCCCTCGGTGCAGTATATCCACACTGTGTGCGTCAAGTGACCCATGCGCCACTCAGCGTCAGTTACTGTGGTGACATTATATGGCCCATGATCAAGTCACCCTTCTTTGACTAACTGTGGGTTTCAAGGCACCAGATGGGTGCTGCTAGCTGTTGGCATCTACCAAAGAGAAGTTGTAAAATACTTCCTTTAAGAAAAAGGTGGAAGTTCTTGAGTATAAGGACAGAAAATATACTGTATGCTGGGCCAGCACTGTGGCACAGTGGGTTACGCTGCCACCTGCAAGGCAGGCATCTCATACTGGAGTGCTGGTTTGGCTCCTGGCTGCTCCACTTCTGATCCAGCTCCCTGCTAATGTGCCTGGGAAGACAGCAGAGGATGGCCCAAGTACTTGGGCCCCTGCCACCTATGTTGGAGATGCAGATGGAGTTCCTGGCTCTGGGCTCCTGGCTTCAGCCTGGCCCAGCCCCGGCTGTTGAGATTATTTCGGGAGTGAGCCAGCAGAGGGGAAGACCTCTCTCCCTCTCTCTTTGTGTCTCTCCTTCTCTCTCCGTCACTATGCTTTTCAAATAAATAAAATAAATCTTTTTTAAAAAAATTAAAAATTGTATGCTGAGGTTGCTAAGATGAACCATAACAATAAGTCTTCTGTCTATGACATTATGAAGGGAAAAAAAGAAATTCATGTTAGTTTTAATGTCACACCTTAAACTGCAAAAGTAGCGGTCACGGTGCATGATAAGTGCTTCATTACGATGGAAAAATTAAGTTGTAGGAGTCAGCACTATCCCCGGCTTCAGGCAACAGTGGGGATTTGGAATGTGGCCCCCAAGGACAAGGAGGGGCACTGTACCTCAGCTGGGCCATTGTTCCTGCCCACTGCACACTACACATGCCTGCCAGGTCCTCTCCTCCCCCATTTCTTTCCTGTACATTTCCCAAGGCAATGCCACCCCCCTTGTCTTGCAGGCTTTGGCTGCCCTGTGAGCCTGAAGCTTGGGTTTGCTCTGCCGAGCCCACGGCTCCCCCAGTCTCCCAGGTTCTGACCTGGACGTACATGGGATGCTGTTTGCACACTGCCGCTGGGGCCCAGGCTCCTACCAAGGTCCAGAGAGCTTTGCCAGTACAGGTTTGCATGCCCTATGCACGAACTACCCGTCACTGGCTCTCAGGCTGGAGAAGAACTCCAGATGGCCCGTGATCCATCCCACGTCCCCAGTCAGAGCTGTTCCAAGAGAATGGGAGCTGTTCTCGTCTGAATAATTGTACAAACCTCCTTACTCAACCAGCAATTAGCCCACACCGAATATGTGCTGGGCAATGTTCTGATGTTAGCTTGTTTAATCCTCCTAGCAACTCCGTCAGATAGGCGCTATTCTTCTTGCCATTTTACAGATGGGAAAACCAAGGCACAAAGAGATCACAAGCTAGGAAATGGCAACATTGGCACTGGAACCTAGCCATCCGGCCTGGGTCTGTGCTCCTATCTCGCCATGGTCTTTGGGAAGCCCGCATTTCCACTTTCACTCACAAGGGGGTGGGAGTGAGAGGACTTGGATAATTTTGTAGGAAAACAATTAAAAGATAGCAGCCTGGTACTGTAGCATGGAGGGTAAAGCCACCACCTGTAGTGCTGGCATCCCATGTGGGTGCTGGTTTGAGTCCTGGCTGCTCCACTTTTGATCCAGCTTTATGCTGTGGACTGGGAAAGCAGTGGAAAATGGCCCAAGTCCCTGGGCCCCTGCACTTGCGTGGGAGACCCCGAGGAAGCTCCTGGCTCCTGGCTTCATATAGGTTCAGCTCGGACCGCTGTGGCCATTTGGGGAGTGAACCAGTGGATGTAAGACCTCTCTCTCTCTCTCTGCCCCCTCTAACTCTGCTTTTCAAATAAATAAATAAATCTTAAAAAAAAAAAGAATTACGAGATAAGTGCTTTTTGGTGCAAAAAAATTCTGAAATCCATGGATAGTCTTTTTTAAGATTTATTCATTTATTTAAAAGACAGAGACACACAGAGAGAAGGAAAAACAGGGAGAGAGAAATCTGTCTGCTGGTTCACTTCCCAAATGGCCACAACCATCAAAGCTGAGCCAGACTGAAGCCAAGAACCAGGAGCTTCTTCTGGGTCTCCCACGTGGGTGCAGGTGCCCAAGTACTTGGGCCATCTTTAGCTGCTTTTCCAGGTGCATTAGCAGGGAGCTGGGTTAGAAGTGGAGCAGCTGGGGCTCAAATCAGGGTCCATATGGGATGCAGGTGCTGCAATCCTAGGCTTAACCTTCTACACCACAGTGTCAGCCCCACAGTTTTTTTTTTTTTTTTTTCCAAAAGACGCATTTCCTAAGGATGTTTTGGAGACCCCACATACATGTCATGATCAACTCAGCAAGTACCAGGGCCTGTGATTGGGATTTTCAGAGTTTGTGGTTTAGTTGGGAGACATGGGAAATCGCTCAGAGAAGAAAGTGTGGCAGCTAAACAGCACTCTGGCCTCAGAATCAGCCCTTAAGGCATTCAGCTCTGGCTAAAAAGCCCATGAGAGCATTTCAGGCATGAAAAGCCAAGACACTGTAGCAAAAAAATGACCTACAGGAAAGATCTCTGCAAGTGAGATCCCAGTGGAAAGAAGGGGCCATCAAAGAAGGAGGTACCTTTCTCTAAAGGGAGGAGAGAACTTCCACTTTGATTATATCCTTGTCTAAATAAGGTCGGAGTTTGTGAACTCAAGAGGCTTCCATAGCCTTGGCAGCTCATGACAAGAGCCTTGGGTGATTACTTAAGTCATAAATAAGAGTGTCAATTGTTAAATCAACAATGGGAGTTACTGTGCACTTACTCCCCATGTAGGACCTCTGTCCCTAATGAGTTGTACTATTAGAATTAATGGTCAAACTAGTCTTCAAACAGTACTTTATACTTTGTGTGTCTGTGTGGGTGCAAACTGTTGAAATCTTTACTTAGTATAGAGTTGATCTTCTGTATATAAAGATAATTAAAAATGAATCTTAATGAAGAATGGGATGGGAGAGGGAGTAGGAGATGGGACAATTTGGGTTGGGAGGGCAGGTCTGGGGGAAAGAACTGCTATAATCCAAAAGTTGTACCCATGAAATTTATATTTATTAAATAAAAGCTTTCTATAAAAAAAGAAATTGCGGCAGAAGTGTATTTTCCTCATTGCTGTCTTGTAGCACAGAGCGTCTTTCACGCATCAAAAGCCTGCTGTCCTATACTGGAAGGCCTGGCTTTGCTCACGCTCACTGGCATCGCCCTCTCTGCCCTCCTGTCTGCCACTTTCTGCAGGACAAAGGGAACTCCAGCATTTGTCTTACAGGAGGAACACTCAGAATTGCTACAATGTTTCACAAGCCCAGTCTGATAGATAACACCACCCCCATGGATGGACGGGAGAGTTTAACTTTCCAAGATACTTTAGAAATTATCCTATGGATCACACCCATGATCGGACTCCTGTTCAAAATAGCCCTGCTATGTAGGTAAACGCAGGCATCAGTTTTACAGTTGGAGGGACGGAGCAGGATCCCAAGGCAGGTAACTGGGTCTCCCTGGGCCCATCCCAAGGGCAACAATCAGACAAAGGAAGCTTCCGAACACAGAGAGAGGGCAGCTGCTTGCTACCATTTCCTTCAAGTCCCACTGCCTAATTCCAAGGCCACTCGCAGGCTGACTTTCAACAACCCCTTCTGCAGGGTGTACGCACAGGCTTAGGGAAAAGAATGGGGATTCCAAGTGCTGGGTCACTATAGGCAGAGAAAGACCTCGACTCCCGACTCAGGCTGTGTAGCGCTTTGTAATCAAGAAGGCTGCAGATAATTCAGCACTGCTGCGTCAGCAATGGGCAGAAAGACTCGCACATCCCAGGTGGCTCCCAGGGCTGCACCCACTGTCTCTGGCATCGGCTTGGACCCTGGGGCCGGCTGTCCCAGGACTGAGAGGTTAGAGAAACAGCCCCACCACCTGCACCAGCGGCTTGTTTTATACTACTCTGATGTGACTGCCTGTAGACATGAAGTCTTTATGTCCCCCCTGGCTTCCCCACTCCTGTCTCTCTAAATCACCCCCAAAGCATGATGAAGAACAGGTGACACCAAGAAAAACATCCTCTGTCCTTGCAAACCTGGTTTTCTTTCTATCTGGAAGATCACCTCCTGCTTTGCTCCTCTCTCTTTCCACTCTGGTCAACCCGGAAGACACAGTCCTGGGTCTTCCAGGTCCAGCTCAACGAGCACCCGCTAGGGAGTCCAGCAAGACTCCTGCAGGCCACTAACGACTTTCCTGGAATATTTCCAGCTCTGCTCACCTGGGATCGAGGAGGGATTGTACTTCCGGGACCCTGGTGGTAGAGTGGGGCTGGGTGGCTACCCTTGACCCTTCTGAGAGAAAGCACTGGATGACGTGTGCAAGTATTCCAAACACCCCTCCCCTCTGTCCTGATAAGCAGCAATGTTCCCTATGGGAGCTGCCCCATCAGCCTGAGCCCCCAGCCAGCCCTCCGCAGATACACAGCATGCCTGAGTGACAGGTAAAACCCTCATTGTTTTCAGCTGCTAAGCTGCGGCATTGTTCCTTGCAGCAATGCAAGCGCATCCTGTTACTTATGCAACAGGACTAGTTAACTCACTGTCTTTGCAGAACCAATCACACTGTTTTGTAATATCTCGTTCATCTCGGCCTCCAGACTGTTTGCATCTCGAAGGCAATGATGATGTCTTATAAATTCTCACTTGGTAGTTGCTCAGTACGTGTCATGAAATACATGGGTGAGTGAGCTATTGGAGAACCAAATATCCAGTGAGGTCACGTAGAATGTACGTTTATAGTCTTGCTGGGCAGAGTCATTTAGCAAGGGGGCGGTGGTCTCTGATGGCCCTGACTGGCGCTTTCTAGCCAAAATGGGCATCTCCCTGGGAAGGGACCAGAGCAGGAGGTGAGCCTCAGGCACCCTCCCCAAGTGGCAGTTCTCAGGTACGGAGGGCACGGCAGTGTGTGTGGGCTGCCTAAGAAGCAGCACCTGTGTCTCACAACAGGAGTCAATGGATGCTCATTAGTCATTCACCCCCCGGGGCATGGGGAGGGGGCACAATGGCCTCACAATCACCCATGGTTCACCCTACCAACCCCAAAGTCTCTTCCTCTGTATGGATAGTAAATTGCCACGTGTCATGGGGTGAAAGGTGGTCCCCCAAAAGACCAGATCACTTTCTCTCTCTCTCTTTTTTAGATTTATTTATTTGAAAGAGTTACAGAGAGAGGAAGAGACAGAGATCTTCTATCCGCTGGTTCCCTCCCCAGATGGCTGCAATAGCCAGGGTTGGGTCAGGCCAAAGCCAAGAGCCAGGAGCGTCATCTGGATCTCCCATGTGGGCCACCTTCCACTACTTTTCAAAGGTGGAAGAAGGAGCAGCTGGGACATGAACTGTCGCCCATCTGGGATGCTGTCATCTCAAGTGGCTTTATCCGCTCTACCACAATGACAGCCCCAGGATCACTTTCTAATCCCTGAAATCTGTGTGTGTTTCCCTATCTGCAGATATGGTCAAGGACTTTCAGATGACGAGGTGATCCTGGGTTATCCGTGTGGGTCCTAACATATCCTCATAAGGGACACAGAGGAGACGGGGCAGCCGGGAGGAGGCAAAGCCTGGAGTGATGAGGAAGATGCAGGAGCTGGAAGAGGCAAGGAACGGATGCTCCTGGGGCCTCTGTGGGAGAGGTGGCCCTGCCCACTCCTTGGTTTTACAAGTCTGGCTCCAGAACTCTGAGAGAATGCAGCTCTGTTGTTTTCAGCCTGCAAACTCACGCACCTGCCAATCACACAGGCTTTGGGTTCTCTGTCTAGGCAGCACCCCGGCATTCTACAGTGCCCTGGAGCACCAGGGGTACTGACAGGACTGCTCCTGGTGGGGCCAGGCCCACGGAGCCTTGGCTCTGGGTCTCTTGGCGCTTGTTAAGAGTGGCAGTCGCTGGTGCCACAGCTCACTTGGCTAATCCTCCGCCTGCGGTGCCGGCATCCTGGGTTCTAGCCCCGGTCAGGGCACCAGATTCTGTCCCAGTTGCTCCTCTTCCAGTCCAGCTCTCTGCTGTGGCCCAGGAGTGGAGTGGAGGATGGCCCAAGTCCTTGGGCCCTGCACCCGCATGGGAGACCTGGAGGAGGCACCTAGTTCCTGGCTTCAGATCAGTGCAGTGTGCCGGCCACAGCGGCCATTTGGGGAGTGAACCAACAGAAAAGGAAGACCTTTCTCTCTGTCTCTCTCTCTCTCTCTCACTAACTCTGCCTGTCAAAAAAAAAAAAAAAAAAAAAAAAAAAAAAAAAAAAAAGAGTGGCAGTCAAAGCTGTCTTCTCCTTGCTTCCAGAAATTGAGTGTCACTGGTGTGCAGGACTTCAGAGAGCCTCCAGAAGATAATACCCAGAAATGAAGAGGCAAGAAAGCAACTATGAGTTGATTTAAACATATGGAGCAGGGACAAGGGCTTGGCCTAGCAGTTAGGATGCTCATGTCCCAGGATGGGTGTTGTGGCAGAGCAGATTAAGTCGCCACCTGAGACACTGGCATCCCATATTGGTGCCAGTTCGAGTCCCAGCTGCTCCAGTTCTGATCCAGCTCCCTATTAATGCACCTGGGAAAGTAGTGGAAGATGGCCCAAGTGCTTGGGCCCCAGCACTCACATGGGAGACCTGGAAGAAGCTCCTGGCTCCTGACTTTGGCCTGGCCCAACCCTGACAGTTGCAGATGGAAGATTTCTCCCTCTCTGTCTGTAACTATGCTTTTCAAATAAATAAATAAATAAATGCATCCTTAAAGTTTATATATATATGAAGGTGCCCACATTCCACACTGGAGGACCTGGGGTTGATACTTTGCTTTACTCCAGACTGTAGCTTCCTGCCACTCTGGGAGGCAGTAGATAATGGCTCAAGTACTTGGATCCCTGCCACCCACATGGGAGACCTAGATGGAGTTCCTGGCTTCCCAACTTGGGGCCTGCCCAGCCTCTGCATTTTGGGGCATGAACCAGAGGATGGGCGTTCTCTCTGCCTATCTGTCATCTCTCTCGAATGCGCACACACAGAAGCGGCCCGAATGGGTCTAACTGGGAGTCAGAAGATCTTCCTTCTGCTTCTGCCAGGGCCACCGCCAGACGTTCCACATGACCACCGGTAAAGCCCCTCTGTGGAGCTTCCTCATCTTTCACATGAAGGTGATGAGAGGAGTTGCTGGGGTTCCTTCTTGCTGCCAAAACCCCAACACCCAGGGCCGGCACTGGGGCGTAGCAGGTAAAGCTGCCACCTGCAGTGCCGGCATCCCATACTGCTCCGCTTCCGATCCAGCTCTCTGCTATGGCCTGGGATGGCAGTAGAAGATGGCCCAAGTCCTTGGGCCCCTGCACCCACGTAGGAGACCTGGAAGAAGCTCCTGGCTCCTGGCTTCGGATCAGTGCAGCTCTAGACATTGCAGCCATTTGGGGAGTGAGCCAGCAAATGGAAGATAGATCTCTCTTTATTTCTCTCTCTCTCTAAATTTATTTATTTATTTGAAAGTCAGAGTTACACAGAGAGAAGAAGAGGTAGAGAGAGAGAGAGTAAGAGAGAGAGAGAGGTCTTCCATCTGCTGGTTCACTTCCCGATTGGCTGCAATGGCCGGAGCTGTGCCAATCCGAAGCCAGGAGTTAGGAGCCTCTTCTGGGTCTCCTGCCTGGGTGCAGGGGCCCAAGCAGTTGGGCCATCTTCTACTGCTTTCCCAGGCCATAGCAGAGAGCTGGATTAGAAGTGGAGCAGCCAGGGCTCAAACTGGTGCCCATATGGAATGCTAACACTGCAGGTGGCAGCTTTACCCACTATGCCACAGTGCCAGCCCCAGGCAAATTATTTAAACATGGCAAAGCCTCAGCATCCCTGGCTAGAAAGCTGCTGTTAACAGGACTTCATAAGGATTAAAACATAAACTCAGACCAAACGTGTGCAAGGAGCAGGCCTTCAGCAAGTGGGAGTAATTCCCATGACAACACACTCCAGGTCTCTCCCACACCGGCATCGGCATGGTTGCTCAGAAACGAATTTCCCATCATCCACCAGAACCTATCTGGAAAGCATGCCAAGCCAGAGACCTGAGGGCTAGGAATGGCTTCCGGCAGGCTGACCTGGGGTGGGCCCAGCAGGGCAGGCAGAATGTACGTCCAGCTCATGTGTTTGGAAGGAATTACTGAGGGTGGTGGAGGTCTGGCAGGGAGTCCCAGAAGAAGCCAAAGTCCGCTACAGCACAAGGCACCAAGCACCACGGCCATTCTCGGTTTGCCTGGGTTGTGTAATACAAGTTGCAAGGCTCAGCTTCTTGTTTCTGTTGTTCTGTGGTGCATACAGTCAGCTGCTTCTTGGTCTACCCCGGGCCATCCCTGGGTTGCCTTTGGTCAGAGCAGAGATGCAGTGGCTTTTCAATGGGGTCACAGGACATGTGGCTACAGCGGGAGCCGTGTGTGTGTGGCTGCAGGAGGAGGCGTGTGGAGGAACAGGAGATTGTGTGCGTGCACCTGTGTGTGTGTGTGGAGGTCAGGGGGCCTTGGAAGTGGCTTTTGGTGAGCCTGACCAAAGGCATTCTCTTGGCACCTGCAGCCTGTTTGAGGCTGACCCCTTGGCAGAAGGCTTTCGGCACAGGCCCACAGCAGGAGACTGCACTCGCCCATCTGTTGTGCACCCAGGGCTGTCGGGAGGTGGGGGAAGAGCAGCCCCCCCAGAGGAATCCCCAGCAAGTTTTCTCTACCTCCTACTGGAGAGCTGACTTTGAACTCCCACATACCTCAGAGCTTATCAAGATCCTATCTCGTATTTGCCTTTCTGTCGTGTCATGTGTGTATATCCAGCTTCCCTGAAGCACTGTATTTCTCTCTCTCCCCTGTCTATCCACTCACTGAAACACTTCTTTCTCGCTCTATCCTCTAGGAATGAACTGCCTGTGGCTCCCCACGCACACCGTACTGCTTCCTGCGTGAGGAGCTTTGCTCCGGTCACTCCCTCGGATTGGAATGCTCTTCCGGATTTCCTGCACCTGGTTGACTCCTAGTCACCCCTAAAGATTCAACTCTGAAACCACCTCCACCAGGAAGCCCTTCCCTGAGGCTGTGGTTCCATGCACATGTGGTGATCCTTATTAAAAAGCCAGGGCACCGGCATCCTGTGTGCTATTACCGATGGACCACAGAAAACCCCGCCTGGGAAGCAGTTCTGGTTGTGACCTCAGGACCAGGGAGACGGCCCTGGCACAGAGAAAGCAGGTTTTGGACAAAGAGCTGGGGACCCCTAGGATGTGGATGCTGCAAAGTCCAGAACTTCTCGGTGACCCCGTCTGGAAGACTGCAGCTGGGAAGCTCTCGGTGCCATCCATTCAGGATGCATCCCAGAGGCATCCCTCAGACAGCTGTGTGCAATGCACCTCTCCAAGGAGACCACGGAAGCTTGGAACCACGGTGGCTGGAGACCACTCAGGAAGAGGATTTATTCTTTCCAGACACCGGACTTCAGCAGTCAGCGTCCGCTAACCCCAGGACAGAGGTGTTCACAAAACCCCAAAGGAAGACGACGGGCAGCTCACGGCCCCCAGAGACTAAGGGATAAGGCAGTGTCCTCTCTGGTGTGACTCACATAGATCTGCTCAAGGCAGAGGGTCCCGAAGAGACCGTGGGGACAGCATGGTCTCAGTCTGCACTGTGTTGGAAGTATCACTGCCCTCTCTGGTACCATACCCCGAAGGGGCAGGATGAGCTGAATCTTGCTTTTGTAATGAAACTGCGATCACAGACCACCACATCTCTGTGACTTCGGAAGTCACGGCTAAGCCACGCCCACCCACCCCTACCCTACCCCGCCAGGAAAACACTGCAAGCTGTTGGCCTCCCTGGCAGTCCCTGTCAGGGTCTCCGTGGGCTCCCTCACACCACGGCGGGGCCAGACAGTGTTGCTTTTATGCCACCCGGAGCTTTGCAGCATTGAGTTCCCAGTGTGTGAAGCAGGGGTGGTCAGGCTGGCCCTGTAACCCTAAAACATTATTCCTGGAGGAAGCAGAGCTGCCTTTAGATTTCTCTGGAACCCAAACGCTTTCTCTTGCAGCCCTGATAAGATTAGGGGGCCGCCGAGCTGCCAGCGTTCACATTTCCCAGGGACCCGCCAGCGCCAGGCTCTGGCTCGCCCGCCCGGCTTCGGCGCGGTGAGGAGTCGGGCTGTGGGTCCAGCTCTGAAACCTGACGCCACTCCAGGAATGCGCACTGGCCCCCTCCCGTAACCAGGCGGAGCCAGGGGGCCCCTACAGTCTCACTATCAGAAATGAGCTCTGTCCTTACAGTCCAACAAATGGACGATGCCTGCTACGTGGAGCCAGTATCACTGTGAGGGTCCCACAGAGCGCACGGGAGCCAGGGAGGAATGCAGAGTATGTGGCATGCCCACAAGTCCACCACACCAACCCCGGCTTCCAGGAGCCGTGCAATCCCTAATTATGACCCATCGGCTCCACCCAGCAGCCACCAGTTGGCTCAGTGAGAGGGTAGGTCCAAAACCAGCCCGAGCTGCTGGTGTTCCCACCAATGCGTCACAAGGGACGATCAGAATGATCATTTTCAAGGCTTACATTCTGGTCGCATGTTTCTCTCCTCCCTCCTCAGGCCCGTTATTATTTTTTTAAGGTAGCAGAAAATGTTTAATAAAATAAAAAGATAGGAGGGTACTTCAGAAAGCTCATGGAATAAATGGAATTCAGAGACAAGTTTATTTTAGTGCAAAATTTTTTTTGAAGTCTATGAATAGTTTTTCCAAAATACTCATTCTCTATGAACTCTGTTTTGAAGATTTATTGATTTATTGAAAAGCAGACATACAGAGAGAGAATCTTCCATCTTCTGAATCACTCCCCAAATGGCCACAATGGCTGGAGGTAAGCCAATCAGAAGCCAGGAGCTTCTTCCAGGTCTCCCAAGTGGCTGCAAGGGCCCAAGAACTTGAACCAATTTCAACTGCTTTCCCAGGTGCATTAGCAGGGAGCTGGATCAGAAGTGGAGCAGCCGGGATTTGAACCGGCGCCCATATGCGGTGCTGGTGCTGCAGACCAGGGCTTTAACCCACTGCGCCACACCACAGGGCCCTCCAGCTCTTTTTTGACTAAACACTCAAGTCCTCTGGGCTCCCGTCCCAATTCTTTCACCTGCCATGTATGCAGCCTAAGAGATCTGTAATTCTCTTGGAGTGCTGGACATATCTGCTTCGAACAATCAAAACCAATATGTTGAAGCCTTGCTTTTAAAAAAGAACCTGATGCATTTCCCATCTTCAGTAATTTATTCACTTGCTCAATAAGATTTATTGGGAGTCCATTAGGGCCTAGATACATAGCTCCTGTCCTCAGGGAGCCTTCCAGAGAGAGAGGGAGCCAGGGAGGCAGCACTCTGGTTCAGCCCAGGGCTCTAATGCATCTGGAACAAAGGGCTTTAGGAATACCGCAGAGTGCGAGGGCATCTGAGCAGGCTCCCGGACGTGGACACCTTTGAGCGGCACCTGTGAGCTCAGTTACCAAGCAAGCTTTTATTAAGAAGTTACAGTAGGTGCTAGGCACCATGCTAATCTCTGGAGACCCAAAGACCCAAAAGGCAGTCCGTGCCTTCCAAAGTCCCTTGTCCAGAGAGCTGGAGGTGCAGGTACTGCCCTCTGCCTAGCATCCTGCAGAATGCCACTGTTCCGTGCACCCTGGTGAATTCTAATGTCTACAGTGGCTAGGGCTGGGTGGGGGTCAAAGCCGGAACTCAATCCAGGTCTTCCACGTGCGTGGCAGAACCCCAGTCACCTGAGCCATCACGGCTGTCTTCCCAGGGTCTGTATCAGCGTGAGCCTGGAGTCGGGAACCAGAGCCGCACATTGAATCCGGGTAGTCTGATGTGGGACACAGGTGTCGTCAACGGCTTCTTAACTGCCCGGCTAAAGGCCTACACTGATGTGTTCCATTCTTATTGTTTCAAAGTCAGAACATACCTGGGCTATCCCAGAAGCCCTTTAACACGGCTCCCTCGCTTGGCCTAGGAGCTGGCACTTCTGCCGGATCATCCCCGCCACATTACAGTCATCATCTCGCATAGCAAATCTCAGCATTTCCGTTCTCCACGGAGCAGAATCCCGGATGACACAGAACCTGGCCTTCGAGGACCGTGGGTGGCCACCATATAGGCTAGAAAAAGGCACAGCTTCGGGGCACAGCGAGGCAAGGGGAATTTGTATGAGGACAAAGGAACCCCTTGCTGCAGGTGGCTTGGGTTTCCGGCTGCCACCCACCTGGCCAGCACCTACTATACTCTCTGGCCTTTGGCATTATCTTACTATTTTCATTTTTCCTCTCACTGCTTTCCCACCTTCCTCTCCAGCCGACTGGCCTGTTTTCCTGAACAAAGCTGGCACGTTCTCCCTGCACCCACTCCTATGCCTTCTCCTCCTCACCGCCACCTTTCTTTTAAGGCTTTTCTCAAGGCTCATCTGCTCTCAGCTCCTGTGGCTCCCAGGGTCTGCAACAGAGAAGCGTCTGGAACACACGTGTTTGAAGGCTGTCCGTGTAACTGGACACACCAAGTCTCATTTCCTCTATTGGAGTGTGAGTTTTAAAAGGCATGGGCTCTGGGGCAGGCACTATGGTGTAGCGGGTAAAGCCACCGCCTGCAGTGCTGGCATCCCATATGGGCACCGGTTTGAGTCGGGGCTGCTCCACTTCCAATCCAGCTCTTTGCTAAGCCCTGGTAAGGCAGTAGAAGATGGCCCAAGTACTTGGGTCCCTGTACCTGCATGGGAGATCTGGAAGAAGCTCCTGGCTTCAAATTGGTGCAGCTCCGGCCGTTGTGGAGTGAACCAGTGGATGGAAGACCTCTCCCCGATCCCTCTCTCCTTTTTCTGTGTAACTCTTCCTTTCAAATAAATAAATAAATCTTCAAAAATTAAATAAATAAAAGGCATGGACTTGATGGCACCTTCGCTTTATTCATTCCAGGGGGCTTAAGGAGGGCCTGAGTAATGACTGATGCTGTTGATAATGGTGAGTGATTTTTAAAGATATTTCAGGGCAGGCATTGTGGCTTAAGCTGCCGCCTGCAACACTGGCATCCCATATGGGTACTGGCTCAAATTCTGGCTGCTTCCACTTCCAATCTGGTTCCCTGCTGATGCTCCTGGGAAAGCAGTAGAAGGTGGCCCTGCAGCCACATGAGAGACCTGGATGAAGTTCCTGGTTCCTGGCTTCAGCCTGGCCCAGCTCTGACCATTGCAGCCAAATAGGGAGTGAACCAGCAGATGAGGATCACTTTCTCCCTGTGTGTGTGTGTGTGTGTGTGTGTGTGTGTGTGTGTCTATAACTCTGCCTTTTAAATAAATAAATACAAAAATAAATAAATCTCATTTCTCAAAGGCTTCCAGGGGCAGGTGAATGCCCAATGGTTAAGATACCACTCGAAACCCTCAAATCCCATTTCTGAGTGCGTGGGCTTGAGTCCTGGCTCCACCTCTTATCCAGCTTCCTGCTACTGTGCACCCTGGGAGACAGCAGCTGATGGCTCAGTTAGCTGGGTCCCTGGGAGACCTGAATTGAGTTCTGGGCTCCTGGCTTCTGCCTGGCCCAGCCCCAGCTGTGGTAGGTATTTGGGGAGTCTACCATGAATGGAAGCTCGCTCTCTCTCTCTGTCTCTCTGTTTCTCTGCCTTTTAAGGAGATAAAAATAATAACAATATAGACTTCCAAGTGGTGAGTGGGGCCCAGAGAAAGAATGTCGAGGAAGTCTTATGTGTCTGGTTAGAACTCTGGAAGTGAGAAGTAATGCGATTCAGTTTCTTCCCAAATATGGCAGCCCTTTCATGTCTCAAAAGTGGGTTTCAGCTCTCTGAAGATTCTCCTCTGAGAACACTTCGTTCTTGCCTCCCATACCCCACCTTGACAAGTTCACTTCCTGGACAAGAATGGCCTCTTTGTTGACCTCTGGCTTCCTCTTCACTTCCTTCCCCCATGCGGGCAGTTGCAGGGTTTTGTTTTGTTTTTTGTTTTTGCTTTTGTTGTTGTTTTTCCCCAGTCCTTTGGACAAAGAAACTTCCAAAAGCAGTCACTGGCAGCCAGCACACGCATGGCCTGGGGTAGGTGCAGGTTCCCAGGGCCGGCCCTCCTCGCCACCCCAGCCCCAGCACACAGAGAGTTTAGTCTCTGGGAAGAATCCCTTGTGAGTCACTACACTTCTCACTTTGAGAACGGGCGGGCCTCCCCTGCCCCGCCACCCCCAGCAACACAGGAAGTTGCTCTGGGGGAGAGTTTCAGGGTTTTTGTTATCCACGGCTCCTTCCTCTACCAAGGGCAGAGAAAGTGCCTCTGCGGACCCCGGAGCCCCTCTGAGTTTCCCCCGGGACAGAGTTCAAACTTGCACTTGGCCCTCCAGCAGCAGCCTGCTGCAAGCCCAAGGTTCATTTTCCTCTGATCTCCGATCCATCTCTGCAAGAGATCTGACCGATCATAAACTCCGTGGAAGCTGCAGCCTGGGCCCGCAGGCACGCTGCAGTCTATCGGAGGAGGGAACCCACTTCTAAGTCCACTTCTTCTTTGGGAGCCCTCACTCAGCCTGGCCACTGAGGCATCCCCTGGCCTCTCCCTGCTCTGCCCTAGGCTGCTCAGTGAGAGCCTGTGGCTCTGAGCTTGTACAGTCTCTCACATCACCTGCTGAGCTGTGTGTGTGGGCCTCGCCCCCAGCCCTAATCTGCCCTGTTTCGCAAATGATTCTACTAAGGGTCCACCTGGGACCCCAGAGGATCCTAGGGTCCCTTGCACTTCAGAAATCCTCCCAGCGGGTGATCCTGCTTCCGGCATGGGGTGGGGTGGGGTGGACAGACAACTAGCCAAGCTGGATGCTCGAACAAAGCTGCCCAAGGACAAATCTGCCCCTTCAGAGAAGTCCCAGGACTTCTCAGACAAGCAGCGAGTTAGCTCAGAAGAGGCTACTAGGGTTCAGACACAGGGCCTGGAGCCAGGAGGAGATAGAAGGGGAGAGATAGCCGGAAAGACAGAGCAGCCGCCTGCCTGCCAGCTCTGATTGCTGGGGACCTGACTCGAGTACAGCCTAGCAGGAGCACAGGTTTCTTTTTCAACTGAGTGGGAATCACCTTAAAAACTGCCTAGCATTTGCACCTTCCTCTTTCTTCTTTTCAAAAGCCCCGGGTCTGCTAAGATTGACTCAGGCTGCACAGCAAGCCTCCATTTCAAGAGGGCTGGAAGGGGCCAGGGGGATCTATGCAAGTCTCAAGAAGGGAGGACGTGGGGGCCACACTCAGCACTCTGACGCTGGTGGGTGGTCCCTTGGAGCCCCCTGCTCTGCTCTGCCCAGGTAGGCACAGTCTTAGCAAAGTTCTCAGCCTTCTGTTGCGACAAGTGTTGAGCCTCACTCCCCATGCACCCTTACAGCACGCTTCCAAAACACAGCCTCAGCAAGCTGGGGCACCCAGCGGAGACTCAAGTTTGAGCAGAACGAAGGTCGCTTGGCTGTCCCGGGAGAGGGGACAAGAGAGGGCAACTGGAGTCCACAAGGCCACTCTGCCGTGAGCAGCGCGGGGAGACCCCACAGTGCACTGTGCGCTGGCCTCCCCCATAATGTCTGGCTTGTGGGCTTCCTTCGGGGGCTTCTGCTTTTCTGCAATTTATGTTCACACATTTGCTCATTTACAAACCGTGGCTGCAGCCAAGTTCGCCCGACTCAAAGCGCCCAACCCCAACACCCGGACCCCTAGAAATGCCCCCTCCTCTGCTTCTAAAGTCTTGCCTTGCCCAACCTCTGCCTGCCTAGAGCGGTCGCCCAGGTAGGACTGGTTCGAGCACCCACAGTTGGCCAAGGAGGCGTCGGGGCAGCGCGCATCTGCCCCTCTCCTTGTCGGCAGGCAGCCGGGAGTCCCGAGTGTGGCAGCTGCCTGGCAAGGGGGCGCCCGCGCCCCCGCACGCCGCCCAGCCCCGCGCCCCTGGTCCCGGTCCTGTACCTCCATGTCCTCCAGGTTGTCCTCCAGCGGCGGCCGCGCCCGCGCTCGCTCGGGGCTGAAACTCGCGATCCCTGTTGTCCCTTCAGCTCCCGGCCCGGGCCAGGTTCGGGCTGCGGCGGGCGCAGGGCGAGTGGGCGGCGGCACGCCGGGCTGCGCTGGGCTGCGGGACTGCCCCGGCCGCGGGGCCCCTGCGCGAGGGAACGAGGAAGAAGGAGGAGGAGGAGGAGGGAGGGAGGGGAACGGCGAGGGGAGGGAGCCGGGGAGGGAGGCCGACGATCAGGGTTTAAATTTAGACACAAATCTAAACAGATACTGTCCCTCCCCGGGCAGGACTCAAGAGCGGGCGCCGCGGTTCCATTAATCTCCCCAGCGTGGGACGCGGCGCCGCCGCGCGCCCTCAACCGCTGAGTCTCGCTCTGGACCGGGCTTTGCCAGGGGTTCGGCCCCTCCCAACCTCCGCCCTTGATGAGCCCGCTTTCTTCTCGTCCTTTGGTTCTTTCAAGTTCCTCTCCTTCCCGTTCCCCTTTTATGTTCGTCCGTCCTGCTTTCTTCCTCCCCCTTAAAGTTGCGCGCCCCGGGTTTTCGGAAGCGGCTATTTATCCATCCAGCCACACTTCTCTGTGTGTCAGGAGGAGGAGGAGAAATGCCGGGACCCCAAGCAAAGTTATTTATTTATTTATTAAAGATTTATTTGAAGGGCAGAGTTGGTGGGGGGAGAGAATATTCCATCTGCTGGTTCACTCCTCAAACAGCCGTAACTTCCAGAGCTGGACCGATCTGAAGCCAGGAGCCAGGAGCTTCTTTCAGGTCTCCCATGTGGGTGCAGGAGCCCAAGCACTTGGGCCATCTTCTACTGCTTTCCCAGGCCATAGCAGAGAGCTGGATTGGAAGTGGAGCAGCTGGGACTTGAACCTGTGTCCATATGGGATGCCGGCACTGCAGGTGGGTGGCCCTACCCACTAGGTCACAGCGCTGCCCTGCAGAGTTTACCAAGCTCCCTGGCACAGTGACTCTTTTCCTCAAATACAGCATGGATGGGCTTTTCTGGGAATTTCCATCCCCACAAATTGTTTGCTAAAGGGCCTTTTCTCCTTTCCTTAAATATAGTAAAGGGCAAGACCCTGACATCCAGGTCCCCCGAGGCCCAGCACAGCAACCCTCCACCCCCACCAAAGGGCCTCTGGGGACTGAACTCTGCACCAAGGTCATTGCCTGCTATCATGGTCTTCTACACACCAGCTCTAGGTGCCCCTTGTGGATTCTTCCAGGGCAGACAGAGCAGGAGGGACATGCAGCCGATGGCTGGCAGCAGTGTCAAGTCCTCCAACTTCGTCCCCAAGCCCAGACCCCCAGTCAGCTAGGGAAAAGAGAGCCGTCCACAGGGGCTGGGGACAGGCCATGGTGAGCACTGGGAAGGGAGACACAGGGAGGAATAGCAAAGGAAGCAAGCACTGGCTTAGGCTACAAAGAATGGCTCTCGTCCCGCTGCTCACTCCAACACCACCTGTGTGCTCTTGTGAGCCGCACCCAGCTAGCTGCTTTGGCACCAGTCTTGAGAAACAAACAGGGCCACCTTCCTGTCATGTACCATGTACCTTTCTAAGCCTCACTTTTTTTTTTTTAATTTGACAGATAGAGTTAGACAGTGAGAGAGAGACAGAGAGAAAGGTCTTCTTCCATTGGTTCACCCCCCAAATGGCCGCTACAGCCGGTGCTGTGCCGATCCGAAGCCAGGAGCCAGGTGCTTCCTCCTGGTCTCCCATGTGGGTGCAGGGCCCAAGCCACAGCAGAGAGCTGGACTGGAAGAGGAGCAGCTGGGACTAGAACCCGGTGCCCATATGGGATACCAGCGTTGCAGGCGGAGGATTAACCAAGTGAGCCATGGTGGCGGCCCCTCAAAGCCTCACTTTTGAAAACTCCAGTAGCCCCAGTGCCAGAGTGGTTTCCAGTCATTTAACTCAGCTCAGCCCAAGGGCAAAGCCCTGGATTTCAGAAGCAGGTGGAGGGGAAGGTGCAGTTCCAGCGCCCGTTACTTGCCTGCTGAGTGAACTTCTCTGAATTGCCTTTCCTTCAGGCAGTGCAGTGGGCACTCTGGAAAAAAAAATCACTACTTTTATTCTATTCTATTGATTCTATTATTTTTTAAAAGATTCATTTTGTGACCAGTGCTGTGGCATAGCCAGTAAAGCTGCCGTCTGCGGTAACAGCATCCCATAAAAGCAACAGTTCGAGTCCCGGCTGCTCCACTTCCAATCCAGCTCCCTGCTAAGGTGCCTAGGAAAGCAGCAGAGGATGGCCCAAGTGCCTAGGCCCACATGGGAGACCCAAAAGAAGTTCCTGGTTTCTGGCTTCAGACCCTCCCATCTCTGGCTGTTGCAGCCATCTGGAGAGTAAACCAGAGAGGATGGAAGATCTCTCTTTGTCTTTTCCTGTCTGTCACTCAGCCTTTCAAATAAATAAATAATGTTGTTTTGAAAAAATTATTTTATTTTATCCAAAAGGCAAAGTGACAAGAGGGAGGAAAAGTGAGAGATCTTCTATCTGCTGGTTTACTCCCCAAATGGCCGTGACAGCCAGGGCTGTGTTAGTGAAGCCAGGAGCCAGAAACTCCATCCAGGTATCCCACATGAGTTTCAGGGGCCCAAATATTTGGACCATCTTCTGTAACTGGCAGTGTCATATGGATTGCCAGAATCTCAAAGGGTGGCTCAACCTACTGCGCCACAATGCCAGCACCAGTAACTGCTTTTTTTTTTTTAAGGTTTATTTATATATTTGAAAATCAGTTACACACAGAGAGAAGGAGAAGTGGCACCGGCGGGGAGGGAGGGGGGAGGGTCTTCCATCCACTGGTTCACTCCACAGTTGGCTGCAATGGTCAGAGCTGTGCCAATCCAAAGCCAGGAGCTTCTTCAGGGTCTCCCACGCAGGTGCAGGGGCCCAAAGACTTGGGCCATCTTCTACCACTTTCCCAGGCCATAGCAAAGAGCTGGATCAGCCAGGACTTGAACCAGCGCCCATATGGGATACCGGCACTGCAGGCGGTGGCTTCATCCGCTATGCCACAGCAACTGCTTTTCTTTCTTTTTTTAAAAAAATATTTATTTCTTTCTTTGAAAGTCAGAGTTACACAGAGAGGGGAGAGGCAGAGAGAGAGGTCTTCCATCTGTTGGTTCAGTCCCCAATTGGCTGCAACGGCCGGAGCTGTGCTGATCTGGAGCCAGGAGCCAGGAACTTTCTCCGGGTCTCCCATGTGGGTGCAGGGGTCCAAGGACTTGGGCCACCTTGCACTGTTTTCCCAGGCCATAGCAGAGAGCTGGATCGGAAGAGGGACAGCCGGGACTCGAACTGGCGTCACAGCGCTGGCCCCAGTAACTGCTTTTCTAATGCTTGGCCTTACACACAAGCTTCAAATGCATGAGGAGCTGATAGTGCATTTATTTAGAGCCCACCGCTCTGTGCTTCATGGAAAGAGCCCGAGACTCTCAGGAATTCATGGAGAGTCTCCTCCCATTGCAGCCTCCTAGCTACAGAGGGGAGGGTGCTGGGGCACAGGCAGGGCAGAGAGAGAAGTGTCCCTGTCACCTGCAGTGCACGGTTGTGCTTGTCATTTTTCCCCTTCTTTTTAGAGGGGAGTCCTGGGACTGGGCTTCGTGCTGGGGGTGCCCACATTCCATGTGCATCCCTCATCACGATGTCTGGATTCGAGTCCTGGCTCTTGGGCTTCTGGTCCAGTTTCCAGCTAAGGTGCACCCTGCAAGGCAGCAGATGACGGCTCAAGTACTGCAGCCTCTGCCACCCACGTGGGAGACCCAGGTGGAGTTCCGGGCTCCTGAAACTGGTCTAGCCCTGGCTGTTGCAGGCATCTGGGGAGTGAACCAGTAGATAGGAGATCTCTCTCTCTCTCTCTCTCTCTCTCTCTCTCTCTCTGGCTTTCAAATAAAAAAAAAAAAAAAACAGGAAGAAAAGAAAGAAAACCTTCAAGGTGAGTCATCTGTTACTACATCTTCTAGCCCTGCCCTATGGGGCGTTTTCCTTTCTCTCTCAATGTGGTCTCCCTCGCTGTTCACACTGGGGCTGCCCTGCACTGGTTTCAGGCTTCACACACAGGAGGGCGGAAGTGCCGCCCCAGAGGAAACCGTGAAGCCTTGATAACATCACAGTCACCAAGGTGACTGGCAGCTGCTCCCCACCCTCTGCTGGGCCCGCCTTGGCTGAGAACGGGTGACCCACAAAGCACACAAGCGCGGGTCCCAAGTCCAGGGTGGGTGGCCCTGCCTCTACTGAGCTACTCAGGCCCCCCGCAGAGACCTCCAAAGGAATGGGTACCAAATGGGGAGGGTGGGCAGAGCGCAAGGGGGACAGCTGGGCTGGGTCTGAGCGGCCACGAGCAGGTGTGCGTGTACGCCCCTTGTCTTCTGCGCCTGCCCCTCCGGAAGGCTCCCCAGAAGCCAGAATGGAGGTACCCCAGCTGTAAACACCTTGGTGGTGTTGCCTTCCCGGGGACTGGGAGTCGCTGCTCTGTAGATTGGGAGGCGCTGATGCCCCAGCGGGAAGGGAAAGTGGCTCTGTGAAGAGCTGGTCCCCTGCCTCTCTGGGAGTCTGGTTGGCTCACAAGGACCCACTTCCTTCATGCTTCTCCCCTCCCCCCAGCCCCGGGGTGGGGCTTCCTCTTCACATGTGCTGATAGTCAGAACCAGCCATGCAACAAACTGAGGACTGACAACGGGGAGCTGCAGAGCTGCAGCCTGGGCTGGTTGAGGGACAGGTGTGGAGGAGCGCGGCCGTAGGCTGCCCTGGGTGCAGAGTGGGCCTTGGGTAAGGATTTGCTGAGTGACTATGGAATGGATATGGGGATGGATGCATGGCTAGAGGTGTAAAGCCAACTAGTAGGATCCTTGCTGTCAGATCAAGGGCAGAGCCTTCCAAAGGTGGGACCCCAATGCGAGGAAGGACCCAGTGGGACAAAAGATCCGAGGCCATAATCAGCTCAATAGCAGCTTCACCTGTTTTCACTATTTTTTTTTTTTATTTGACAGAGTTAGAGAGAGAGAGAGAGAGAGAGAGAGAGAGAGAGAGAGAAAGGTCTTCCTTCCATTGGTTCATCCCCCAAATGGCCGCTACGGCTGGAGCTACACCAATCTGAAGCCAGGAGCCAGGTGCTTCTTCCTGATCTCCCATGTGGGTGCAGGGCCCAAACACTTGGGCCATCCTCCACTGCCTTCCTGGGCCACAGCAGAGAGCTGGCCCGGAAGAGGGGAAGCCGGGACAGAACCCGGAGCCCCGCCCGGACTAGAACCCGGTGTGCCAGCGCCGCTAGGCGGAGGATTAGCCTATTGAGCCGCGGCGCCGGCCCTGAATATTGTTTATTCGGTTCACATTAAACATGGCTGATCAGCAACATAGCGTGGCCACTTGGGCAGAACTGAGTGATTGGAACTTGCTGCGGCTCTGTTTGAAAACAGGTGATGCTGGGCCAGCACCGTGGCTTTTATGACTATGAATATTAACTAAACACACGCACACACACATACATACACACGTTGGCCCCGAGTCCTGGGAATATGGCAAAAAGAAAATGAAACAGTAAACAACAAATAGAAAAGCAAACAGAGATCCCCTAGTTCACGCTGCCACAAGTAACGGCCACTGAGGAACACAGCTGAATATACTGAAATGGAAACACAAAGGCACAAGTGTTTCAGTGTGGATACGGTTCCAGAGGAGGAGGGCCACTGTCTCCAGCAGGTGAAAGGTACCTTGAGGAAGAAGACAGCTTGGCAGCCATGGGCTGTGTGTGTGCGTGTGTGTGTGTGCATGCGTGTGTGTGCTGGATTGCTGGAGAGGGGGATCCACAAGGCGGGGGCTTCATGAAGAGGGCTTTGGACCAGGCCTGGGGGTAGTGCCCCTGTGGGATCAGGAGACGGGCTCCACGAGGGAACCTGGAGGGACAAGCAAACAAGTAGATTTGTTGAGGTCACACCTAAAGCTTTAGATATCGACGTCTGTAAGGGAGACAGATTTCTCAGATGCAGAAGGGAGGTACAGGCTGGCGCCGCGGCTCACTAGGCTAATTCTCTGCCTGCGGCGCCAGCACACCGGGTTCTAGTCCTGGTCGGGGCGCCGGATTCTGTCCTGGTCGCTCCTCTTCCAGTCCAGCTCTCTGCTATGGTCTGGGAGTGCACTGGAGGATGGCCCAAGTGCTTGGGCCCTGCACCCGCATGGGAGACCAGGAGAAGCACCTGGCTCCTGGCTTCGGATCAGCGTGGTGCGCTGCCCCCGCAGCAGCCATTGGGGGGTGAACCAACGGAAAAGGAAGACCTTTCTCTCTATCTCTCTCTCTCTCACTGTCCACTCTGCCTCTCAAAAAAAAAAAAAAAAAAAAAAAAAAGGATAAAGGGAGGTACAAATATGCAAAGGGTTAGAATGAACCTTGTGGTGTTGGGTTGGAATAGGAGGTATGGGTGTGAACTCAGATTTTGAAGAAATCATGGAAAATGGAATTAAAAGGTGGTGCACATTTCCATGAAGTGAAGCCCTCAGCCCCTTCTCCAGCACACACACACAAACACACACACTCACAGTGTACATTTTCTGTGAAGTGGCATGGTGGATTAAGCCAACATTCCATACCAAAGTGCCAGTTCAAATCCTGGTTGCTCTGCTTCCGATACAGCTTCCTACTAATGTGCCTGCAGAGGCAGTGGAAGATGACCGAGTACTTGGGCCCCTGGAGTTGCTGGCTCTGACTTTGATCTGACCCAGTCCTGGCTGTTGCAGCCATTTGGAGAGTGAACCTGTGGATGATGGGAGATTTCTGTCTTTCCTTCTCTATCGCTTTGCCTTTCAGATAAATGAATAAATATTTTTTAAAATTCAACAATACAGAAGTTGGTTTGCAGGAGCTCCAGCTAGCCAAATTGACATCTATCAGCATCAAAATTAATAATGATAATGATGGATTAAGACCCTCAAATAAAGTAGGAGTTCATGAGTCCATAATGATATGTACAAGTGAGAGAAGAGAAAGCTCTTTCTTTTTTTTAAAAAAAATTTATTTATTTATTTGAAAGGCAGAGTTATAGAAGCAGAGAAAAGAAGAGAGAGAGAGAGAGAGAGAGAGAGAGAGAGAGGTCTTCCATCCGCTGGTTCACTTCTCAAATGGCCACAATGGCCAGAGCTGTGCTGATCTGAAGCCAGGAGCCAGGAGCTTCTTCTCGGTCCCCCATGCAGGTACAGGGGTCCAAGGACTTGGGCCATCCTCCACTGCTTTCCCAGGCCATAGCAGAGAGTTGGATCGGAAGTGGAGCAGCTGGGACTTGAACTGGTGCCCATATGGGATGCCGGCACTGCAGGTGGCGGCGTTACCCACTACACCACAGTGCAGCCCCAAAAGCTCTTTCTTACAGCACAGTGCCAACTAGCAAATGGGGTGGGGAGAAGCAGAAACTTGCCATCTGACAACTATCATAATCATTTTAGGATGTCGCATGCTAAATCTACTGGGTAAAAGTGTGCGGGGTTGGAGGGAAGGAACAGGATTTCATGTAATTTTAAACTACCTCCCTACAAGGTTCTCACTAACTTCATCGATTACGATGAGGGGTGGGAAACACAACAGATGCCACATGAATCAAGTGATCAGGGTCCACACCACAAGGAATGCCCCATGTCACCTGCTGGGATGAAGTCAGAACACACTGTCCCTTCTGTGACATTCTGGCTGAAGGGCCACGGCCAGAAACCGATCATGAGGAGCCGCTGCACAGAGCCAAGAGGAAGACATCCCTCAGCGTGGCTGCTCTGCACTCTTCTCCAAGTTAGAACGACCCAGCGAGCTGTGAGAAAATATCTTTGCCAGTAGGAATGGGGCCCTGGGACTAAGGACCCTTTGTGAGCGTCAGTAAAGAGGTATATCCTGAATAGTCTAAGCCAGCTGTGGAAATGCCACTCCTTAATACAGTTTCATCGCCAGAAACTGTATTAAGACAAACAAGGCAGGACATTTTGGCTTATAAGACAAAAGGGGAAACCTTTATTAAGGAAGAGATGCTTTGTAAAAACAGGGTGTTATACTGCCTTATAATGATAACTGGAACTGTAGCAGCCGTTTTGCCACCATGAGGCAAACCTGGGAAAAGCCAGAAGGTAAGCGCCACGTATACAGATATTTTGTTTCTTTTTTTTGTCAGTGTGTCTCAGGTGTGCCTGCACCAAGGCAAGACAAAACATGGATCAGTAAGTAGTCACTGAAAACAGAACTCAGTGTCTTTGTGGAGTCCCTGAATTGGCTAATCCGGAAGGGACTTTCCCCTGGACTTTCTGTTATGTGAAGAAATACATTTCTTTATAATATAAGGCACAGAGGTACACTCTTTTGTTATAACTGAAGTCGGTCAACTGATTCAAATAGATCGAAACGCAAAATTCAACACATCTACCAATAGAGAGTCCCTTAGATGGAGAGAAAGGGCAGGCAGGGAAGGGCAGAGAGGGAAACACATGCAGAGAATGAGAGACAGAAAAAAAGAATGGGAAAACCAATACCCTTTGGGAAGGAAAAAAAAATGATGCAGAAAACAGAAGAGGCCAAATCCAGGAGTCACTGCTCCGATCCAGGCCCTGCCAGGTGGGCGGCAGGCACCGAGGGTTTCATCCCTCACATGCTGTCTCCCGGGGCTGCACTAAGTGGGAAGCGGGATGGCAAACACATCAGGCCCCGCTACATGGGGTGCGCGTGTCCCAGGCAGCAGCTTGGCTGCTGTGCCAAGCGCCCAACCCCACCGTCAGCATTCGAAGTGTCTTCATTTCCATATGAATTTCAGACCGTATCAATAGGCTGTAGCAATAACCGTTTATTTGTTTCTGATTCAGAATGAAGAAAGAAAAAACTGCTTCCGTTTAGAAAGGAAGGGAGGGGTGATATTTCCTGAAATAAAAATATAGTTTCATGACGCCATTTCAAGTCACAGTACCCGTTAGACTAGTGCCAGTAACGCTAAGTGATGGTGCAGCTTTGCCACTGACGGTCCCCACTCACCCGAATCAGCATCTTGGGCGGGGCCCGAGCTTGTCCGGAGGGAACCTCCAAGGCTTCTGAACTAAGAGAGTGACACAGATTGGAAGAAAGAAGCCAATCCCACTTCCAACGGATTCCTTCTGTCTTTATCCACGGATAACCGGCTAAGGAGCAGGTGACAAGCTTTAGGCACCCCCAGTTTTTGTTTTCAATTCTGGCTGAGTGCTCATTCCCCAAACTCTACCAAAACCCCGAGCTCCTAGTTCCGAGTTTCTCTGTCCCGCCTGTGGAGGTCTTGGTATCCGTCTGTCTGCTCCAGCGCTGCCGTTCCAGCCGCAGTCTCCAGCCATCACTCCCCAGCCATCACTCCCCAGCTTCCATCGCAGTCACCACCATCTGACACCCGGAGGAAGAAGGCAGTCTCTCAGCTGATCTCCCCACCTCCCAACTGCTCTCCTGGCCTCCAACTTTGACCGCCATCTCTCCTCCCTCAGTAGTCTTTCTATAGCGTGTAAGTGGGACCCTGAGCACTCGGAGCAAAGCTCCCTTCTTCCCCAGCTCGCTCGCTCCTTTTCCTGACCCCGCTGCACCCTCTGTGGCTCGTCCTCGGCAGAGGACACCCAGCACTCCAGGTGTCAGCCCTCGAGAATGGCCCTCAGCTCCCGGATGGGCTCTTTCCTCTGCCGGCTGTACATTTCCTGCTCTGCAGAAAGGGAACACACGCTTGCTCGCGGTTGAGTTCTCAGCTTAAGTGACCTCCAGGAAGACAGTCCTGATCTCCCACCTTCTCCCACCCTCCCCTGCCACCGGAAGAAAAGCACTTCCTGGGGTTTGTGCTGTGGCATAGTAGGTATAGCCGCTCCCTTAGTGCCGGCATCCCATATAGGTGCCGGTTCGAGACCCGGCTGCTCCTCTTCCAATCCAGCTCTCTGCTATGGCCTGGGAAAGCAGTAGGTGATGGCCCAAGTCCTTGGGCACCTGCACCCGTGTGGGAGACCCAGAAGAAGCTCCTGGGTCCTGACTTTGAATTGGCACAGCTCCGGCCATAGTGGCCATCTGGGGAATAAACCAGTGGATGGAAGACCTCTCTCTCTCTCTCTCTGTCTCTCTCTCTGCATCTCCTTCTCTCTCTGTGTAACTCTTTCAAATAAATAAATAAATCTTAAAAGAAAGAAAGTAAAAGCACTTCCCGCGTGCCTCTCACACCTGCACTATTCTTATCACTGCAAGGATTATTTTGTAATTGCGGCTTTACTTTCTTTACTTACACTTTAAGTTTCCCAAAGGCACACTCTGTTCTGTATTGGTCACGTGTCTATGATCAAGAGCTGGGTTCCAATGTGGTGAGCGAACAAGTACCTGTTGGATGAAGGAAAGAGTGGCCATTCATCCCAAGCAAAGATGCCAATGATGCACTTTGCAATCCAGTTCTTGCATGGCCACTTGAAAACGTAGTGACAGCAAAGTGCGGTAACCTACAGTAGCATGCTGGTTTAGCGGGCAGCTCTGAAGCCAGGCTTCCCCAGAGTCTAGCCAGGACCTTCATCTTCATCTCAGTTTCTTCAACTGTAAAACAGGGATACCAGCAGAACTGCCCCCACGAGAAGCATTTAGAATAGTGCTAGTGTGGAGTGCACGCGATGCAGCAGGCACGCTTTATCCTGATGAAATGGTAACCATGCCAGGTCGCGGCAGCTCCGGGGGCACGCTTCATCTGATTCCTTTCCAAGCCACCTGCATGTAGTGGCCACCCACTTTTTCTTATTTTTTATTTTTATTTTTTTGACAGGCGGAGTGGACAGTGAGAGAGAGAGAGAGAGAGACAGAGAGAAAGGTCTTCCTTTTCCGTTGGTTCATCCCCCAATGGCCTCTGCGGCTGGCGCACCACGCTGATCCAAAGCCAGGAGTCAGGTGCTTCCCCTGGTCTCCCATGTGGGTGCAGGACCCAAGCACTTGGGCCATCCTCCACTGCACTCCCGGGCCACAGCAGAGAGCTGGACAGGAAGAGGAGTGACCGGGACAGAATCCGGCACCCTGACCAGGACTAGAACCTGGGGTGCTGGCGCCGCAGGCGGAGGTTTAGCCTAGTGAGCCACGGCGCTGGCCAGCCACCCACTTTTTCTAACTGGCTCTGGTTGGCTCTGGCCTCCCCGAGGAGGAAAGAGTAATTTTTGCCTTATTTCTTCTTGACTGTACTTTTTACAGCAGGTCTTGAATGGTCTGGGTTCAGATGCAATTCTGCATTTTATGCTTGCAGAAACCAGAAAGGAAGAGGAGAAAGAGGAAAGAAACAGAGAGAAAAATGCTTCAAGCTTCAGTTCGGCATCGGTTTCACCACCTGCAGTAGCTCTCTGCTTTAGAGAATGCAGTTTTAAGTGCCCTGGAGTTAAATATCGCAGAAATGCACGTTTATGGAGCCTTCCTGACATAGGCAAGGTTCTCACCATTTCCCTAAACTTTGTCGCATAACAGCTCGGTTGCCTGTCCTCACCCCTCCTGTAACCTCGCACCTCCCTGCGCCAGGCTTTCCGATAGTGTTTGAGACTTTTAGGAGCCTGTTCTCATCTTGGTGTATCCAGTGCTGTGCCAGGCCCCACGCGGCAAGGCAGGGCCTCCCTATCTGGGAGGAATGTCATTTATCAGAGAAGGCAACAATAGATCCTTGAATATTTGGATCCGGAATGAAAATGGAATGTAGGCTGAAATGTCCCGAAGCTTTTTTGGACTGGCAGCTTCTAGGTGATGCAGGCCCTGGGCACGAGAGGAGGAGGAAGTGGACCGGGGCCATCCTAGACTCCTGAAAGACAGCCACACCCAGAGCGCGCTTCTGGAACTAGTCTACTGTTGGTGTTTGCCTCGGCAAAAATAAGCAACATTTGCATTTTGAAGATGACTGACCTTGAGCCGAGTTGCTTCCGGTTTGTATTTTTCTGTTTCTGTTTCCTTCGTTGCACATGGAGGGGCTTTCAGGGAGCCACAAAAAGGAAGAGAAGAGAGCGGGCAGGGCAAAGAAAAACACCTGCCAGCCGCTTACCTGTAGAGACCCTGGAGGCAAAGGGGCCACCGTGAGCCCTGGGGTCTGGAGGGCCCTACCACACAGGTGCTTTGGAGATGGCAACGTTACACAACCATTTTCAGCTCCTCACTTGATGACACTTCCCATCAGTCACCCAGGGAGGTGGCGGGGAACTCCTAATCAAAGCGACCGTGAATTGGAAACCGGAATGAATGAATGAATGAAGCGGATCAAGCACTAATTCTGGCTGCACCCTGCAGGGCTGGCAATGAAGCAGAGGATGCAGCCGGTCCCTGATGGAAGGCACACGAGGGAGAGATCAGTGCATCTCTGCTGTAGAAAGGGAATGGCGTGGGTGGCTGCGGGGTGGTGTGTGTGTGTGTGTGTGTGTGTGTGTGTGAGAGAGAGAGAGAGAGAGAGAGAGAGAAAGAGAGAGAGAGAGCCGGTGGGGGGTGGGGTGAGGCAGGAATTTGCATCTCATGGCTCAATCAGATCTGAAAGCTGACTTCCTGTTTTTCTGTAGGTTGGGCACATCAGTAACCGAAGGTCTCCTCTGACCATGGCCAACCTCAGGAAGTGACTGTCAACGGCCTTGCAGATGGGAACCCAACTCCTGAGTGACCTCGCCCGACAAGGCATGAGTCCCGCCCCACCCCCGCTCAGCCCCCTTGCCCTCCCACTCCCCCCATTCTGGGACTCCAGGCCTCACCCCTCCTCCCCAGAGACTATCAACAGGAAGTTAAGTCAGCTGGAACACTCTGTTCCCTTGACATTTTTGTTTGAATTCTGCAGCTGTGTTTCAGGCTTCATGAATTATCTCTCTGGCTCTGTGTCTAGGGTCCCTCTGTGTGTGTGTGTGTGTGTGTGTGTGTGTGTCTGGCGCTCTTTTCTCTGACACCCATGCACTCACCACATCATGGTTACCATAAGGTCGGTAGACCAGAATGAGAACTCGGGTTGCTAAGAAGGAAGTGGAATGGTAAGAAAGCAATTAGGGACTGTAATATTAGCTGTTGATGAGCTAAAGATGGCCGCTGTTACTGAATAGAAACCATAAGTGCTAGAGGAATGCCTAAGTCATTCACAGTGTGCATTGCCCCCAAATTGCCCATAGCTCTTCCTCTTAAGCTGCCATGGTGGTGCTCCTCTCTCCCCCTTGCAAGTGGGGCGAGGCCATGTCCCATCTTCAGTATTCTCTGGCGCCTACAGCACAGGTTTCCTTCTCATTTATTCACATGCAGGAAGCAGTTGATAAAGGAATGAAGAAAGCCCCTCTGCCTCCTTGAGTCCCAAATCAGCTATCCCTTACAACAACAAGTCACCGCCCCCAGTGCAGCTGCTCTCGCTCAATGCGATATTTCTTCATCTCTTGTGGCTGCAATTCCCAGTTCCAGGTCCTCCCTCCCGTGCTGGGTGTCTCTGTATTCACGGTGGGCATGTGGTTCTGAGACATGGTTTTGCTCGTCAGGTCTGGGGAGACAGATCCCTAAACTGAGCTACCCTGTGTCCCTACAGCCACCAAATGCCTAGAAGGAAAGAAGTGACTAGTGAGTGTCTTCCCAAGTTCTTCTTCCTCAACAGACCTAGGGAGAAGGCTCCCTGTTCACTACAGGCTGGTCCATTGAGCTCACTTGTGTAGAATATCACGCTGGGCTTTAAAGGTCCATCCCGATGAGCAGTTTAATCCTTGGTTACCCAAGTCGGATGTGCTTTGTCAATCACATCCCTTGGAACCTGAGTCTGGGTGCTGGAGCTGTGGTGCAGCGGGTTAAAGCCCTGGCCTGAAGCGCCAGCATGCCATATGGGCGCCGGTTCCATTTCCTATCCAGCTCTCTGCTATGGCCTGGGAAAGTAGTAGAGGATGGCCCAAGTCATTGGCCCCTGCACCCACATGGGAGACCCAGAAGAAGCTCCTGGCTTTGGACTGGCACAGCTCCGGCCATTGCGGCCAATTGAGTGAACCATTGGATGGAAGACTTCTCTCTCTCTCTCTCTCTCTCTCTCTCTCTCTCTCTGCCTCTCCTCTCTCTGTGTAACTCTGACTTTCAAATAAATAAATCTTTTTTTAAAAGAAACTTGAGCCTGAAAGAACATAGCTCCTAAGACAGGTGTGGACCCCTACAGCCCCAGAAAAACACATCTAGAAAATTCACACATAGATGTTTCTACTGCCAATTGCTCATCCTGGGTAATCACTTTTAATGCTTGAGTAGTGTCTGCTAAATTCAATATCTCAAAGTCCGCTCAGAACCCCTACATTTTTCAAAGTAAAACTATAGGAAGCCCATAGTTAGCATCACACTCAATAGTCTAAAAACTGAAATATTGCCCTTGCTAGGATCAAGATCAAGGTAAATGTGCCCACTCTTGCCACTTGGACTCAACATGGTACCAGAAGCCCTAGCCAGAGCAATTAAGCAAGAAAAAGGAATAAAAGGCACACAAATGGGAGAAGAAGATGTAAAATTATCTTTATTTGTATATTACATGATCTTATATGTAGGAAACCCCACAACTACATAAAAAATACCAACAGAACTAATAAAGAATTCAACAAAGCTATAGGATACAAAATGAACAAAAATATCAGTTGCATTCCTATATACTAACAATGAACAATCCAAGAAGGAAATTGAGACAATATCACTCACAATAGCATCTACTTAGGGATAAACTTAACAAGGAGGTAAAAGATATATATACTGAAAACCACAAAACATTGCTGAAAGAAATGAAAAAAAAAACACAAAAATAAATGGAAAGATGCCCTGTGTTCAGGGATTAGAAAACTTAATATTGTTAAAATGTCTATACTTTCCAAAGCTATCTACTCAGAATCACTACCAAAACAACAAGAGAATTTTTTTGCAGAAATAGAAAAACCATCCCAAAAATGTATATGGACTCTGAAGGAACCCCCGACTGCTAAAACAATCTTGCAAAAGAAGAACAAAGATGGAGGTCCCATAGTTCTTGAGTTCAAAACACAGGACAGATCTACAGCAATCAGAGTCATGCCATTCTTGGCACAGACATATGCAGAAACCAATGGAACATCATCAAAAGTTCAGAAACAAACTCTTACAAGTACCATCTTCGACAAGGTTACCAAGACCACTCAATGCAGAAAGGCTAACCTCTTCAACAAAAGCTGTTGGGAAAACTGGGTATCCACATGCAATAGAATAAAACTGGGCCCTTACCTTATACTAAATAAGGACATTTAAATGGATTAAAAACCTAAACCTCAGACCTAACTTCTAGAAGAAAACACAGGGGAAATGGTTCATGATTCTGGATTTGGTGTTGATTTCTCAGCTATGACAGCCGACATATAGGTAACAAAAGCAAAAATAGACCATTTGGGCTACCTCAAACTTACAAACTGTTGAGAATCGAAGAAAACAATAGAGCGAAAAGGACAATCTATGCAGTTGTAGAAAATAATTGCAAATCTTGTATCTGATGAGAGGTTAACATCCAGGACATTTAAAGAACTCCTACAACCCCACAATAATAATAATAAAATAAATCCAGTTAAAGAATGAAGACCAAGGACCTGGTAGACATTTTGCCAAAGAAGATAAACAACTGGTCACCAAATACTCGAAAGGATCTTTAACATCAGTAATTATTAGAGAAATGCAAATCAAGGCCTCATTGAACCATAGACTTGCAATGACTAAGATGGCCACCATCACAATAACAACAACCAGAAGAAAACAAGTGCTGGTGAGGTTGTGTGAGGATGTGTACTGTTGGTGGGAATGGAAAGTGATGCATTCCCTCTGCAAAGCAGTATGGTGTTTCCTCAAAAAATCAAAATAGAATTTCTATATGAACCAGCAGTCCCACTTCTGAGTACATACCTAAGAGAACTGAGACTGAGATCTCAAAGAAATATTTGTACGTTTGTGTTCAGCCTAGCATTATACCAATAGCCAACAGGTGGAAGCAGCCTAAATGTCCATCAATAGATCAATGGATAAACAAAACGTGGTATAACATATGTGCTCAAAAGTTCATGGAAAACATGTATGATCAAAAATCCATGCACGAATTCCAATGTTTTTGCATCAAAATAGACTTGTCCTTTTTTTAAAAATGAAGTCTTTTTAAAAAAAATATTTATTTATTTATTTGAGAGACAGTATTACAGACACAGAGAGGGAGATATAGAGAGAAGGAGAGAGAGACAGACAGACAGAGAGAGAGGGAGGGAGAATGTTCCATCCACTGGTTCACTCCCCAAGTGAACGCAATTCCTAGGGCTGGGCCAGGCTGAAACAAGGAACCAGGAGCTTCTTCTGGGTCTCCCACACGGGTGCAGAGACCCAAGTACTTGGGCCATCTTCTGCTGTTTTCCTAGGCACATTAGCAGGGAGCTGGATCAGAAGCAGAGCAGCTGGGCCTCAAGTAGGCTCTCAGACACGGGATGCCAGCTTAACTAGCTACGCCAACATGCCAGCCCTTAAACTTGTCTTTTAATCCCATTTTCCCCACAAGCTTTTTGGAAGTATCCTCCTATATACAGTGGAATATCATGCAACCTGTAAGAAGAAGGAAATTTTGTCATATGCCACAATATAAATGAAGCTTGGGGACATGACCCTGAGTAAAATAAGTCAGCCACAAAGAACTTTGATTCCACTACATGCTACATCTAGAGTAGTCAAAGACATGGAAGGGCCAGCGCTGTGGTGTACCAGGTAAGGTTGCCTCCTGCAGTGCTGGCATCCCACATGGGCGCCAGTTCTAGTCCTGGCTGCTCCTCTTCCGATCAAGCTCTCTGTTATGGCCTGAGAAAGCAGTAGAAGATGGCCCAAGTCTTTGGGCCCCTGCACCCACGTGGGAGACCCAGAGGAAGCTCCTGGCTCCTGGCTTTGGATTGGCGCAGCTCCAGCCGTTGCAACCAACTGGGGAGTGAACCAGCAGATGGAAGACCTCTCTCTGCCTCTCCTCTCTCTGTGTAACTCTGCCTTTCAAATAAATAAATAAATCTTAAAAAAATTATGGAAGCAGAGAGTGGAATGGTGGTGGCCAGGAGATGGGAGAGGAATAAGGGAATTTGTTTGACAAGTATAGAGTTTCAGTTTGGTGAAAGTACTAGAGACCTCCTACGTATCAACGTGAATGGATTTAATGCTACTGAACTATACTTTTATAAATAGTTAATAGGGTATAATTTTTTTATTGGAGGCAAAAAGAGGGAGAGAGAGAGAGAGAGTTCCTATCTGTTGGCTCACTTCCCAAATGTCTGCATTAGCAGAGACTGGGATGGACTAGAACCATGAGCTGGAAATGCAGTCCAGGCCTCCCCCATGAGCGGCAGGGTCCATTCAGTTGAGCTGCCACCACTGTCTTTCAGGGTGCACAGTAGCAGGAAGCTGAAGTCACGAGCTGGAGCCCAGAATTGAACCCAGACACTCTGATAGGGGACGGAGCAGCTTAGGCAATGGACCAAATGTTTGTTTCCAAAATAAATTCTGTATGTACGCTAATTTTTAAACACACTTAAATGAAAAAAAGTAAAACCATCAACACTTGAATATACCTGACATTAACTGCCACCATTGGTGCTACTTCTGTGGATTAACGTCAAGGCCAAGGCATAGAAGTAATTGCATGAAAATTCTATAAAGCATATTTGTCATCAATGAAGCAAGCACCTGTGGCCTGCCTTGTAGTCTCCAGTATTGGACATCACAAGCCAATCTGAGACAACCCCTTATGGAATGTTCTAGAAACAATTATATTCTCATAGTCTGACTGCTTGGCTTTCCAGGTAGCTTCCAAAATGGAGATTCTCATATTAGAAGCTAGAAAATTGGGTGAGGAATGGCAACAGGAGTGGTAGAAGTCCCTTTAACTCTGGATAGCATTTCACTGTCTCTAATTCATCATGAGATTAATTGCTCTAGCCACAGACAAGAAGCCACAGAAAGTGGGGGAGAGCTGTGACGATGTGTGTCTGGTGGGGTGAGGTGGGGTAGGCGCTATGTGGTCATTGAGGGAGGGGCGGGAACAGAGCAGGAAGGAAGCCGAATTCATGGGCGGCCTACAGGTGGGCGGCAGTGATCAACCTTAGCATCTTTCAAAGAAAGACAAGAAGCCATTCTGGGCTTCCTGATAGGATGCAATGGGGAGACACAGTGCCGCCTTTGTGGTGGTATTTGCCAAAGTAAAACCAGGAGAAACTCACCCAGAGTCGAAACAAGCCACTAGCTCCAACTCCCAGTGTTCAGGAAATGTGGCATCTGGCCCACGAGTGACCCATGTGGATTTAATCAGCCAAACCCAGAATGTGAGAAATTTCCATAGATCAAATGAATTGGTTTCTTCAACAAATAAGTTAAAAGAAAGAAAGAAAGAAAGAAAGAAAGAAAGAAAGAAAGAAAGAAAGAAAGAAAGAAAGAAAGAGAAGGAAGTGTCATAAATTTAAAGATACTTAAGAAAAAGAAGTACCAAAAAATATTAGCACGTGTGGACTTTCATTGGATTCTGATTCAAAGACACTAATATTTTTGAGACAACTGGGAACATTTGATAGGGTAGAGATGATGTTAAGAAATCCATTTGAGGGGTCCAAACCAGAGGATGGAGGACCTCTCTCTCTGTCTCTACCTCTCTCTGTAACTCTGTCTTTCAAATAAATAAAATAAATCTTAAAAAAAATCCATATTTCTCTTCCTAAGTGTGATGGTGATGTCATGATTGATAAAAATAAATGTTTTTATCTGTCAGAGATACATACTGCAGTGTTCATGGCTAAAATTACGTGAGGTCTGGGATTTGCTTTAAAATATTCCAGGAAAGAAAACAGTTAAGGGGATAAACAAGACTATTCTCTGAATTTTGAGTATCCTTATACATTCTAGTAATAATAATAACAATAGTACTAATAAAGAAGTGAACAGTCTCTTAAAGTAGGAAAGACGGGACTTACTGAAAATGTCGGGATCCATAGCATTATCTCTAGTTACCTCCCTTTCTGTTGTTGTAGGGAGCGTTACTTTATTCATTTCCTAAGAAAATCTGAAAGTCTGCGCCATGACTCAGCAATTCCATACCTAAGCATTCTCAAGAGAAATGAGTGGAAATGTCAAAAGACGTGAGGGAGCTTATCGTCCTAGCACAAGTCAGTTCTATCCAAAACACGGTAGTCACTCCTTGTCCAGTGGGGACACGTCCAGTGGATGTCTGAACCAGGATCATGCCTAATCCTGTATCCACTGTTCTTTCCCATAAGTACATACCTATGATAAAGTTGATAAATAAATCAAGCAGAGTAGGTGATCAACAAAAATAACTCATAATAAAATAGAACAATTATAATTAACACACATGCTATAATAAAAGTAGTGTGAAGACCATATTCTTTTTATTTATTTATTTATTTATTTATTTATTTATTTATTTATTTTTTGACAGGCAGAGTGGACAGTGAAGGAGAGAGAGAGAGAGACAGAGAGAAAGGTCTTCTTTTGCCGTTGGTTCACCCTCCAATGGCTGCCACGGCCAGGGCGCTGCAGCTGGCGCACCACGCTGATCCGATGGCAGGAGCCAGGTGCTTAACCTGGTCTCCCATGGGGTGCAGGTCCCAAGCACTTGGGCCATCCTCCAATGCACTCCCGGGCCACAGCAGAGAGCTGGCCTGGAAGAGGGGCAACCGGGAGAGAATCCGGCGCCCCGACCGGGACTAGAACCCTGTGTGCCGGTGCTGCAAGGCGGAGGATTAGCCTATTGAGCCGCGGCGCTGGCCAAGACCATATTCTTATGAGTGTTCAACTCTTTTTAAAAATTAATTAATTAACTAATTAATTTGAAAGGCAGAGTTACAGACAGGCAGAGACACAGGCAGAGAGAAAGGGAAAGAGAAAGAGAAATTGGAGAAAGGGAAAGGGAAAGAGAACCATCCACTGGTTCACTCCCCAGATGGCTGCAACAGCCAGAGCTGGGCTGATCTGAAGCCAGGAGCAAAGAGATTCTTCCGGGTCTCCCACACAGGTGCAGGGGCCCAAGGACTTGGGCCATCTTCTACTGCTTTCCCAGGTCACAGCAGAGAGCTGGATCGGAAGTGGAGCAGCCAGGTCTCAAACTGGTGCCCACACGGGATGCCAGCATTGCAGGCAGCAGCTTTGCCCACTACGCCACAGCCCCAGTTCCAAGAGTGCTGGACTCTTGCTTTTTCACTTGGAAGCACTTGCTGTCTTGGGCATATTTGAATTGCCAACCTTGCTTCTCTTGCTCTTTGGAGTAATTATCAAGCAAGAGGGGTGACTTGAGCACAAATGCTGGGAGATGTCAACAGTGGATTAGTTCATCTGGACGGCTACTACTCAGTGACTACCAGGCGGGGGGTCATCACAGCATGGATATGCTAGACCAAAAGATGACCCACTTCCTGGCAGGACGGCCCAGAAATGTGCGAGATTTGATCACCCTTCTCAGAATGACAGTCCATTTAAAGCTGAATCGTTTATTTCTGGAATTTTCCTTGTAATATTCTAGGCCATGGTTGACTGTGAGTAACTGAACTCGCAGAAAACAAAACTGTGAATAAGAGGTGGACTACCAAGAACAAAGCTGGGAATAACCTAGATGTCAAAGAACAGATCAACAGGTTAGAGACACACAATAGAATGTTACTCAGCGATAAATAGAAACAAACTAGTGACACACACAAGCACATCGTTAAGCTTTAAAACCAAAATGCTAGGCAGAAGAGTACCTGCTGGGATGTTTGAAGACAGGCACCCCTAACTGGGCGTACTAGCTGCTGGAGTCATAGCTACCCCTGGGCCACAGCATCAGTGGGGAAGGGTCACCAGCAACCCTTCTGGGGGCTGCTGTAGCAGATGGGGAACTTGCTGGGCAGGAGATCTAAGATCAGTGCACTTTGTGCACTCCATGTCACATATGTTGGAATTCATCACAAAAACAACACTATGGGACCAGCATATTGGAGCAATGATTCGAGCTCTGGCCACCCTGCTTTCAATCCAGCTTTCTGCTACTGCCCCTGGGAAGGCAACAGAAGATGGCCCTAGTAGTTGGGCACCAGACACCCATGTAGAAGATCTGGATGGAGTTCCTAGCTCCTGGCCTTGGGCTGGCCCGGCTCTCTCTGGCTGTTGTGGCCATTTAGTGAGTGAACCAGCAAATGGAAGATCTCTGTCTCTCTGACGCTTTGCTTTTCAAACAAACAAATCTTTAAAACATATGGAAACAAAACAAAAACAAGAGGAAAAGAAGAAAGGAACAAAGCTGCAAGTGTCTTGAATTTCCAAAGGAGGCTTAAGTGATAATGAAATTTAAGATAATATCTTTAGAATCTAAACAAATTCTTCCGAGCTTTTGACTCAGAAAGCTAAACCTCTTGCTAGGGAATGCTTCCCAGAATGTTCTCTAGTCCAGGGGTCAGAGCAGGAGTTCCGGTTCTATCCCATATTTCTATGCTATGCTTTCCCTTTTGCAAAATGCACCAGCCCTGGTTAGCCAGCTGTTTGTCCCAGGAACAATCAAAGAATCCATTCTTTTTCTATTTTTTTTTGTTTGTTTGTTTCTGAAAACACTCATGGCCAAGTGCTAATCAACACCAATCCAATGCACTAAACCAAAGGAAGTTGCCATGGTCTAAATAAGAAGCATGCAGCCTGCAAAGTGGAAATGGTTTCTGTTCCAGGACCTGCTCCTGCGGTGGGAGTGGGCGGTGGGGAGAATGGGCTGGGAGGGCAGAGTTCAGTTAGTGATGCTAGACTTGTCTTCTTACCAAGGACTTTGGTTCTAAGTCTGACTATAGCTTCTCTCTCTCTCTCCCTCTCTCTCTCTCTCTCTTTTTTTTTTTTTTTTTTTTTTTTTTTTTTTGCCAGGCAGAGTTAGACAGTGAGAGAGAGAGAGACACAGAGAGAGACAGAGAGAAAGGTCTTCCTTCCGTTGGTTCACTCCCCTAATGGCTGCTACGGCCGGCGCTGCATCAATCTGAAGCCAGGACCCGGGTGCTTCCTCCTGGTCTCCCATGTGGGTGCAGGGCCCAAGCACTTGGGCCATCCTCCACTGCCCTCTTAAGCCACAGCAGAGAGCTGGACTGGAAGAGGAGCAACTGGGACTAGTACCCAGAGCCCCAACCGGGACTAGAACCTGGGGTGCCGGCGCCACAGGTGGAGGATTAGCCAAGTGAGCCATGACGCTGGCCTGCAGCTTCTCTTGACTCCAGAATAGGGGGGATGATGAGCCTGCAGGACTCCTGTGAGGATGAAAGAAGACCACGTGCACTGGCAGCTCAGTAAACTGCGGCTCCAGGCTCCGATAGAAACCGGAGGCGCCACCATGTCCAGCTTCTTTGCATCCTCATTGTCTCTTTTATTTCCTTCTTCCAGGCGCCTCCACAGATGTCAGGGCTTCCCACTGTGGTCAGGACCCCAGGCGGGGCCCTCCCCTCAAGTGCCCACGGCACAACTGAGACAGGCATAGAACAGCCAGCGCCGTCGGGATGCACTCACTCTGGTGGTGCAGCAGAGAGACAGAGCAGCAGGGAGAGCTGGGGCTACAGGGAGGTTTCACTGGGCAGGTGCCACCAGGATCAATAACAAAAACCCAGGGGTGGGCGTTTGGCACAGCAATTAAGACGCTGCTTGGGATACCCATATCCCATAAGAGTATCCAGGTTCCAGTGCCAACTCCACTTTCAAAATTCCAGCTTCCTGCTAATGCAGATCCAGAGGGCGACAGTGAAGGCTCAGGTATGTGGGTCCCTGTCACTCATGTGGGAGACCTGGATCGAGATCCCGGATCGTGGTTTCAGACTGACCCAGCCTCAGATGTCACAGGTTTTTAGCTTGTGAATCAGTGACTAAGAGCATCTTCCCTTGGCTCTCTGCCTTTCAAATAAATAAACAAATAAATAAATATTTTAGAAAAGAATGAAAAGCCAAATCAGATTTTTTCCGGACTGTAAGGTGCAGCGCGTATAAAGAGAATGGCAAAGCCCAGTCTGTAGGATGGCGAGGAGGAGGGGCAGCTGGGTTTGGACACGGGAAGGAGCTTGGACTCTATGCAGCAGAAGGGGCATCGTGGCCGGGGCGGCTTTGCAAAGGTAAGCCTTGCATTTCAGGAGGACCCTGGCAGCAGCCGGAGTCCGAGGCACTGCATTTGCAGACAGAAAGCAAGTCAGGGGAGCTGACCCCGTGAGGTCCTCAGCTGGGATGCAAGGGAGGAATCTGAACGACAGGACGGGGGTGATCTGCCAGGCCTGGAATGTGCAGGCAGGAGGAGCTGAGCACGACTGGAACTGGCAGTGGAGGGCCGCCGGATCGATCAAGGACCCACACAGGCCGTCCAGTTCCACCAAATCTCAGCACCTCAATGAACAGTTTTTAGTTTCTTATGTGCCCTGAAGCAATGAATCAAATTGGGTGCCCCGTGTTTTGTCTGACAACCACATACAGAATCTTCTGTCTGAAATGCAGATCTCAGCAGTTAAATCATTGCTATCTGATCTTGACATCCCAAGTAAATAATCCTCCTGGAAAGACTGCTCCTTGTCCTCTGGATAGAGTATCTGGATCAATGGAGCAATCCCATTGCTCACTTTCACCTGCAGAATCAGCATAGTGAGGAGCGTTTTTCCAGCATCATCTTTGTGTCCCTTGGACCACCAATACCAGCATTTATCCAGTATAGTTTTTAGATCTACACATACTCTTTGATTTACAGTGAGGTCACAACTCCACAAACCCATCACAAGTTGAAAATATCTTTTTCTAGAGTTATATGTATTTACTTATTTGAAAAGCAGAGTGACAGAAGCACACACACGCACACACAGGAGAGAGAGAATGACAGAGTGAGAAGACAGAGAGAGAGAGAGAGAGAGAGAGAGATCTTCCATCCACTGGTTCCCTCCCCAAATGGCTGCATGACTGGTGCTGATTCAGGCCGAAGCTCTGAGCCAGGAACTCCATCCAGCTCTCCCACATAGGGCCCAAGTACCCGGGTCATCTTTTGCTGCCTTCCCATGTGCATTAGCAGGAAGCTGAGTCAGAAGCAGAGCAGCCTGGACTCTAACCTGCACTGATACGGGATCTGGCATCGCAAGAGGCTGCTTGACCTGACGCACTGCACTGGCAGCCCAGTTGAAAGCACTGGACATCAGCGCTTACTCTAGCCACTTTAATTGTCTTCAGAATACTTACGTTGGCTTGTAGTTGGGCAAAGTGATCAAACACAGAACATATTTTAATATAAAGCACTGAAGATCTCATGTAATTTATTGAATACTGTGCCAGAATGATTGTATGGGTACTATATGGTTTCTACCGGGGCATGTCGCTTTTAACAACATAAAGTGGAAAATTGTTAAGTAAAACAATCATAAATTGGGGACCCTCTGTATGTTAAATCTACATATTTTTAAAATGTAATGTTGTCCCAGGTAATGTTACTCATGAAATCACAGTTTAATGGGCTTTTTCTATACCTATTAAAACACACACACACACACACACACAATGGGGCTGGCACTGAGGTGTAGTGGGTAAAGCCACCGCCTGGAGTGTTGGCATCCCATATGGGCTCTGGTTCGAGTCCCAGCTGCTCCATTTCCAATCTGGCTCTCTGCTATGGCTTGGGAAAGCAGTAGAAGATGGCCCAAGTCCTTGGGTCCCTGTACCCACATTGGAAACCTGGAAGTAGCTCCTGGCTCCTGGCTTTGGATTGGCCCAGCTCCGGCCATTGCAGCCAACTGGGGAGTGAACCAGCGGATGGAAGACCTCTTTCTCTGCCTCTCCTTCTCTCTCTGTATAACTCTTTCAAATAAATAAATAAATCTTTTTAAAAAAATAAAAAACCACAGGACTATAAAATAAATTTTCTATGCCCATACCACCTAGAATTTGCATGTACACTTTGGAAAATCCTAGTTACTTAAGGAGAGCTGTGTTGGAGCTGCTCTGGTCTGATTCATACTCCTCCAGCCTGGAGCCTCAGCCGTGGGCTAGGTGGGAATGAGAACATCACAATGTGCTTGCAAGACTTGCACTTGACTGCACTAGATGAAGATGAGAGGGACAGCTGGGCTTCTGATAAGGATGGGCAAGTAGAAGTAGGTACTCAGCTTCCAGAAATACATCAGGTCCCTGTGGGCCTCGCCCCTGCCCAAGAGGAGCCGCAAGCGGACGGTGAGGGCCAAGAACTTAGCTGGAGGTCGTACTTGATGAGTTTAGTTTCCCACATTAGCAGCACCTCTCTCCAGGGCTGTAAACTGATATTCAAGAATGCTGGTTGGGGCCGGCGCGCAGTGGCTCACTTGGTTGATCCTCCGCCTGCTGGACTGGCATCCCATGTGGGCTTCAGGTTCTAGTCCCGGATGCTCTTCTTCCAGTCCAGCTCTTTGCTGTGGCCCGGGAAGGCAGTGGAGGATGGCCCAGGTGATTGGGTGCCTGCACCCGCATGGGAGACCAGGAGGGGGTGCCTGGTTCCTGGCAACACTGGCCATGGCGGCCATTTGGGGAGTGGACCAACGAAAGGAAGACCTTTCTTTCTGTCTCTCTCTCACTAACTCTACCTGTCAAATAAGTAAAAATAAAAATAAAAATAAAAAAAATAAAGAACGCTGGTTGTAGGATTTGCACGGAGATTGCCACCTACCTGCTGGCACAATGTCCTGTGGTTTCTGATTTGTTAAGAAAGCTGCTCCTGATTCTTGTTGGTCTTTCAGGTTGTTGTCAGGCCCTGGGCAGTCCAGCAGAGAGGTTTTTCCCAGCATTCTTAGTGGGGACTGGAGCCACCAGAACTATGATGCCCTGAACTTGAACCAACAAGCCATTCTTCCCCAGGCACCTTTGACTCCAAAGGTCAGGCCAAGAGCCCAGAAGCCCTGATCATGATCCTGACATTTTATCCACACAATGGCCTGCACTGTTGTGTTTCCCAGATGCCACTGGCTGTCCTCCCTCCAGGTGCCACTGATCCACTGTGTTTGTAAAAAGACTCCTGGGCTGTGCCGGCGTCCCTGCGGGCCCTGTCTCTGCTCAACCTTGGTGTGGGCTGATGGATCCCTGTGAAGTCCAGTGAGACAAGAGACGGTGGAGGGGTCTACCCAGTGCTCCTCTGTCACAGGCTACTCGGCACGGGCAAGGCACAGGCGCTGGGTGGGAGAGAGAGGATCGAGTGTGTGTTCTGTGTCAGGCAGGCATTGTGCTAGCCCAAAGTCTCGATAATCCCAGAGGCGGATACACACTCTCTCTCTTTTTAAGATTTAGTTATTTATTTGAAAGAGTTACACAGAGAGAAGGAGAGGCAGAGAGAGGGCGGGGGAGAGAGAGAGAGAGAGAGTCTGGCCCTGAAGTTTGTATCATCTTGGCCCAATATCATTACACAAACCATTCTAGTTAAAGGGAAATTGGGAAATGCAGTCATTAGCTCAGTTTCTAAGTATGCAGTAAACAATTTCTATTACTATAAAAAAAAAGGAGAGAGATATAGGGTAGGAGTCTGGCCTCGTGGTTAACATGCTGTGGTGTAGGAGGTAAGGCTACCTCCTGTTCATCTTCCGTCTCTGACAGTGCACAGCCCCAGACCTGCACATGTGACACCAGTCATCACGGTGCTTATGGGATGCACTTGGCTCACTGGATCGAGATGTTTAAATGGAGCCAGAGTGCGTCCAAAGAGCTGAGGGTGAAGACACTACGCCAAGCCTGCTGAGCGCGGAACAAACCAGTGAGCGCCTTCCGGGAAGAGGCTTCCCGGACGTGACTGTTCCTGCCTGGCTTCCTAGCAGAACCAGGGCAGGGAGCCAGCCAGGGCTAGGGCTAGGGTGGGTGGTGTCTGAGCCACACTCACGGCCGGGAAAGCATGGCAGAAGCAGAGACCTGCCCATGAGGTCGTGCCCGGCCGCCGTCCATCCTGGCTGGGCTTCCTGGTACGTTGCAGTCTCGCGCCTTTGGCCCCTGAGCTCCGAGCAGGCATGGATGGTCCAGGCAGTGGATGAGTCCTTCTTTGAAATTTGGAAAATGTGGTCAAAGTAGGTGTGGGGACAGTGCCTCCTACTGTTTCCTGCCCCTAGATCCAAGGCCAGGGAGCTGGGTGCCAGGGACAGCCCGTTTCAACCCGGGGAGGGTGGGGAGCACCAGCAGGGCTCTGTTCAGGTCAGGAAGCCGGGGACAGCATCAGATAGGAAGCGCTGACCGCGTCCTGGGGCTGGGTCTCAGGAAAGAAGGGACAGGAAGGAGGCAGCAGAAACCGCTCTGTGGATGTTGCGCAGAGGAAGGAGGTGACCCCAAGTCCCTTGCACCACATGCGGGCACCGTATTTGGGGAAGTGCGGGCTCCTCCCCCTGCCTTCAGAGGCGGGGCCGACCAGGGCAGGCCGCAAGGCTCTGAGGTTCTGCTTCTCCCCAGCCCCGGATGGGCTCCCAGTCGAGGGAAAGCTGTGCAGTTCTACGCACCCCGTGCCTGTAAGCATGCATTCATGAACACACGTATTGAGCACCACTGGTGTCAGACGAGGCCCCACTGGGTTAAATCCTCAGCTACAACACCTGTTTCCTCTTCTGCACAGCTCCTGTGAGATGCTACTTGGATTTTTCAGGCCAAGAACGGGCTCAGCAGCTTCCTGGAGCCATGTGATTCCAGGTCAGGCTCCACAGATCCATTGGTCAGGACCCCTCCGTAGCCACAGGAGATGCAGCCGGTCCTGCCTTCTGGGAGAGACAGCTGTGGACTCAGACCGGCAGCGCGGGTCTCGATCCAGAGACCCTGCCTGCCCAGCCGGGAACGCCCAGCGACTGCCTTTCTCTCTGCGCTGCTCCCAGCCACAGATTCACTTCCCGCTTGCGGTTCTGTGCCACGAATATTAGAAACTGCAGCGATAGCGCCCTCGTGTGTCAGGCACACCGCGCAGCTCTTTCTTACAACGATGTTCAAAGCAAGGCTGATCGCGTATCAACGCAGCACAATTCGAGGAAAAAATAGACCCAAACACGGGCCCAGACCACACAATGCAAGCAGGCAACTCGCTGATACATTTCAAGGATAAAGTTCAGAAGGGCTTAAAAAGAAAAAATCTGTGTGGACTGCGTGTTCTTGGAAAAGTGGTCCCGGATGTCATTTCTCTGCCTGAGCTTTAGATAACGCGAACACTGCAGAGTGAGAGGTTGCAATCTCTTGAAAGAAGCCGGTGTGCTGTCGATAAAAAGGAAACAGTGTTTGTAATAACCACAGGGGAGAGAATAAGTCTCTTGAAGAGAATTAGCCACCCAGACAAAGGGCTCCCGGAGTCCACGTGGTCTCAGCAGAGGCCGCAGTTAAGGGGAGGCCTGGAAGCAGGAGCCCAAAATTGTTCCAGAGAACCGTTGAGGTCGCATGGTTGGATGGAAGTCGCGATGTGCAGAGGCACAGGGGGGCGACTCTGTTTCACAGTAAAGTTTTAAATTCGGGGCCTAAGCTGCGGTATAGCGGATAAAGCCGCCGCCTGCAGTCCCGGCATCCCATATGGGTGCCGGTTCGAGTCCCGGCTGCTCCACTTCCGATCCAGCTCTCTGCTGTGGCTTGGGAAAGCAGTAGAAGATGGCCCAGGTGCTTGGACCCCTGCACCCATGTGGCAGACCTGGAAGAAGCTCCTGGCTGTTGGCTTCAGCCTGGCTCAGCTCCTGCCATTTTGGACTACTAGGGAGTGAACCAGATGGAAGACCTCTCTCTCTCTGTGTAACTCTGACTTTCAAATAAATAAATCTTAAAAAATAAAAAAAGTTTTACATTCTGCCTGAGGACCTGCACTAGAGGAGCTGTCAGGCTCCAAACACGAAGGAAAGATAAGGAAAAGTCACTTGCCTGATGTGATCAGCTTATGCCTGGTGTATGTGTTGAAATATTGCCCTGAGCCCCATAACAATGTGCAAGTATTACCGGTTAATCAAAAATTTACAAAAATAATGTTTAAAAGGCCAAAAAATGGAAAATAAATAAATATGCCTTCTCCTCCACTGGAGAGAGAGAAACAGGGAGGGGGGGATACAAAGAGAGACATTCCATCTGCTGGTTCACCCCCCAAATTTTTGCTATAATTGGGACTGGGCCAGGCTGAAGCCCGGAGCCAGGAACCGCACCTGGGTCTCCCACATGGTGGGAGGGTCCAAGCACTTGGGCCGTTTGCTGCTGCTTTCCCAAGCACATTAGCAGGGAGTTGGATCAGAAGCAGAGCAGCCGGGACTGGAACCAGTGCTCCAATATTGGATACTGGCTTTACAGGCAGTGGCGTAACCTGCTATGCCACAATGCCAGTCCCTGAATCTGCATTTTAAACAATTACTCAAGAAACAACTGGAGATGAGCAATCTGCTTTAAACCAGGGCTGGGATAATTTTAGCTGGGAAAATAATTCAAGGCAGAGGCAGGCATTCGGTGAAGGGGTTAGGATGCCACTTGGGACAGCTGTCTCCCACATTAGAGCGCCTGGGTTTGTGTCCCAGCTCCACTCTGACTCCAGCTTCCTGATAGTGCACACCCTGGGAGGCTGCAGCTGATGGATCAAGTGCTTGAGCCCCTGCACCCATGTGGGAGGCCCGGATGGGGTTCCAGGCTCCTGGCTTCCGCTGGGGCTGTTGTGGCCATCTGGGGAGTGAACCAGTGGATGGGAGCCCTCATTCTACTTGTTTCTTTCTCTCTTTTTTAAAAGATTTATTTATTTATTTGAAAGTCAGAGTTACAGAGAGAGAGGCAGAGAGAGAGAGAGAGGTCCTCCATCTGCTGGTTCACTCCCCAATTGGCCACAATGGCCAGAGCTGTGCCGGTCTGAAGCCAGGAGCCAGGAGCTTCTTCTGGGTTTCCCACGTGGGTGCAGGGGCCCAAGCACTTGGGGCCATCTTCTACTACTTTCCTAGGCCATAGCAGAGAGCTGGATCGGAAGTGGAGCAGCCAGGACTCGAATGGTGACCATATGGGATGCCGGCACTGCAGGCATCAGCTTTACCTGCTATGCCACAGCGCCAGCCCCTTCCACTGCTTTCCCAGGCACATTAGCAGGGAGTTGGATCAGAAATGGAGCAGCTGACACACAAACCAACACCCACATGGGATGCTGGCAGTGCAGGCAGTGGCTTAACCCACTGTGCCGTGACGCTGGTCCTGCTCCACTTACGATCCGGAACAGACATTCTTACATTTGTTACCTGGAAACTAAGCACCATGGGACTGGAAATGGTGTAATCTGGAACCTGCTAGATTTTGCTATTTTATGGTGAAAAACTTGGCCTTGGTCCCAGCAGTTGCCATGGGTGGATTCTGGGAGAACTCGGCTGCTCAAAGGTGACTGTAAAGGTGCGAGTTGTTTCTCTCCAGGAACTTAGTTCAGAAGTGGGACAGGATACTGGTAGTGAAAATGGAAAGAGAGCACCTAAGATGGGATTGAAAGAGCCTGCGAAGGCATCAAGCTAAAAAGATCTGCAGGGGCTGGTGCTTTGGTGCAGTGGGTTAAAGCCCTGGCCTGAAGCGCCTGCATCCCATATGGGCACTGGTTCTAGTCCCGGCTGCTCCTCTTCTGATCCAGCTCTCTGCTCTGGCCTGGGAAAGCAGTAGAAGATGGCCCAAGTCCTTGGGTCCCTGCACCCGCATGGGAGACCCGGAAGAAGCTCCTGGCTTCGGATTGGCGCAGCTCCGGCCGTTGCGGCCGTCTGGAGCCGTAGCATGTAAGGTTCCCCTGTGCTGTATTCTGGGAACATGGGCTGAGAGAGCGGCAGCCTATTTGTCATGAGCACGTGGGAGCTGCTCCCTAAGGGAGAGCTGCCAGATTTGGCAAATAAAATACGACACTCAGCTCACTATGTAATTAACACACAATTATTCTTAGGTGTTTAAAGTTAACTGATAAGTGATCCCTGTTAAATATAAGAGTGGGAATAAGAGAGGGAGGGGATGTACAATTTGGGACATGCTCAATCGGACTTGCCCCAAGTGGTAGAGTTAGAAACATACCAGGGGATTCCAATTCAATCCCATCAAGGTGGCATGTACCAATGCCATCTCACTAGTCCAAGTGATCAATTTCAGCCCACAATAGATCATAATGATAGATCTAAGAGTTAAAGGGATCACATAAACAAGACTAGTGTCTGCTAATAGTAACTGATAGAATCAAAAAGGGAGAGAACGATCCGACATGGGAAGCGGGATACACAGCAGACTCATAGAATGGCAGATGTCCTAAACAGCACTCTGGCCTCAGAATCAGACCTTAAGGCATTCGTATCTGGCTGAAGAGCCCAAGAGAGTATTTTAGGCATGGAAAGCCAAGACACTCTGGCAAAAAACAAACAAACAAACAAACACCTAAATGAAAGATCTCTGCGAGTGAGATCCCAGTGGAAAGAATGGGCCATCAAAGAAGGAGGTACCTTTCTCTGAAGGGAGGAGAGAACTTCCACTTTGACTATGGCCTTGTCGAAATATGATCAGAGTCGGCAAACTCAAAAGGCTTCCATGGCCTTGGCAACTCATGACTAGAGCCTGGGGAGATTGCTGACGCCTTAAACAAGAGTGTCAATTTGTTAAGTCAATAACAGGAGTCACTGCGCACTTACTCCTCATGTAGGATCTCGGTCCTTAATGTGTAGTTCAATGTGAATTAATGATATGACTAGTGCTCAAACAGTATTTTGCACTTTGTATTCTGTGTGGGGGCAAACTGATGAAATCTTTACTTAATATATACTAAATTGATCTTCTGTATATAAAGAGAATTGAAAATGAATCTTGATGTGAATGGAATGGAAGAGGGAGCGGGAGATGGGAGGGTTGCAGGTGGGAGGGAAGTTATGGGAGGGGGGGGAAGCCATTGTAATCCATAAACTGTACTTTGGAAATTTATATCTACTAAATAAAAGTAAAAAAAATCCTAAAAAAAAAAAAAGACACTCAGCTCACATTGAATTCCAGATAAACACTGTAGCTTTTTTTTTTTTTTTTTTAATGTAAAGGCTCTTCAAAAAGTTCATGGAAAGTGTGTATTATAAAAACCTACCATGGATTTCAAAATTTCTTGCACCAAATTAAGCTTTTTTATTAATTTCTTTTTCCACAAATTTTTTTAAAGATTTATTTATTTGAAAGTCAGAGTTACACAGAGAGAGAAGGAGAGGCAGAGAGAGAGAGGTCTTCCATCCGCTGGTTCACTCTCCATTTGGCCACAATGGCTGGAGCTGCGCCAATCTGAAGCCAGGATCTAGGAGCTTCTTCTGAGTCTCCCATATGGGTACAGGGGCCCAAGGACTTTTCCACTGGAAATGGAGTAGCCGGGACTCGAACCAGTGCCCATATGGGATGCTGGCACTGTAGACGGCAGCTTTACCCACTGCACCACAGTGCTGGCCCCCTCCACAAATTTTTGAAGTACCCTCATATTAACTTTGCTCAAATATTAAATATTGCAAAGAGCATACTTAGACTGAAAAGCTATTTGCTGCTTAACTGAAATTCAAATTTAAATTTAAAAATAATTTTATCTGGAAGGCAGAAAGACAGAGAATGGACAGATGGAGAGAGATCTTTCATCTGCTGGTTTACTCTCCAAATGCTCACAACAGCCAGGGTTTGGCTAGGCCACAGGCAGGAGCCAGGAACTCAGTTCAGGCCTCCCTTGTGGGTAGCAGGGACCCAAGGACTTGAGCCATCACCTGTTTCCTCCCAGGGTGTGCATCAGTAGCAAATTAAAAATCAGAAACAGAGTTAGGACTTGAACCCAAGCCCTTGGATATGGAATACAGTCATCCCAAACGTTTCTTAACAGCTATACCAAACACCTGCTCCTGAAATTCATATTTATTTATTTTAACAATTCTTTTGTTTAGTTTCGTTTTGTTTTGACAGGCAGAGTTAGACAGTGAGAGAGAAAGACAGAGAGAAAGGTCTTCCTTCCGTTGGTTCACCCCTCAAATGGCTGCTACGGCTGGCACTGTGCCGATCCGAAGCCAGGAGCCAGGTGCTTCCTCCTGGTCTCCCATGGGGTGCAGGGCCCAAGCACTTGGGCCATCCTCTGCTGCTTTCCTGGGCCACAGCAGAGAGCTGGCCTGGAAGAGGAGCAACCGGGACAGAATCCGGCGGCCCAACCAGGACTAGAATCTGGGGTGCTGGCGCCGCAGGCAGAGGATTAGCCTAGTGAGCCACGGCACCGGCCTTTAATAAATTTTAAGAATATTTTATTTATTTATTTGAGAGGTAGAGTTACAGACAGAGAGAGGGAGAGACAGAAAGGTCTTCCATCTGCTGGGTCACTCCCCAAATGGCCACAATGGCTGGAGCTGGGCTGATCCGAAGCCAGGAGCCAGGAGCTTCTTCTGGGTCTCCCACGCAGGTGCAGGGGCCCAAGGACTTGGGCCATCTTCTACTGCTTTCCCAGGCCATAGCAGAGACCTGGATCAGAAGTGGAGCAGCTAGTACTTGAACCAGCTCCCATATGGGATGCTGGCACTGCAGGATGTGGCTTTAACTGTTATGCCACAGGATTGGCACCCCAAAACTCATATTTAAGTGCACAAGCTGTATTTTATCTGGAAACCCCATTTGGATACTCCCAGAAATACCTGGGGAAGGAGGGAAGTAGGACTTGAGCAGGGGAAGAATCCAAACCACATTGTACAAAGCTGCACAGAGTGAAACACACAGCTAGAGTGTAAAATGTAAGAGAGAGGGTGATGGGGAGGGTGTTATGGCCCAGCAGGCTAAGTTAAGGCTTGGGATGCCCGTCCCCTATCAGAGTGCAGTTCCCATCCCGTCTACTCTGCTTCTGAACCAGCTTCCTGCTAATGCTCCTGGGAGGCAGCAGACGATGGCTCATGTACTTGAGTTTCTCCTGCCCATGGGGGAGACTTGGCTTCAGAACAGCCCAGCCCCACCATTGCAGCCATCTGGGGAGTGAATCAGTGGATGGAAGACCTCTCTCTCTCTTTCTGTCTATCACTCTGCCTTTCAAATAACTAAATAAATAAATCTTTTTTTTTTAAAAAAGAGGGGTGTGATGGAAGATGGGGATGTATCACAATGAAGGAACTGAGACTTGACACCGTGACAAGAATGTCACATGTGGTCACAATGACATGTGTCATGGTCCATTTTGTGCAGCTATAACAGGATCCCGAGGGGGAGTGATTTTTTTTTCTTTAAGATTTATTTATTTGAAAGGTAAGAGTTACAGAGAGGCAGAGGCAGAGAAAGAGAGAGAAAAATCTTCTATCTGCTGGTTCATTCCCCAAATGGCAGCAACAGCCAGAGCTGGGCCAATCTGAAGCCAAGAGCCAGGAGCTTCCTCCAGGTCTCCCTTGGGCCATCTTCTGCTTTCTCAGGCCATAGCAGAGAACTGGATTGGAAGTGAAGTAGCTGAGACTCAAACTGGCACCCTCATGGCAGGCGGCAGCTTTACCAGCTACGCCACAGCCCCTGCCCCGATGGGGGGTGATTTCTAACAACAAGAAATCTGTTGCCTCCTGTTTGTGGGGACTGGGAAGACCAAGGTCACAGCACCGGCATATGGTGAGGGCTTTTTTGTGGCATGGTCCCAATGCAGAAAGCTGCAGGGCCAACGGATGGGAGGAGGTGGAACCCACCTTTTCGTAACTGTGTTAATACCAACCACCAGGCCCGAGCCCTACTTGCCTAATCATGTCTCAAAGCTCCCTCCTTTTGATATTGTTACAAATAAATTTTCACATGAGTTTGGGAGGGGACAGACATTATCACAGTCACTTAAAAATATGTGGATCAGGGCCGACGCTGTGGTGCAGTGGGTTAAAGCCCCAGCCCGCAGTGTCGGCATTCTGTTTGGGTGCTGGTTTGAGTCCCAACTACTACACTTCTGATCCAGCTCCCTGCTAGCGCACCTGGGAAAGCAGCAGAAGATGGCTTAAGTCCTTGGGCCTCTGCACCCATGTGGGAGACCTGGAAGAAGCTCCTGGCTCCTGGCTCCTGGCTCCTGGCTCCTGGCTTCAGCCTGGCCCAGACCTGGCTAATGCAGCCATTTGGGGGAGTGAACCAGCAGATGGAAGATCTCTTTGATTCTCTCTGTCTCTGTCTCTCTGTAACTATGTCTTTCAAACAAATAATTAAATACTTAAAAAAAAAAAAGAAAACAGAAAACGCTTGGTCAGGAACTGGATGGTGTAGGCAATAGTGAGAAGGGGGTGGGGATCTGTTTGTGGCACTGAGGGATGTCTGCCTGGGTACCCAGTCCCACAACCCTTAGGAAGAGATGGTCTGGGAGAGGAAGGGCACCAGTTCAGTTTTGCACACATTGAGTTTGAGAGAGGCTCTACAGGCACTGTGGCCGAGAAAGCCAGGAACAGGTGGGCATAAGCATCTAGAGTTGGGCTAGGATGGGAGGGCCCACTACACAATTCCAGGGAGCCCTTTACACTGTATTTGATGAGATGAGTGCTCCATGGGCTTCTGGGTCATGTGGCTGCTAAGGGCATGGGTGGGGATGACTATTAGGAGACAGTTCTCTGGGGTGTCCTCTGCATGTCATGGGGGCGAAGACTGCCTTCCTTCTGAACTATCTTTTCAAAGATGCTTGTTTAGCAAATAGCCTTGGAAGACAGAGGTGCCATCTGCATACAGAGCAAAGAGCAGCCTGCTTTCTGGGCAGTCATAAAGATAATACATCCCTTCTACAAGCCCCGGGCCTGCTCCACAGGTGCAGCTTGAGGCTTTACCAGCAGCAGGTGTGGCTAGATTGCTGGTGGGCTAGGAGGTACTGGCAGGTGCAAAGAATCAGACATTTGCAAATACAGGGGAAACAGTAATTATAAAGACAATAGGACTAGGTGGTGGTGGGTAGGGGAAAGCCTACTCTTTGGAGGTAGACAGTGAAAGGCTACATGTGAAATCTTAAGGACATCTGTGAAAGTGCATGAAAACGCTCTCAGCTCCTGCAGCTGGCGTGCAGGAACAGGTGGGGATTAGATCTAGGGGCAGAGCTGCAAGAAGGCTGAGTTCTCAACACTACATACCGAGCTAGCAAGGTCAAGGACCCCAGTATACAGGATGTGGACAAGTGCATTGATGTGTAAGAAAACCTCGAACCTTCAGGTTCTCCTGGACCCCTTGGGCCTGCTGAAGTGACCCACTCCTTCCTGTTAAAAGCTGGCCCTCTGGTGTCTACCCCCTCACACACCACACCTGGCTTTAAGCCAACACAGTGTCCTTGGCTTTGTACAATGGCACGGACAGTACTCCAGGTTACGGTCCCAACTTCCCTGCTGGCCGCTAGACCAACGACTAGAGCCACATCACAACACAGCTGTCTGTGCTGAGTAAGAGGGAGGAGGGGTGTAGCAAGAAGGAGACGCAGGACCCATCTGGATATGCACATGTGCCGATATGTATGCAAGGCCTGCACAACGTTCATGGAAAATGTGTTTTACGAAAAAAAAAAAAAACCTCTGAATTTCATAATGATTTCAACACTTTTTGTGGCATAATAAGCTTATCTTTTAATTTCATTTTTCCACCAACTTTTCAAAGTCCCCGCATCCTGTCAAGAGCAGGTAAATCCATAAGAGGTTGCACATTGAGGGCCTGGATCCAGGGGAGTGGGGCATAACGTTGCCCACGAGACGGTTTATAAATACAGCAGTGCTCTTCTGGGATACAGGCTTCATAGCCAGTCGAGGAGGTGAAGCTAACTTGGCTCTAGGATGGCCCTGAGGGCCGAGAGAAAGTGAAGTAGAAATGTCAGAGTTCCAGTGGCAGGTGGTGCAAGCGGAATCAAAAGCCTCAGACAGGGGCCCATGCTGTGGTGTAGTGGGTGAAGCCGCTGCCTGCGGTGCCAGCACCCCATATGGGCGCCGGTTCGAGTCCGTGCAGCTCCACTTCCAATCCAGTGCCCTGCTAATTTCCTGGGGAAGCAGCAGAGGATGGCTCACGTGCTTGGGCCCCTGCACCCACATGGGAGACCCAGAAGAAACTCCTGGCTTCAGCCTGGTTCAGCCCTGGCTGTTGTGACCATTTGGGGAGTAAACCAGCAGATGGAAGGTCTCTCTGTCTTTCTCTGGCTCTGTCTCTCTGTAACTGTCTTTCAAATAAATAAATAAATCATTAAAAAAATAACTAAATACTACATAACTCATGTAGTATTAGCTGGGCGGGTCTGCAGAGGGCACTGTTGATCAGAGTGGTAAGGGATGCACTTGAGGTCGCACAAGGACCTCTCGGAAGCTCAGGGTAACTGTCTCCTGCAAGCCGGGGCTGATGGTAGGAGAACCCCCTGGGGCTCTCTGAATGTTGTAGGGGAGTGATCGGAGCCCCAGATCACAGAGGCCAGGTGCAGGCACTTAAATGTCAGCAGCAAAGTGGGCCTGATTGCTGTACGAGCTACTGAGACGGGGACTAGACTGTGATGTCCCCGGGGAGCAGGACAAAAAGGCAGTCAACAGGGCCTTGCTCAGTCCACACAGCCCAAGGAAACCAGCGGTGGACGGACAGGAGACTGAGCTGCAGTCAAAGCTCTTTTCCAGAGCTGACTCAGTTTTTAGACCCAGAACCCATGAATTAAAGGAGCCGCTTTCTCACCCGCAGGGGATGGTGTGTGGTGCACACTTGTGGTCTTGCTCCCCGTTCGGTGATCACAAAGCACCGTGCTGGCCAGACTCCGGGCCAGGCTGCGGAACATCACATTGATGACAGTGTGCTGTTCAGAACACATGACAAACAAATGGGAGAGTTATTTAGACACACGAGCTCTGCTTTGCAGCCCTCCTCCTGTGGGGAGGGTGGAAGGGCTCTCCACCGGCTCTTGTCAGCCTGGTTGGGGCCTCAGTTTTATGTCTGGTGTTTGGGGGAAGTAGAGTGATCATTATCTATAACATTCAGTCTCTTTAAAAAAAATTTATTTATTTGAAAGTCAAAGTTACACAGAGAGAGAAGCAGAGAGAGAGAGAGAGAGAGAGAGAGAGAGAGAGGTCTTCCTTTCGCTAGTGCACTCCCCAGATGGATGTAACGGCCAGAGCTGTGCTGATCCGAAGCCAGGAGCCAGGAGCTTCTTCTGGATCTCCCATGTGGGTGCAGGGGCCCAAGGACTTGGGCCATCTTCTACTGCTTTCCCAGGCCATAGCAGAGAGCTGGATGGGAAGTGGAGCAGCCAGGACTTGAACTGGTGCCCATATGGGATGTCAGCACTGCAGGCGGCGGCTTTACCTGCTGCACCACAGCGCCGGCCCCTAAACATTCACTCTCTTCTGGTCTTTAAGTGGAAAAAGAAAGGTTTTGCCTGTTTAGTTTTCTGTTTTTATTCTTATTTTTTCGGTGCCAATGGTCATTTCTGGAATGCCAGCATCTTCAGCTCCAAAGTCTGGGATACACAAGATAAAAAGAAAAATCAGAGGTTCTCCACTGTGTTGTTCCCAAGTCCCAGGGCCCTAGCCATCAGCCTCCTCTTCACCCCTCTGTCTCACGTCTGAAGTTCTTCTCTTAAGGGAAGACAAGAACCTCTGTTCCAGCCAACTCCACTAACATTAGAACCGGTACAGATTGACTCCATGTGCTGCTGCCCTACTCCTATCTTCCAACTTCTTCCTGGAACTTAGACATAATTTACGGTAGTCATCTCTTCCCTTTCATTGGCTGCATTGGGAAAGAGGAGACAGAGCATGAAGCCACAGCCAGACCACGTTTATTGGGAGGAATGAAGCATGGGTGGGGCTCACTCCCAGGTGAACACAAAGCAGGGAGTAAGCCTCTTCCCTTACAATGGTTTCTGCAGTACAAAGTAGCAGGAAGGGGCCGGTGCCACGGCTCACTAGGCTAATCCTCCGCCTTGCGGCGCCGGCACACCGGGTTCTAGTCCTGGTCGGGGCGCCGGATTCTGTCCCAGTTGCCCCTCTTCCAGGCCAGCTCTCTGCTGTGGCCAGGGAGTGCAGTGGAGGATGGCCCAAGTGCTTGGGCCCTGCACCCCATGGGAGACCAGGAGAAGCACCTGGCTCCTGCCATCGGATCAGCGCGGTGCGCCGGCCACAGCGCGCTGGCCGTGGCAGCCATTGTAGGGTGAACCAACGGCAAAGGAAGACCTTTCTCTCTGTCTCTCTCTCTCACTGTCCACTCTGCCTGTCAAAAAAAAAAAAAAAAAAAAAAAAGCAGTGGGAAGGGACTTGGGGGTCTGAGCCAAAGCTGGGCTGCCTCCTTCTAGATAGCCGTGTGAGCTGGGAGGGGGTTGGGGCTGAGGCTGGACTCTGGGGCTGAACTGCTGAGTTGGGAGGAGAGAGAGCTTGGGAGGAGCGGGGAGAGCTTGGGCTGACAGCTGGACTCTTCAGAGAGGTGTGCTCAGCAGTCCAGGCAGGGCAGGGCTGGGCGAGGCAGGTGTGGCGGAACCAGCAGGACCGGGAAATGGGGGCCTGCTCCCTGCTATGGAGGTGAGAGGTCAACATGGATCTGAGGCTTTTTGCCCATGCTCCATCAGACCACCCAGAATTTATCAACAAATGTGGTCTGAGAAGTGTGCTTGGCACACAGAAGCCATTCAGACCGTATTTGTTGAAGGAATGAAGGAAATCGCTATTTCTTGCTCCCCCTAACAACATGTGTATAACACGAGGCACGTGGTAGTCATTGAATCAAAAACAGTGTGTTTGAAAGGAACCTTGAACTTAGGGCATCAGCGAAATTGAGATGATAATATCTACTTCCTAGGGTTATGGCAAGAACCACAGTCAGGAGTGGGCATTTAGTGCGTTAAGACAATGCTTGGGATACCCACACTCCATACTGGAAAGCCTGGGTACAAGTCCCAGCTCTGCTTCCAATTTCAGATTCCTGCTACTCTGCACCCAGGAAGGCGCAGGTGATGGCCCCTGCATTTAGGTCCCTGTCATCCATGTGGAAGATCCATACTGAATTCCCAGCTTCTGCCTCAGGCCTGGTTGTTGCAGGTATGTGGGGAGTGAACCAGCGCACATGGGAGATCTCTTTCTGTCATCTGTCTCTCTCTCTCTCTCTCTCTCTCTCTCTCTTTTTAAGATTATTTTATTCATTTGAAAGAGTTACAGAGAGAGGTAGAGACAGAGAGAGAGGTCTTCCATCCGCTGGTTCATTCCCAGATGGCCACAACGGCCAGAGCTGCACTAATCCGAAGCCAGGAGCCAGGAGCTTCTTCCGGGTCTCCCACATGAGTGCAGGGGCCCAGTGACTTGGGTCATCTCCTACTGCTATCTCAGACAGTAGCAGAGAGCTGGATCGGAAGAGGAGCAGCTGGGACTAGAACCAGCGCCCATATGGGGTGCCCGCGCTTCAGGCCAGGGCGTTAACCAGCTGTGTCACAGCGCTGGCCCCTCTCTCTGACTTTCAAATAAAGTAGAAATAAAGAAAGAAAAATTAAAAAGAAAAAAAAAAGGAGGCAACACTGAAAAAGAAGATTCACAATTAGATTGTATACTGTCAGGCTAAGCCAGGCTATGGCCTGGTAACAAATAGTCCTCAAATCTCTGTGAGTTCAAACAACAGCAGTTTATGGTTGCTCGCCCACTGATCACAGTGCTCAGTGCAGGTCCACTTTGGGTGGTGGTGGTGGTTGGGAGGCCTCTGTTCTCCGTTGCTCAGAATCCAGGTGGACAGAGCAGCCACAGTCTGGGCACTGCCAACTGCCCAGGGAGAGGGACCAAGCCCTCTGGAGAGTCGGACACCAGTGAGAAGCAATGCACATCATTTCCACCTACAGTTCACTGGCCCAAATGGTTCCTATGGCCCCACAATCCCCAGCTGGCCAGGAACCAGAGTCCTCACTTGTGTGCAGAAGGCAGACAGCTCCAGACATAGGGCAGGCAGCTTAAAACCTATCACTGAAACAGCACGCATGGAACCTCTGGCACAAACTGTCCACTTGTTCCCCTTTCCTGAGAAATAAGGTGAACTCTACCCATACCCTTGGCATTCATTTGGTTGGCACATGCCAAGTATCTACTTAAGATGTCCCTTTGCAGTTTTGAAATGTGAAGGAGGGAGTTTAAAAATGGGCCCCAGAATTTCTTTAGAAAAATAAGTATATTTCTGGGGCTGGTGCTGTGGCATAGTGGGTAAAGCCACCACCTGCAGCATCGGCATCCCATATGAGCACTGGTTCGAGTCCCAGCTGCTCCACTTCCAATCTGGCTCTCTGCTTGGCCTGGGAAAGCAGTGGAAGATGGCCCAAGTCCTTGGGCCCCTGCACCCATGTGGGAGACCTGGAAGAAGCTCCTGGCTCCTGGCTCCTGGCTCTTGGTTTCGGATCGGCCCAGCTCCGCCTGTTATGGCCACTTAAGGAGTAAACCAGTGGATGGAAGATCTTTCTCTCTGTCTGTCTGTAATTCTACCTCTCAAATAAATAAATAAAATATTTAACAAAGAAAAAAAAAAGAAGTGTATTTCATCTAGCTCACTGCAAATTAAAAAGTCCCATGTTGTGGTATAGCAGGTAAAGCCGCTGCCTGTGATGCCAGAATCCCACATGGGTTCCAGTTTGAATCTTGACTGTGCCACTTTTTTTAAAAAAATATTTTATTTATTTGAAATCAGAGTTATAGAGAGAGAGGGAGAGGCAGAGAGAAAGAGCTTCCATACTCTGGTTCACACTTCTTGGTCTCCCAAGTGGGTGCAGGGACCCAGGCACTTGGGCCATCTTCCACTGCTTTCCCAGGCCATTAGCAGGGAGCTGGATCAGAAAAGGAGCAGCAGGGACACGAGCTGGTGCCCATATGGGTTGCTGGCACCATGGGCAGAGGTTTAACCTACTACACAACAATGCCAGGCCCTGCTCCACTTCTGATCCAGCTCCCTGTTAATGAGCCTGGGAAAGCAGAGGAAGTTGGCCCAAGTGCTTGGGCTCCTGGATTCATGTAGGAGACCCAGATGAAGCTCCTGGCTCCTGGTTTCAGCCTGGTCCTCGCCATTGGGGTCATTTGGGGAGTGAACCAATGGATGGAAGATCTCTCTGTCTCTCCTTTCTCTGTAACTCTGTCTGTCAAATAAATAAATCTTTTTAAAAAAATGTTCATTAAACCAAGGGGCTTCCATAGCCTAGACAGCTCATAGCAAGAGTCTCGGGTGATTGCTGACATCATAAATAAGAGTGCCAATTGTTAAATCAACAACGGGAGTCACTGGGTACATGCTCCCCACGTAGGATCTCTGTCCTTAATGTGTTCTACTATGAAACATAAAGGCAACACTACTAGTCGAACAATACCCTGTACCTTGTGCGGTTGTGTGAGTGCAGCCTGTTGAAATCCTTGCTTAGTATATACTAAGTTGATCTTCAGTATATGAAGGTTAATTGAAAATGAAACTCGATGAAGGGCGGGATGGGAGAGGGAGTGGGAGAGGGGAAGGCCACGGGAGGGAGGGAGGTTGGGGGTGGGGAGCCACAACAATACAAAAGTTGCACTTTGTAAATTCACATTTATTAAATAAAAAAATAACTATATAACAAACAAAAGAAAAAGAAAAAGAAAAAAAAGAACTTAATACTTTACCCTTTTAGTATTTTTTATGTTCTACTTAAAACTATTGAACTCTATAATTAATACACAATTACTCTTAGGTGTTTAATTAATGCTATAACTAGTACTCAAATAGTATTTTGCACTTTGTGTTTCTGTGTGGGTGCAAACTGTTGAAATCTTTACTTAATATATGCTAAATTGATCTTCTGTATATAAAGATAATTGAAAATTAATCTTGATGTGAATGGAAGGGGAGAGGGAGTGGGAGAGGGGAGTGTTGTGGGTGGGAGGGAAGTTATGGGGGGGAAGCTATTGTAATCTATAAGCTGTACTTTGGAAATTTATGTTCATTAAATAAAATAAAATATAAAAAATGTTCATTAAACCATTTTATTGAAGAAAAATAGCCCCATGGTCTGGGTGGCTGGGCTCAGAAAAGACCTTGCACTAAGTTATTGTCTGCACTAGACAGAAGAATTTTGTTTCCTGAGGCAGCCTGGGGAACTGTCTAGAAGGTGCAAATGCTCAGTTTTACATAACCTGTGGTAGTACCCAACAATATAACTCTACCCATGAATCTCCCACAGAATCCTCCTACATTTTCAGTAAGTAGTATTTGTGCAGGGGCAGTGGGTCAAGTTGAAATTATTAGGTTAATTCAGGAGAGACAGAGCGAAAGAGACAGAGAGAGAGAGAGAGAGAGAGAGAGAGAGCGTGCTTCAACCAAGAGCAAGAATCTAGCAGAAAACTCTTGTGAGAAACGCAATCCCAAGGGAATCTTCAGTTAGTCCGTGGGGGAAATGGTGAGTTTTCCAGTCGAGCATACAGATGTTTTTATGTGTATTTAGACATTAAGGGGAGGGACAGCGCTATGGCACAACAAGCAGGTTAAATCCCTGGACTGAAGCACAGGCATCCCATATGCATGATGGTTCAAGTTCCGGCTGCTTCTCTTCTGATCCAGCTCTCTGCTGTGGCCTGGGAAAGCAGTAGAAGATGGCCCAAGTCCTTGGGTCCCTGCACCCACTTGGGAGACCCGAAAAAAGTTCCTGGCTCCTGACTTCGGATCGGCTCAGCTCCAGCAATTGCGGCCATCTGGAGAGTAAATCAGCAGATGGAAGACACCTCTCTCTGTCTCTACCTCTCTCTGTAACTCTGTCTTTCAAATAAATAAAACAAATCTCAAAAAAAAAAATGTAAATAAACAAATGTCAAGGAGAAAAGTGACCTCACAGAGCTGAAGGAAAAGGGGCTCTCCAGGCTGCTACCGAGTTGTGAGCAAACAGAGGCGATTTCCTGCGTGGCAGGTATCTTCAGCCTGTGGTCGGCTGGCATTTCTGAAATCATAAATGAAGTGGATTTCCTCAAGACTGCCAGCCTCCTGCTAAGCCAGATTTAGCCCAGCAGGGATGGAAATGATTCTCCTGCAGAGAGCTTGTTGCTGTCTGACCGCAGGGCAGCCCCGCGGCTCCCGGCTGCCTGCCGTGGCAGAGCGCTCAGCCCCTCTCTTTGTCCCTCAAGATCCATCCCCGCCTCCCATCCCGGGTGCTTATTCAATAACCCGCAGGCCCTCTGGGGCATCTGAGCACGGAAGATAAAGTGGGTGCTATACTTCTGCATGCCTCCTGTCAAACAGAAAATTGCATTTTTTGAAATTCGAGTGGAACGTGTGGAGAACACGGGTGGTTTGGGTGGTTTGTAGGATGAAACTAGGTTCTGGGACAAAGTTGCAGTGAAATAAAGATTTCTAGAGTTCATCTGTGGTGTGTTTTTTTTTTTGTTTTTTTTTTTTTTGTTTGTTTTTTTTTTTTTTGGAGGACCTATTCAAGTTTTTTAGAACTTGTCAATCTTTTTTTTTTTTTTTTTTTTTTTTTTGACAGGCAGAGTTAGACAGTAAGAGAGAGACAGAGAGAAAGGTCTTCCTTGTTCTGTTGGTTCACCCCCCAAGTAGCCGCTATGGCTGGTGCGTTGCAGCTGGTGCGTTGCAGCCGGTGTGCTGCGCCGATCCGAAGCCAGGAGCCAGGTGCTTCCTCCTGGTCTCCCATGCGTGTGCAGGGCCCAAGGACCTGGGCCATCCTCCACTGCCCTCCCAGGCCACAGCAGAGAGCTGGACTGAAAGAGGAGCAACCGGGACAGAATCCGACGCCCCGACTGGGACTAGAACCTGGGGTGCCAGCGCCACAGGCAGAGGATTAGCCTAGTGAGTCATGGCGCCTGCCCTCATGTCAATCTTTTAAAAAGTCATTTTGGGGGCTGGTGCTGTGGCTTACAGGGTAAAGCCGCCACCTGCTGTGCTGGCATCCCATATGAGCGCTGGTTTGAGTCCTGGCTGCTCCACTTCCGATCCAGCTCTCTGCTATGGTCTGGAAAAGCAGTAGGAGATGGCCCAAGTCCTTGAGCCCCTGCACCTGCATGGTAGACCTGGCAGAAGCTCCTGGCTTCAGGCTTCGGATTGGTGCAGCTCCGGCTGTTGTGGCCAGCTGGGGAGTGAACCAGCGGATGGAAGACCTCTCTCTTTCTCTCTCTCTCTCTCTGCCTCTCCTCCCTCTGTGTAACTCTGACTTTCAAATAAATATATAATTAAATATTTTTTAAAAAAGTCATTTTGGGGCTGACGTTGTGGCATAGCTGGTGAGGCCTCTGCCTGCAGTGCCATCATCCCACGTAGGCCCCAGTTCGAGTCCTGACTGCTCCACTTCCAATTCATCTCTCTGCTATAGCCTGGGAAAGCAATGGAAGATGGCTCAAGTCCTTGGGCCCCTGTACCTGCATGGGAGACCTTGAAGAGGCTCCTGGCTCCCAGCTTCGAATTGGCATACCTCCGGCCGTTGTGGCCATCTGGGGAGTGAACCAGCAGATGGAAGATCTCTTTCTTTGTCTCCACCTCTGACTCTCTGTAACTGTGTCTCTCAAATAAATAAATATTTTTTTAAAGTCATTTGATTTCATATTCTTAGAAAGGCAGAGAGACAGAGACAGAGAGAAAACCTCCATCTACTGATTCATTCCTCAAATGTCCACAACGAAGCCAGGAGCTCGGAACTCCATCCCAGTCTCCTATGTGGGTGGCAGGGACCTGAGTACTTGAGCCATCACCTGCTGCCTCCCCCAGTGCGTGTTAGCAGGAAGCTGGAATCAGAAGTGGAGCAGGGACTCAAACCCAGATGCTCCACTATGGTATATGAGGGTTTCATGTGATGTATTAACCACTGTGCCAAAGACCTATCCCAAATTCTTTATTTGCTTATTTATCTATTTATGAGAAAGAATTATTCAATATTTTTTAAAATTTATTTATTTAATTGAAAGTTATAATTAGAGAGAGAGAAAGGGAGGGAGGGAGGAAGGAAGAAAGTCTTCCATCCGCTGGTTCACTCCCCAAATGGCTGCAACAGGCACGGCTGGGCCAGGCCAAAGCCAAGAGCCAAGAGGTTGTCCAGGTCTCCCACAGGGGTGCAGGGGCCCAAGTGCTTGGGCCATCTTCTGCTGCTTTCCCAAGTGCATTTGCAGGGAGCTGGATCAGAATTGGAGCAGTCGGGACTTGAACCAGAGCTCATATGGGATGCTGGTGCTGCAGATGGTGGCTTAACCTGCTGCATCACAGTGTCAGCCCTGTTCAAGATTAAAAAAAAAAAAAATTCTCAGTCAATATAGTTTGTAAGGGAAAGAACACCTGAAATCATTGTCTATGACCAAGACAGTTTGGCAGAAGAGAAACCACAGGCCTCCTCGCTGGCTGTTGAAGAGGCAGGAGATGGGGCAGTGTTGGGGGGGGGCTTTCTTCCTGCTCCAGCTGCACTTCAGTAGCGATGCTGCAGGCATGGGTCATTTCTAGCTGCTCGAGTTCCTTGTCTCACGTGGACAAAGTGTGAGGACCACAGACACGGAGCAGTGGGTGAGGAGGAAGCAAGGTTTATTGAAGAAAGCCAGGTGGGTAGGTGAGTGGGGGACATCATCAAACAGAAAGCCATTGCAAGGACGTGATCTGGGGGTTTCACTCTTTAGGGCTCTAGGGGAGTTTGCATAGGGCCCTTTAGGAAAAGTGATTTAGGGTCCATACTTCTTTTTTTTTTAAGATTTATTTATTTTACTTGAAAGAGTTACATAGAGAAGGAGAGGCAGAGAGAAAGAGGTCTTCCATCCTCTGGTTCACTCCCCAATTGGCTGCAATGGCCAGAGCTGCACCAATCTGAAGCCAGGAGCTTCCTCTGGGTCTCCCACATGGGTGCAGGGGCCCAAGGGCTTGGGCCATCTTCTGCTGCTTTCCCAGACCACAGCAGAGAGCTGTCTCTCTCTGTCTCTACCTCTTCCTGTAACTCTGTCTTTCAAATAAATAAAATAAATCTTAAAAAAAAAGTCCTCAGGGATGGTGTTGTGGTGCATTGGGTTAAAGCCCTGGTCTGCAGTGCTGGCATCCATATGGGTGCTGATTCAAGTCCCAGCTGCTCCACCTCCAATCCAGCTCCCTGCTAATGCACCTCGGAAAGTAGTGGAAGGTGGCCCAAATCCTTGAGCTCCTGCACCCATGTGGGACACCTGGAAGAAATTCCTGATTCCTGGCTTCAGATCTTACCAGCTCTGGCCATTGTGGCCATTTGGGAAGTGAACCAGCAGATGGAAGACCCCTCTCTCTCTCTCTCTCTCTGGCTCTATCCCTGTAACTCTGTCTTTCAAATAAATAAAAAAATAAATCTTTAAAAAAATTTTCCTTCAAATCATAGAAACTGTAGAGGTAAGCACAGTCAAATCATTTTAAATATGGCCCACCATTAAGCTATCCATATGAATTCACTCAGCATTCAGTGTTTGTGCACCTGCTATCGGACCAATCACCATTCTACACCCTGGGAATTCAGGGCGCTACAGAATAGACAAGGTCCTCCTCCCATGGAGTTTCCAGTTTAGTGAAGAGGGTGGACTCATAACTAAGCAACATAATTATTATTTTTTTTGACAGGCAGAGTTAGACAGTGAGAGAGAGAGAGAGACAGAGAGAAAGGTCTTCCTTCCGTTGATTCACTCCCCTAATGGCCGCAATGGCCGGAGCTGCGCTGATCCAAAGCCAGGAGCCAGGTGCTTCCTCCTGGCCTCCCATGTGGGTGCAGGGCTTAAGCACTTGGGCCATCCTCCACTGCCTTTCCAAGCCACAGCATAGAGCTGGACTGGAAGAGGAGCAACCAGGACAGAATCTGGCGCCCCAACCGAGACTAGAACCCGGGTGCTGGTGCCGCGGGCGGAGGATTAGCCTAGTGAGCTGCAGCGCCAGCCTAAGTAACATAATTATTAACTGTGATGAGAACTGGGAATAAATAAAGCTGGGTAATGGAGTTGGGGGTGACTGAAAGGGGGTGTTTGGATGGGGGAGTCAGGGAGGGCCTCTGGGAAGAGACCTTTAGTCAGTCAAGAAGGGTGGAAAAAGCTGGGGGAAGAGCTCAGAGAAGGAAGCTCTTGTCAGGAGGAAGAGCAAGGGTCGAGCCCCTGGGCAGGTGTTTGGGGCAGAGCCAGCGGACACTTAGGGCCAGAGTCAGTGCACGAGTGGGAGCGGTGGGCGGGGCTCAGCTCAGGCAGCCAGCGCTGTGCAGGCCAAGCCCAGGAGTGTGGCAGTAGCTGTCCTGAGTAGCCATGGCAGGGTCTAAGCAAAGACATTGTACGGTCTCATTTATGACACTTTAAGGAACATGAGAATTATTTTTATAGTGCTTTCTGGCCTTTGGTTTTTCCCACATCTTCAACAGAATGTGCCAGGCAGAGCTTTTAAGGGACTCTCAATTCATTCTAGTTACTGTAGCTGATATTCTGGTAGTCGGTCCCACGACTTTAGTAATGTCCAATGCTTTGGGGTACAACCTCCAGAATGAAGCCATCTCTGGGGATAACTGTGACTACCAGAATTAACATGCAGGATGTAGTAAGCGGGGCTTTTCCTATTGTACAAAACCCCTTATGTCACATGTGTAAATATCTGGGAAATACTCATTTAAATAATGGTGCTTTCAGAGGAAGATGTAAATGGCATAAGCAGCCTCTATCCCAGCCACATGATGTCTTCACATTTCAACAAGATTTCTCACCACTTTTCCTTCTTCTTCTTTTTAAAGGATACTCACTTATTTGTTTGTTTGTTTGCTTGCTTGTTTTTTAAAGTTGGAGTTACAGAGAGGGAGAGACAGAGAGATTTTCCATCTATTGGTTCACTCCCTCGATGGTCACAATGGCCAGGGCTGACCCAAGCTGAAACCAGGCACCAGGAGCTTCATCTGAGTCTCTTACATGGATGGCAGGGGGCCCACGTACCTGGGCCATCTTCCATTGTTTTTCCCAGGCCTTTAGCAGAGGGCTGAATTGGAAATGGAGTAGCCAGGACTCGAACCAGCGCCCATATGGGAAGTCGGCATTGCAGGCAATGGCTTTATCTGCTGTGCTACAACACCAGCTCCCATCTTGCTTTTAGGAGAAATTCAACAGCCCCATCACTCCCTATCTCCTAACACTGAACTATTTTTTTTTAAAGATTTATTTTTTTTTTAAATGAAGAGCGACAGACAGAGAGGGAGAGACAGATCTTCTTCTATCTGCTAGTTCACTCCCCAAATGGCTACACTTGGTCAGTGCTGGTTCAAGCTGAAACCAGAGGCTGGAACGCCACCCAAGACTCCCACATGGGTGACAGGGGCCCAAGTACTTGAACCATTTTCCACTGTTTCCCCAGGTGCATTAGCAGGCAGCTGGATCAGACGTGGAGCAGCCAGCACTCAAACTGGTTTTCCAATATGGGATGCTGGCATTGCAAGTGGTGGGTTAACCCACTGCTCCTCAATACCAGCCCCTCATTCATATTTTTTGATAGGAGATAAAGTTACCCTGAGCCCCAGCCTCTGGGAGAGTACAGGTCAGCCACACGGGGATGTAAGAACTTTCAGAATTCAGACCCAGGAGCTGCCACTTGGAGACCTCTGACCAAAACCAACTTGTCGTTCACCTCCAACATAGTGGCCACCTGCTAACTAATGATTTTTCCTTTTTCCAATGAAAACTGTGCTGACTTAGGTGGTTTCTCTTTGCTTGGGAGACGGAACCAGTCTCATTAACAATGATACTCCATATGGAGGCCCTTGACCTCTGCCTGTGATGGTGGGAGCCCTAGATGCCCTCCAAGTCTCTCTCATCACTGGAGGTGTTTCACAATTGAGTTCAACCTCCAGTGCTGCCAGGCATTCTTGCCAACACACACCCTTCAGTTGATGCGGTGGAGATTCATTTTTTATTCCTTCCTTCTCTTTTCCATCATATTCCACTTCAGAACTAAAGTGGCATGAGATCAGGGGAGGTGAGGGAGCTGCACTGGAGAGCAGGCTCTGCTGTCACCATGGTTACCCCTGCCCTCTGAGCATAGACCAGTGTACAGCGCCAGTCTCATGGGTCTGCCTTCTTCAGCCTTGGGTATCATGCCCTCATGTTCATCTCTTCTCCTTGCATGATGGGACATAATTTTGAGATCTTAAAAAAGTTTTCAGGGCCGGTGCCGCGGCACACTAGGCTAATCCTCCGCCTTGCGGCGCTGGCACACGGGGTTCTAGTCCCCGTCGGGGTGCCGGATTCTGTCCCAGTTGCTCCTCTTCCAGGCCAGCTCTCTGCTGTGGCCAGGGAGTGCAGTGGAGGATGGCCCAGGTCCTTGGGCCCTGCACCCCATGGGAGACCAGGAGAAGTACCTGGCTCCTGCCATCAGATCAGCGCAGTGCGCCAGCAGCAGCACGCCGGCTGCAGCGGCCATTGGAGGGTGAACCAACGGCAAAGGAAGACCTTTCTCTCTGTCTCTCTCTCTCACTGTCCACTCTGCCTGTCAAAAAAAAAAGTTTTCAGAAGATTCCAGTACAGCCTTGTAAGGACCAGAGCCCCAGCTGCCAGGCTGACTACAACCAGCAGAAGAGACTTCAAGCCAGAACTGTTGAGTTAATCCATACCTGAACACAGGACCCAGGGAAATGGTGAAATAGTGCCCATTTGTTGTTTCTTAATGAAGTTCTTAATATGAATTTCGGCTGGGTACTGATTAAGGAATGGAATTTCTCGGCCCTGTTTACCAGGTACAGCCAATCAGCTTCCAAAGTGGCTGAATCATCACACATTTCCCAGAGGTCTGTGAAAGGTCCCACCTTGCACACCCTCACCACTCTTCGGCATGGTCAGCCTTCTCAAATTTGGCCATTTTGGGTGTGTGTGGGGGGAGATACACATTCAGAACTCAGTGTGATTTTAATCCTCATCTCATAAATGACCAGGATGTTGCCTCTTGTCTGATGGACTGGATCCACTCCAGAACTCCTTGTGGAGAGCGGCTGCGTTAGCCTACACTGTAGGTTGGCGTCTCTCTCTACCCAGTCCTATTTCTTTCATGGGTGTTGATCCTCAGTAAGTACTCTGCAAGAAATGTCTGCTTCTAAGGAGACAAATCACACAGCCAACAGTGTGTCTGTCCTATAATAGTTCCTACAACCATCTTATCACTATCATTTGTTAGTAGTAGCAACTGATGGACTTTTGCCAATGTACACATGCATTGGGTTATTTATTTATTTGACAGGTAGAGTTATAGACAGTGAGCGAAAGAGACAGAGAGAAAGGTCTTCCTTCCATTGGTTCACTCCCTAAATGGCCACTATGGCCGGCGCTGCGCTGATCCGAAGCCAGGAGCCAGGTGCTTCCTCCTCATCTCCCATGCAGGTGCAGGGGCCCAAGCACTTGGGCCTTCCTCCACTGCCTTCCCGGGCCATAGCAGAGAGCTGGACTTGGAAAGGAGCAACCGGGACTAGAACCTGGCACCCATATGGAATGCTGGTGCTGCAGGTGAAGGATTAACCAAGTGAGCCACAGCCGGCCCCGCATTGTTTTTTTATAACATTGAAAGCCAGCAAAATTGATCTAGTCCTATTTATGTTATCTTTCGATATATTTGTTAAAATTACATTTTTAAAGTTTTTTTTTTAAAAATATTTAATTTATTTGAGAGGTAGAGTTATAGGGAGTGAAAGGGAGAGACAGAGAGAAAGGTCTTCCATCCATTGGTTCACACCCTAAATGGTCGAAACACCAGGAGCTGAGCCAATCTGAAGCCAAAAGCCAGGAGCTTCTTCTGGGTCTCCCATGTGGGTGCAGAGGCCCAAGCACTTGAGCTTTCCCAGGCCATAGCAGAGAGCTGGATTGGAAGAGATGCAGCTGAGACACAAACTGGTACCAGTATGGGATGCTGGTGCCTTAGGCAGAGGTATAGCCTACTACACTACAGCGCCTACCCCTAAAGGTTTTTTTTTAAGCTTTATTTAATTATTTGGAAGGCAGAGAAAGAGAGAGAGAGAGAGAGAGAGAGAGAGAGAGAGAGAGAGAGAGAGACATCTTCTATCAGTTGGTTTACTCCCCAATGGCCACAACAGCACAAAGGTTGGGCCGGAAGTCAGGAGCCTGGAACACCACCTGGGTCTCCTACATGGGCGGCAGGGATCCAAGTCCTTGAGCCATCATCTGCTGCCTTCCAGGTGGATTAGCAGGAAGCTGGATCACAAGTGGAGCTGACAGAACTTGAACCGGCTGGCACTCCAATACAGGAGGTGGATGTCCCAAGTGGCAGCTTAATCCACTGAGCCACAACACCCACTCCTAAAATTATGTTTTCAAGATTTAAATTGCCTTGTTATTGACATATTTCCTGGTAAGATGATAGCATATTTGATATTTATAGGGCAAGTTTCCCTTTACTCTTTCACAAAGGGGTCTTGACTACTCCTATTTAGTGTGCGTGCTGCTGAAGCAAACGCTGGGCTACTCCTATGCAATTAGCATTCTAGATAAATTTCAGAAGATAAATTTATCATTTCTGTAGTGAATCCTGTAGGGATTTTTGCTAGGAAGCTCATTGAATTCATAGACTAACTTGGGTAGACCAGATATCTTTATAAAAGTACATCTTCTTGTTAAAAAAAAAAAGCATGTCTGTCTTTAGGTTCTTCACTTACTCCTCTTGTGAGGAGCAAATTCCGTAGTTTTCTCATAATATATGTTTTTTCATGACTTTTTGATGACTCCTCATATGCCTGGATTTCAATCTTTTGCACCAAAATAAACATATCTGTTAATTCCATTTCCCACAAAACTTTTCGAAGTACCCTAAAGAAGACATTTTTATCTCGACTCTTCTGAGTTTGCTCTGTAACGTGATCGTCCCAACACAGGCATTTCCCATGGCTTCCCAAAGCCCAAGTCTCTCCCAGCATCACTCATGTCCCTCCCAGCTGAGGATGCCGACCTCCCACCACTGGTTCTCTGCTCTCCCCCACTACAGCGACTTTCCCAACGCACCGTGTCTTCCTGCCTGGCACCTTCTATACCTTCTGTATGGAACGCCTCCCTCCTCTCCCACCTTCTCACTGTCTGCTAAGCTTCTACTTACCCCTCACTTTCAGCTCAAGCATCGCCTCTGATATGAAGCCTTCCCTAAGACGGGCCCTGCTGTCTCCTTCCATGCTTCCTTTGCCTTCTGTAGTCTTCCCCATGTCCTGCTGACATTAAATTATAGATGATCCATTTGCTTTCTTTCCAATTCATCAGACGGAAATTTTCCTTGAGGGTAAGATGTCTATTAATATTTTCCTTGAGGGTAAGACAACATCTACCGATATTTTCCTTGAGGGTAAGACAATGATTATTAATATTTGGTTGCTATCACCTATTGCAATGCCCAAGGCTTCCTTGGCACTTGATGATATTTGTTCCACGCCCAATTCAGTGCACAAGTGCGTAAGTCCTGGAAATGTTGACACCCGGCAGGCCAAGTGGGCAAATAGTTGATATTGGTCCTCTTTCACTTGTGCCTTTTTTAAAAAATTTAATATCAAAGAGAGAGAGAGAGACTCACTTTTTTTTTGAGAGGCAGAGATACAGAGACAGAGTTCCCATCCACTAGCCTGCTCCCCAAATCGTGCAAATGCAGAAGCCAGGAGCTAAAAACCAACCAGTGTTTCCAATGTGGATGGCAGAAACCCAACTCCTTAAGCCATCACCACTGCCTACCAGGGTTCGAATTGGCAGGAAGCTGAGTCAGGAGCTGGAGTCGAGGATCTAACTCAGGCACTCCAATGTGGGACACAGGCATCCCAGCGGCCTTCCAACAGTCAGGCCAAATGCTGGCCCCCAGTCAGGCTTTTTATGTTACTATGGTGATGATGTGACAGGTGGGGCTTGCTTGAGGGCAAATTCTAGTTTAACTCTTTTCTCCTGATTCAGAAATAACTTTCTTTTCCTGCTTAATTTTACAGACACGTTGAAATACTAGGAAGACTACTTTTCTAAAGATCTTTTTTTCCAAAAAAGGATTCATTTATTCATTTATTTTGAAGAATTACAGAGAAGGAGAGACAGAGAGGAAGATCCTCTACCTGCTGGTTCACTCCCTCAGATGGCTGCAACAGCCAGGACTGGGCCAGGTTGAAGCCAGGAGCAAAGACCTTCATCTGAGTCTCCCACGTGGGTGGTCCCAAGCATTTGAACCATTTTTCATTGCTTTCTCAGGCCTTTAGCAGGGAGCTAAATGGGATGTGGAGCAGCTGGGACATGAACTGGTGCCCATAAGGGATGCTGGTGTCACAGGTGGCAGCTTTATCAGGAGCCAGGAGCTTCTTCCAGGTCTCCCACATGGGTGCAGGGGCCCAAGCACTTGGGCCATCCTCCACTGCCCTGTCAGGTCACCAGCAGGGGACTGGATCAGAAGTGGAGCAGCCAGGACTTGAACTGGCACCACAGGTAGAGGCTTAACCCACTAGGGCATAGTGCCAGCCCCAGGAATATTTCTTTTTATCTGAGCATTGGACATGCAAGTCCTCTAGATTGAGAGGACTTAAGAATGGTTCCCTCATTGTCTGGAAAACACTTGTCAGTCAAATGTAAATGTGTATGAAAAAGTAAAACACAAACTCAAGGTAGTCAGCAGAAGGGCAGGTTCATGGCTGCCTTCCAAATTCTAGGACGGGTGATGAGAAGAGCCATGCACCTGCTTTACAAAAATAACACGCACCTGCATTTCTCCCTCCAAGCAGGAGGAGCTGCAAAACTATTTCCTCAAATGGTTGCCTGCGAAATCCCAATTTTGTAAGTTATTTTTTTCTTAAGATTTATTTATTTATTTGAAATGCAAAGTTACAGAGAGGCAGAGTCAGAGAGAGAAAGAGACAGACAGACAGAGAGATGTCTTCCGTCCACTGGTTCACTCCCCAAATGACCACTGAGCCAATCCAAAGCCAGGAGCCAGGAGCTTCTTCTGGGTCTCCCACATGGGTGCAGGGGCCCAAGGACTTAGGCCATCTTCTACTGCTTTCCCAGGCCATAGAAGAGAGCTGGATCAGAAGTGGAGCAACCGGGTCTTGAACCAGCGCCTTTATGGGATGCTGGCACTGCAGGTGGCAGCTTTACTTGCTATGCCACAGAGCCAGCCCCCCTTTTCTGATTTTAATTTTATTCATTTGGAGGTTGAATTACAGAGAAAGAGAGAGAGGGAGATACAGAGACTGATATTTCATCTGCTGGTTCCTCCCCAAATGGCCACAACAGCCAGGGCTGGGCCAGACTGAAGCTAGGAGCCAGGAGCTTCTCCCGGATCTTCCACATGGATGCAGGGGCCCAAGGTCTTGGGTCATCCTCAGCTGCTTTCCCAGGTACCTTGGCGGGGAGCTGGATGGGAAGGAAGCAGAGCAGCTAGGACTCGCACTGGTACCCACATGGGATGCCAGCTTTACCTGCTATGCCACAACACCAAGCCCTAGCTAGGCCCTAAGGTTCAGAGTTTTTAAGGAGCTCAGAAGGGTGTGCTCGGGAGGACAGGACTAGTAACATATCAGCCCCTGTCCAGGGGCTCAATCGAACATCAAAACTGGTTGTGGGTCCAAGAACAGGATGCTTTTTATAAATCTCAAGTGCCAGTGCAGCTGCTGGAGAACACGCTGAAAGGGAACAGATGGCTTGATCTTGACATGTTTAGCACACAGCTGCACGTTCTGCTCGGGCATTTAGCTGGCGTCTGAAAGAGACATGTTAAGAGATTCCAGGTTCATGAACCACAATGAGGCCTGCTTCCCCTAAAGTCTATGACTAGTAAGGTTTATCGTAAAGTCACCCATGCTCCATTACACCCCTGTTTAGTTCCCTGTACCCCATTACTCTCTGTTACAAAAATCAATAATCTACAGACTCACAGAGGAAGAGGTGGGAACAGAAATGGTGGAATGGAAACTAACAGTTACTAATGCAGAGCTAACAATTACCGAGCGTTTCCTATGTTGGAGGCACTGTGCTGGGTATTTTACATGCCTTATCTCACTTCTTCCAGACCCACTGAAGCAGGTGCAGTTATTTTCCCCCTTTTTAATGATAAGGAAGCTGAGGCTCAGGACCATCCTAGCTAAGGCCATAGGTTGCTAACTCTAAGACCCCCTTTCATCACTCCTCTAGGTACCTGCTATTTGAAGCATGCGTGCTACAAGGCAGAAAGCTTTCAGTTTATAAAGGTTAAAGCCTGGGGTAGGCACTGTGGCACAGCAAGTTAATCCGTCTCCTGGGACACCTGCATTATGTATCAGAGTGCCGAGATCTAGTCATGCCTCCACCCCCAATCTAGTTTCCTGCTAAGGCACCTACGAAGCAACAGATGATGGCCCGAGTACTTTGGTTCCTGCCATACATGTGGGAGACCCGGATGGAATTTCTATTTCCTGATAGCTGCAGCTGGGCCATCTTCTGCTGCTTTCCCAGGCGCATTAGCAGGGAGCCAGATCGGAAGTGGAGCAGCCGAGACTTGAACCTGAGCCCATGTGGTATGGTGGTGCTGTAGGCTGGGGCTTTAACCTGCTGTGCCACAGCACCAGCTCCATGGTGGTAACTATATCACAGGAGCCTGTTGGAGATGAGGACAAATGCAGGCTATGCAAAAAGAAACATGAAATCAGGAGAAGCAGCAGGATCTGGAATGCTGACTGTAGGTACTCCTGGCTAAGTGTTTCCCCAACACTCCAAGGGGGAGGAAGCTAAAGCATCTGATTGTTACACTGGAGACTCTCAACTCACCGCCCTTACCCGCTGCAGTTGACTTCCTCCAGCTCTACGTCACGGAATGTTCCATCGGATAGCATTCATCAAGCCGGGGGCCACCCCTGAGTATTTGTGGAGTGCCCACTCTGGGCACTGGGGATGTGGGGGTGGACAAGACAGACGACATTCCTGTTCCTGGAGCTTCTAGCAGTGGGGGCAATTAGCAAGCCATTAACCAAATACGTGCAGTCATTACAGGGTGTGATGATTGCCATGAAAGAGGTAAACAGGGGCAGCCTCTTAGCAGGAGTGGTCCAGGAGGCACCTCTGATGGGAGATCCGGAAGGCAGTGGCTGAAGGAAGAACACGCACAAAAGACAGAACAGCCAGTGCCAAGCAGAGACTGAGGGGCGGTGTTCAGAACTGGAGGCTTGGTAGACCTGGTTCTCCTGCTCTGATGTGCAAGACCAAGTTCTGGACACTTGTTTTGTCATGGAGCCATAATAGGGCCTATTGTTTTGTACGTCAGCAAGAAATACATCTTTTTCATCCTCTTGAAAAAAAAAAAAGTCCACATTCTGGAACTTACAAAGCACTTGTCTTTTGTGTGTTAATAAAAAAAAATAAAGAGCTAGAGGAGGCATCCGACATCCTCTCAGCCAACTCCTCATGAGTCAACCCTAACAAGGAGATGATTTAATAGTGGCTGGCCTGCAGTAGTGAATTCCAGCTTTGAAATTGCGTGTGTCCCTTCCCTAGCAGATTACAGATGGGCAGGCCATCAACTGATTTGGTTTAGATACTTGTTTTGAAAGTGACAAACTCTGTTTTCCACCCTTTAAGTTTCTCCCACTCAGTTTTCCATCTGGTTGTGAAAAAGCAAACTAACTTTGCGGATTTGTTTACGTTCTTTCCACCTGAATGCAAACCATGGGTTGTAATCTCCTGTGGCCACCAGGGGGAACTAAAGTAGTAGAGAGTCTTGTTTCCCTACGGGAGTTCCGACCCGTGGCCGGGTTCAGTATAAAAGGAGGCCGGGTTTGAGACCGGAAGTAGGGACGAGACTCTGCTCAGACACCTGTTGGCCACACCCGCTCACGTGAGTGGCCCAGGGCAGCTGAGTGAAATTCCTTATTGGCAAACAACGCCTCCTCGCTGGGCCAGGTGTCGGTCAAAGCCGGATTTACAAGCTGACTCGCTCTTTGGCCCACATCGCTGTGCAACCTTTATAGCAACAATTAAAGTGGGACCGGGAGGCCAAGGCGAAGACTCTCTCTTGAAAAGACGTGACCGAAGCTTGCAGCGACAGAAGATGCACCGGCCAGGTCGCAAGAGCTGATTAACCAATCTCCGGGAGAGCAGAAAGAGGGAGCGCCCCCCCCCCCCGAAAGCGTGGGAAAGGCCGCTGGGAAGGAACGAAGGGAAATGCTGCTCTCGTGGGGCGGCACGCTGAACTCAAGCCCCACGACAGGTTCCAGGCCTGTGCGTTCGAATTTGAGTGCGGGACACGGAGAGGAGACTAACAGTCTCTGAGCGTCTCCCGGCCCGGAGGCTTCCAGGGTCTTGCACTTCGCGGTCTCTCCCTTTACTTCTGGGACCCCTGCTGCTCTTGGGGACTGAGGGTGAAGTGACCAGCAAGGCGGGGCGTCTGCCGATATAAAACCAGGAGTGTGTGGGCCGCGGGCGTGTGTGTTCTCACGTAGAAGTTGGCCTGCTCCTAGCAATCTGACTTACGCAAGGGGCTTAATTTCTCCCGGCCGTCGTTTTTCCGCCTGTAAACCCAAGCAAAACAAAGATCCCACATAGGACTAAGTCGCGGTGCTTGATGAGGGTGGAGCGGAGCGCGTAGAAGGCGGATAAACAAATCGCTTCTGCAGCAGGTGGCGGAGGGGACGACAGACCCCGCCCCCCTCTTCCTGCTCCGCGCTCATTGGCCCTTCAGGGGGCGGGGCCTGTCCTGGGGGCGGGGCCAGAGCGCCCCTTGTCCACCCGCGGCCCAGGCCCGGCCGGGATTCTCGCCGTAGGCACAGCCATGGCCGGCCGCGCTCTCGGGTCTGCGCGCGCGCTGCTCGCCGCCCTGCTGGCGCTGGCGCTGTGGGCGCTGCTGGTGTCGCCGGCGCGGGGCCGCGGCGGCCGGGACCACGGGGACTGGGATCTGGCCAAGCTGCTGCCGCCGCTGCCGCCCCGCGAGGACGCGGCGCGCGTGGCCCGCTTCGTGACGCACCTCTGCGACTGGGGCGCGCTGGGCACCATCTCCACGCTGGAGGCGGTGCGTGGCCAGGCCTTCGCCGACGTGCTCTCGCTCAGCGACGGGGTCCCCGGAGGGAGCACCGGCGTGCCCTACTTCTACCTGAGCCCGCTGCAGCTCACCGTGGGCAACCTGCAGGTGAGCCCCCGGGCCGCGGCGGCGTCGGGGCGCTGGGGGAGCGGCTGCCCGCGCGGGAGCGCGTGGCTCCTCCAGATAGGACTGAACCCGGCGCAAACAACCGCCTCGGGTGTCGTCGCCAGCCAGGTCGGCATTGCAGCGTCCCAGGTGTTGGGGAAGCCAGGGCCGGGAACTTGACTCACGCCCCCGCGCTGGGAGACGCACCTGGGAGAATTACTTCCCAGCACCCCAGGACGTCTCGTCTCGCTGTGTCTGCATTTCCTGGGCCCATATTTTGCTACAGGGTTTTCAGGGCGCAGACCTGGTGGATAGTTAAGCACTTTGCAGAGGTGACTTTGGGTTTCTTGTTCCCACCTCTCTTTCTGAATTAAGAATTTTCCCTTCAGCAGCAAAAAGCTCACAGACAACACCGTGGGAAGCAGACTGATTTATTATTATTATTGAAAGATTTTATTTGTTTCAGAGGCAGAGACAGAGAGGTCTTCCATCCGCTGGTTCACTCCTCAAATGGCCACAATGGCTGGAGCTGGGCCAATCTGAAGCCAGGAGCCAGGAGCTTCTTCCAGGTCTCCCACATGGGTTCAAGGATCCAAGGGCTTGGACCATCTTCTGCTGCTTTCCCGGAAGCATTGACAGGGGAGCTGTTGGAAGTGGAGCAGCTGGGAGTTGAACCAGCAACCATGTGGGATGCCGGCGCTGCAGGCAGCGGCTTTACTGGCTATGCCACAGCTCCAGGCCCCAGCAGACTGATGGAAAGCACATCTGCTCCCCACTTTCTGGGCCAGGGCCCAGGGCCCAAGCCTGCAACTCTGGTGGACCTCTGCTGTCCCAAGGGCAGGGCCTCGGACGCACATCTCTGAGACTAGAGTCACACAGAGCCTAGGAATGGGGCCTGATTTGATAAGACGGTCCTTTTGACAAAGACCAGGCCGTCCTCAAGTTCCACTCTCCGTTCATGGTCCCATTCTGCAGATGAAGAACATGAGGCTTGTTGGGGTTGTCACCCACCCAAAGCCAGCTCACAGTCTGGTGGGCCAGGGGCAACCTACGTCCCCACACACTGGTGTTCTTTGGCCCACACAGAATTCTGTTTTGCTTTTGTTAAGTTAGAATTAGTTTACAACATTGAAAATTCAGATTTTACTTAAGTCTGAATTTCTACCTCTTCTTGAAAAACTGGAAGGTGGCTTGACCTTGACCTTGAGGGCCTACATTCTGGGAGCGAAAGCAGGAGTGGCTGTTCCCTTTAGCCAAAGCCCAGATGCCCCTGCCTGCCATTTTCCTATTCTCAGCTCTCTCCACTCCCTTAGGGATTTACCCAACACAGCTAACTCTACTTCACTGCTGCTCAACTTTGGCTGCAGGTCAGTGTCCTGGAAGACGTGGGAAAATGCGACTGCTGTGCCAAGGCCTTTTGTTAAAGGCCCATTTGATTCTAAACTCGCCCTCAAAATAACTTCCTGATAATAATTCTAATGGAGGAGAGAGAGAGAGAGAGATGGAAACACCATAGCCATACATAATCAAATAAATAAGTAAATACCTTTGGGAGATATGAATGGAGTTTGGCGCAGTAGTTAAGATACTGTTTGGGGGTGCTGGCATCACCTGTCAGAGGGCCTGGGGCTGAGTCTCAGCTCCAGCTTCCTGCTAATGCACACCCTCGGGGGCAGCAGGTGGCACTTGAGTCCCTGTCACCCACATGGGACGTCCGGATTGAGTTCCATCCTCCTGGCTCCAGGCTGGCCCAGCCCTGGCTTTCGCAGGTGCCCGCACAGTGAATCAGCAGATGGCAGTCCTCTCTGTCTCGACCTTTCTGGGTAGGTAGACAGACAGACAGATAAGATAGATTTGTGAGATAACTAGGCAGCTTCGGTCACCACCCCCTCTCAGGAGTGAGGGAATGAAAACGCACATGCAGGCAGCTCTGCCTAGGCAAGGCCTGCTCGAGGCCTCAGCCAGCCTGAAGACTTCCAGCCCCTCTGCACTCCAAGGCAATTTTCGGGGATTGTGTCTCTCGGGGATTTTGAGGCAGGAGATGGCTAAAGGTTAATGGGGGAGGCAAAAAGAAAGAAGAACATTTCAGAGTTATAAAGTTAAAAATCTGCTTATTTCTCTTCCTGTTGGAGATGTTGCTTACTTAAGATCATGGCCCAACAAAGAAAAGGAAAAACAACACAGTTAGGTTACATCCTGAGAAACGTATGTCCCCAAGAGATAGGAAAGTTAAACATCACCTGTTTGCCTGTCTGTTTATGAATCGTGCCATAGTGGGTAGAGCCTCCACCTGCAGGGCCGGCATCCCATGGGGGCACCAGTTTGCATTCTGGCTGCTCCACTTCACATCCACCTCCTTGCTAACAGCCTGGAAAAAGCAGCCGAAGATGGTCCAAGTGTTTGGGCTCGTGTCACCCGTGTGGGTTACCTGGGTGAAACTCCTGGCTTTGACCTGGCCCAGCCATGGCTGTTGCAGCCATCTGGGGAGTGAACCAGTAGATGGATGATAACTCTGTGTCTCCCTCCCTCTCTCTCTGTAACTCTGCCTTTCAAATCGCATACAGGCCCCATTTGTCTAGTGACATCTCCCAAGGATTGCCACAAAGATTGCTTACTGGAGATAAAATTCCTTAAGAAATTCCTAACTTAGATTAAATCTTGGGGAACACCTGTTTAAACAAAAAGCTTCCCAAAGGATCGATGTCACAAGGGACAAAACAGGAAAGGACAAAACAACAAATGGCTCAAATGAGATTGAGACACAACTCTCAGTTCCCCATCACAAAAAAATCCAGCCTCCCGGTGGTTTCCATGGTAACCCTCCTCTGCCCCTCACCCTGAATAGACTCTCAGCCCTGACAGCCCAGGGTGCGCCTGAGTCCTCACTGTCATGTGCAGTGCGCACCCCCGTATTCTCAGAGGTATACTTTTTTTTGGAGTAAACTATTGCTGTCTTTTCCAAGAAAAAGATTCAGGAGCAGGGGCTCTTCTGACAGCAGCCGCTGATGGCTGTCAGGTAGGGCTCCAGCCCAGGTCTCTGCCACCTTGAGAAAGAGACATTGGTGAGCAACCCACTTGGGAGTTCTGGTTTCCACACTAGCCCTGAAAGGCGAGGCCACGTTAGAATTTCTCTGACTCTGATTCTGTCAACTCCCTCCCTCCCCACTGTGGACATCCAGGGTGCACTTCCTGTCTTGTGCTTGAGGGTGTAGAATAATTTGGAAGGAATGAGGAGGCCTGGGTGTGGCCCACTTCTCCTGGGTAAACGCCTGTGCTTTGGCACTCAGCGATCACTGGAGAGCCCTGAGTGGATTGGCAGCCAGGATGCTTCACTGGGTTTTGTCTTGGTGGCATTTTTTTCTTGTTTGTTTAAAGATTTATTTATTGATTTGAAAGGCAGAGTTACAGAGAGGTGGGGGTAGGGGGGGAAAGAGAGAGAGAGAGAGAGGTCTTTTATCCACCAGTTCACTCCCCAAATGGTTGCAACGGCCAGACCTCGGCCAGGCCAAAACTAGGAGCCAGGAGCTTCTTCTGGGTCTCCCACATGGATGCAGGGGCCCAAGCACTTGGGCCATCTTCTACTGCCTTCCCAGGCCATTGCAGAGAGCTGGATCGGAAGTGGAGCAGCCAGGACACAAACTGGTGCCCATATAGGGTGCCTGCCGCAACCCCGTTTTGGTGTGCTTCCTCAGAAGATCATGTACACTCTTGGGCTGCACTTCCACTTACTAAGATTCACTTCCAAATTTGTGTCCCCTTCTGACCTCTTTGAAGTTCTGTGTTTCTGCTCGTGTGTCACTTTTACTTCCTTGGTGTGCCACCATCTTGGGCATCAGTCAGCCCTGCCGCTCCCTCCTGCTCCTGAAACCAGCTCCCCTTTGTTAGGCTTTAGGATTTCTGGGGCTCCAAGGAGGCAGGGGGGGCAGCCAGTTAAAGCAGAGCAGACTTTATTTTAGGGGGACGGGGTGGGGGAGGTACAGAGAATGGAGGTTCAGCCTGTCCAGACAGAGGGCAGCGGGAAGGGACTCTCCCATTACTGGTGATGAACCCTGGTGCCTACAACATCAGGGTGGAGGGTGAACGTTCAGAGACTGGTTACAGGGCTGGGTGCGGGGGAGCAAGCAGCTGGGGCCACTGAGAATGCAAATGGGTTGTAGGGGTGAGAGACAGAGGGCGAGGGGGAAGAAGGGGTGGTGTCTTGGAAGGCAGCGGCTGAGAGCAGGGCCGCGTGCTGAGGGAGAGGAAGGAGACCGGCAGAAGGAAGGACTGAGAAGTAGTTTTGGAGCGTGAGGCAGATTTTTAGCTGGGTGCAGGGGAGGGGGAGGGGAAGGGGAGGGAGAGGGTGGGCTTCTGATGTTTCCTACGGAGGAGAGTCTGGTAGGTGACGCGTGAAGAGCGATTGTGGAGAAAGAGAAATACCTGGACGCAGGGAACCCCAGAGCCCTTTCCAGCGCTGTTGATGAAGTTGAGTCTCGGGGTGGGGGGGGTCAAAGGTCCCCTTTCTGGACCACTGACTACTGCGTAGGAGCATGTAGAAAGTGAGGGGGGTACGTTCCAGCGGGTCAGACACGGAGGGAGGAGGAAGAGCCATGAGCATCCTCGAAACCTCTTTCTCCACCTTACAGTGGTGAGACAGTCTCTGAACCCCAAGCTTCCCCAGGGTTAGAGACGCTCAGGCCACAGGGGCCACAGAGGGACCCCGACCAGCGCTAGGATTATCAGACGGCAGACGGAGCATGAAGTGCCGGGACTCAGGAATTCACCGTCCTTCCAGGACTGACCGATGTGTCAGAGGAGCAGGGGACAGGCGGAGGTTCCCCACGGGGTTCAGCACCTAAATGTTAGCTTTTAGGACTTTTAGGGTTCCAAGAGGGCGAGGAGACAGCCAGTTAGAGAAAACTGAATGGGAGTGGTGGTAAAGAGAGTGGGGGTTGAACCTGCCCGGACTGAGGGCAGGGGCTTTGAAGCCAGGCTTTATTCTGTTTGGGCAGTAGGCATCCTACCACACCACCCCCCATCCCCCCCGCCTCTTTTTTTTTTTTTTTTTTAAAGATTTATCTATTTGAGAGGCAGAGTTATAGACAGAGAGAGGGAGATACAGAGAGAGAGAGAGAGAGAGAGAGAGCACTCTTCCATCCACTGTTTCACTCCCCAGATAGCCACAACAGAGCTTCTTCCAGGTCTCCCACGAAGGAGCAGGGGCTAAAACACTTGTATTATCTTCCACCGCTTTCCCAAGAGCATTAGCAGGGAGCTGGGTGGGAAGTGGAGCAGCCAGGACTCAAACCAGTGACCATTTGGGATGCCGGTGCTGCAGGCAGAGACTTAACCTACTAGGCTACAGTGCCAGGCCCAGAGTCCCTTCTTAAGCGGCTTATTGGGAGAGGTGCAGAGCCCACGTGGACCCAGAGGAGGTGTTAGGGGAAGTGCAGAAAGGCTGCGTGCTGGAGTTCACAGTCTTGTCTTAGCGGTGTGGAGTGTTGCAGTGCGAGGCTTTCCAGAGCATTAAACAATCCACTCGCCTTTAGGTTACCTGTCTGCCCCCAGCTCCGCTGGCCTGGGGGTTTAGGCCCACAGGTTGTAGCACTGTTGATCCTCGCTCTGATGTTGAGGGACTTTCTCAGCAGTCGGAGCTGCTGTTCCCTCACCTCCCGAAATCCTGCCGATTTTTTCTTTGCTTTCTTTGCTCCCATCTGTATTCCTTCCTCTGTTTCTACCACCCGTCCTTGGGCTAAGTCCCTGTCACCTCATGCCTAGGAGTACCAGGAGAACTCTTCAAGTTGCCTCCCTGACGGCCGTGCCCACCTGATGTCCATAGTGAGAGGCCTCTCAGAGCACCGCCCTCCGCCCAGAACTCAACCACAGCCCACGCATAAGGATCCCCGGGTGCTATCGATACCTGGGGTAGCCCGGGACACCTGCGTCCCCCGAGGAGTAGCTGGTGTGAGTCGGCTCTGCTGCCAATTCCAGCTTCCTGCTGACACAGACCTTGGGAAGCGGCGGGTGTGGCTCGGGAGGCCGGGCCCCTGGCTGCCACAGGGGAGACCTGGATGTTGTTCCTAGCCTCTGACTTCAGTCTGGCCCAGCCCCACCTGCTGTGGGTATTTCAAGAATGAACCAGAACAGATGGCAGCACTAGTGTTTCTCTCTCTCTCCCCCCACTTCCCGTTTAAAATGAATAAAAACAAATAATTTTTTTAAAAAATGCAACAACCTGGCTGGGGAATGGCCTGGGGATCATGTAAGTGGCCTTGGAAGCCCTGGCCTGCAAAATCCCACCTGGACTCGCGAGCTTGGATTTGAGCCCCTCTCACCCACCCCCTAAAACCCCCCTCCAAAAGCCCCTCTTTTCCAGCCAATCCACTTTCTCGTCGCGTCTTGCGCTTTCCCAGTTTTGGAGTTCTTGCAGTCCTCCTTCCCTCTACCTCCTCCCACTTCGGTCTTGATTTTGACCTTTGGTTTAGGATGTGTTTCCTCCAAGCCATGCTGACACCCACGTCTCGGTTTCCCATCGCCTAACCTTAGCCTGTGTCTCCCTCTTGACCAGATTGTAGACTCGCAGAGGGAAGAGGCCTTACCTCCATCCTCCCTCGCTCCCACGGCCTTGCCCAGTAGCTTCTAGAAAGCAAATACTTGGCTACATGGGTTCAAGGAGCTCTCTTGACGACTCACCCCTACAGACAGCACAACTCTTGACCAAGACCCTTAGGGTGGAAAGAGCTAAAGAGTCTGCAATGCACCACGTGAATGCTGCTGCCACAGGTCAGTCAACAGTGCCTTTTATGAAGCTGATTTCCGAATAAGAAAGAATTAGGAAATTTGTTTGCTTTTTTTTAATCTGAGGCAAAAGTTCTTCTCTTGTCGCCACAGCAGGGATAAGCAACTTCTCCAGTGTTTTGGAAGTCACATGGCAGTTTCTGCTAACATAAGATAACCACACAGCATGACTCAGCTACTTTCTTGCTTAAGTTGTGTAACTAGTTAGTTGGCGGAATATTTGAGGTCATTTTTTTCTTCTTTTTAAAGATTTATTTATTTATTTGAAAGGCAGAGGCAGAGAGAGAGAGGTCTTCCATCCCCTGGTTCATTCCCCAAACTGCCACAATGGCCAGAGCTGTGCCAATCCGAAGCCAGGAGCCAGGAGCTTCTTCTGGGTCTCCCATGCAGGTGCAGGGGCCCAAGGACTTGGATCATCTCTCACTGCTTTCCTAGGCCATAGCAGGGAGCTGGATTGGAAGTGGAGCAGCCAGGACTCAAATGGCACCCAAATGGGATGCTGGCACTGCAGGCAGTGGCTTTACCCACTACACCACAGCATTGGCCCTGGTCGTTATTTTCATGCACTGGTTTCATGTTAAGAGTTTAACCCTTTAGCTCTTTCAACGAAGACTAGAGACCACTCTTACCTTTGGGTGCTATAATTATAATTGCCCTGATGAATATGGAACAGATTCAGAGTTTAAGGGAAAAAACCTATGTGACAATAATTCTCCTGAGTTAGTTCATTTTAAATATGAACACTTCCTTTTTGCAAGGGGATGTCAGGCTCAGTCCCTGTCCAGGAAGTATTTTTCCCCTGAGTAGAAAGTAGTCTTTTACAATTCACTGCCGCGTGGAAGAATGGCCCAGCTCTAGGGACTTAATGTGTGTAACTCGTGAAATTTATTGCCTGTCCAGAAACCATATTTCACCCGAGCGGGACTTCACTTTCTCTCCACAGGAGAATCCCCACGCCACGCTGCTCCTGTCTTTGGCACAGACGAATTTCTGCAAGAAAAAGGGGTTTGATCCCCAAAGTCCCCTTTGTGTCCACATCATGCTGTCCGGATCTGTGATGAAGGTAAGGAGCTGCCCTCTGGGGAGGGGCAGGGCTCTCGGAGAGCATTGTTCATTCATTGCCAGCGAGAGAAGGGATCCTGTGAAATAAAGCGTGGTTGATTTTGATTGAGACGCGGTTAGCGTGTGTCCTAACATGAGGGAACTTCGGAAAGGTCATGGAAAGTGCATGTTAGGAAAGTGCATGGTTTTCAAAATTTTTCACCAAAATATGGTTATTTAGATCCATTTTCTTTTTCTTTAAGATTTATTTATTTGAAAGGCAGATTGTTAGAGAGAGAGAGAGAGAGAGAGGTCTTCCACCTGCTGGTTCACCTCCCGAATGGCAGCAACCTCAGGATCTGGGCGGATCCGAAGCCAGGAGCCAGGAGCTTCTTCCGGGTCTCCTACACAGCTGCAGGGGCCCAAGGACTTGGGCCATCTTCTACTGCTTTCCCAGGCCACAGCAGAGAGCTGGATCGGAAGTGGAGCAGCCAAGACTCAAACCGGCACCCATATGGGATGCTGGCACTCCAGGTGGAGGCTTTACCAGCTACGCCACAGTGCTGGCCCCCTAGTTCCATTTCCTATGAACTTTCTGAAGTACTCTCATTGATGCGATTCTATTAAAACTAAACATTGAATCTGTTGGTTCTATATAAGTGTTCGAAAGATATTTTAATGAACGATTTTCTGAAGCCACAGACATAATGACTATAAAGCACCTAAATAAAATTCTCTTTGCTAAGGAGCACCCATCAACCAAAGCCCACCCCTTCACCATGTTTCACACTCTCTGTCACTTCCCTTGTCTCAGCTTCTTTTTTTTTTCTTTTTCTTTTTCTTTCTTCCTTTTTATTTATTTATTTATTTTTTTGACAGGTAGAGTTATAGACAGTGAGAGGGAGAGAGAGAGAGACAGAGAAAGGTCTTCCTTCCATTGGTTCACTCCCCAAATGGCTGCTGCGGCCGGCGTGCTGCGCCGATCTGAAGCCAGGAGCCAGGTGCTTCTTCCTGGTCTCCCATGCGGTTTCAGGGCCCCAGCATCTGGACCACCCTCTACTGCCTTCCCGGGCCACAGCAGAGAGCTGGACTGGAAGAGGAGCAACCAGGACTAGAACCCGGTGCCCATATGGGATGCCGGCGCCACAGGCAGAGGATTAACCAAGTGAGCCACGGTGCCAGCCCCTTGTCTGAGCTTCTTGTTTCCGTATCCTAACAATGGCTAAGAGCAGAAGGTGCACCAAGTAGGCCAACGAGAGAAGTGTTGGCTCCTAAAAGTCTAGAAGTAAGCTTCGCCAGTTTGGGATGAGTGTGGCCTGGAAGAGGTTGAATGGAGTTGCAGGCAGGGCCGTGGAGCAGGACCCCACTGTGGAACCAGCAGATTTGCTTCTGGCCTCCTCCTCGATGACGGTGAGCTCCTCGGAGAAGTTGCATTTGCCGTCTGGATATTCCGTGTGGACAGGGAGAGGAGCCATGGTGCCCCTTCCAAAGATTGTGACCATTTGTTTGCACGCACTTACAGACATGCTTATTAACATGTGCGCGTCATGGAGTGAGTATCCCAGTGGCACGTGCCGCAGGCACCAGTACCCTTCTGTGAAAGCGCCTTGTGCCAGTTGTTCTGGGAGCTCAGAATGACTGGTGATGCAGGTTGGTCATAGCGATGGTTTCCCACCTCGCCGCACCTGCTGTCGCCAGCACCTGCCGTCTTCCTTGTTCTCGGCACTCCTCGAGCTTCCTTCATTTGCTCTCGGTTCTTTAAGACCAGGGTTTGCAACTAGCCGAACTCTGGGGATTTGTAGAATGCTAGAAACACATATTCTTTTTTTTTTTTTCAAGAAACATTTTTTTCTTTCTTTATTAAAAAACCAGCAAGTTGCCACTGCTGTAAGCCTGTTTGTCTCACTGATGTCCTTTAGGTGAATGAAACAGAAATGGACTTTGCAAAGCTCTCACTATTCACGCGGCACCCGGAGATGGAGACCTGGCCTTCCAGCCATAACTGGTTCTTTGCCAAGTTGAACATAACCAATATTTGGGTCCTGGACTACTTTGGTGGGCCTAAAATCGTGACACCTGAGGAATATTACAATGTCACCTTTCAGTAAGTATTCACACATAGTTCACCTCTAGAAGTACAGCCCTTGTCAGTGGGCTGCAGCCTTCCGGGGGGAGCCATTTCCGTGCCGTGGGCCCTTTTGGTAGACTGGTGAAGCCTATGACCCCTCCTCAGAGTATTTTTAAATGCATGAAATACCTAGGAATATAAAGGAAACACATTTATAAAAACATTTTTAAATGTTTGCTGTAGTAATATCTTGCCTTTATAACATTATATGAGATCAAATAGTCTGTAAGTTTTTTAAAAAATTATTTAATTGAGCGGCAGAGTAACAGAGATGGAGAGAGAGACAAAAAGAGATTTTCCAACTGTTGGTTCACTCCCCAAATGATCACGATGACCAGGGGCTGGACCAGGTCAAGGCCAGGAGCATGGAACTCTATCTGGGTCTCCCACATGGGTGCAGGGGCCCAAACATGTGGGCCATCCTCTGCTGCTTTCCCAGGCATATTAGCAGGGAGCTGGATCAGAAGTGGAGCAGCCGGGACTTGAACCAGCTCCCTGATATGGGATGTTGGTGTTACAAGCAGTGGCTTAACCTGCTGCACCACCACGCTGGCCCCTGTAACTTGGCTTTCAAAGTAGTGAGGACTGAAGACCGTGTTGTGTCACACCCATAACGTGAGATGACATCATCTGTGACTTCTGTATTGCCCTTAGAGATGGTCCCAGATACACACGAGGCCACCACTGTGATTTCAAAGGAAATGATACTTCAGTTAGGACTTAATGGAAGTGAGAAAGAGTCCCATGCAGGGTCACTGCGCCCCTAAACCCGGACTGCAGGCCGGGGCGCAGGTTGTAACCTTGTCCTTTTTTTTTTTTTTTTTTTTTTTTAAAGATTTATTTGTTTTATTTGAAAGGCAGAATTACAGAGAGGCAGAGAGAGAGAGGTCTTCCACCTTCTGGTTCATTCCCCAAATGGCCGCAATGGCCTGAGCTGAGCCAATCCAAAGCCAGGAGCCAGGAGCTTCTTCCAGGTCTCCCACGCGAGTGCAGGGGCCCAAGGACTGGGGCCATCTCCTGCTTTCCCAGGCCAGAGCAGAGAGCAGGATCGGAAGTGGAGCAGCTGGGGCTCGAATCGGCACCCATGTGGGATGCTGGCACTATAGGTGGCGGCTTTACCCACTACGCCACAGCGCTAGCCCCTTGTCTCCCTTCTACTCCTGCCCTTCCGGTTACCTGCCCGCTGGCAGGCCAGACCCCAAATCTGCTGTGATTTACAATGTACTTCTCCTTGCAGTGCCCGCCTGCGGTTTGAGGTGGGGGGAGATCAGGGTGAGGAGCCCCAGGCAGATGTGTGTGCTGGAATTTTTAGCATTTGTGTATCCCGGTTTTATCCTATGGTGGGAGGGTGCCGTGGCGAACCTCTCCCTCCCTATCATGCTCATCCGTTCCTTGACAGTAGAGCTGGGGGACCAGGATAGCACGTGGCCCAGAGCAGGTGTCCAGGAAGCACTGGCTGTTTGTCAGGCTGGTTGTCTCTGACCAAGACTCCGGCAGGCCTGGTGTCTGTTTGGTTGCCACACGTTCCGGGCGAGAGACACGGGCACTCCTCTGCCGCCATGCTGCCCTGCAGGGACCGAGAGGTGACAGTTACAGCAGGATGACCAGTTACAGCAGGATGACAGGGCATTGGGCTATCCAGCATGAGAATAGCAGGGTTGGGCTTTGAGGTTAAAGTTCACTTTCCTGGGATACAGCAGTTAGCTTTGTATGTGCCCTAGGGCAGCACCATCTGAATAACAAAACTCTGTTTTCTCCTAAGTCCCCACCCTGAAAGAGAGAGTAAAGTACTTACTTTGAGGCTCCCACTTGATAATGGAACTTTTTCTCCTTGTCCCGAGAGGAGCAGAGTGTGCCCTCCGGGGTCCAGGAATGAGCAGTGCCCTCAGCCGCTGTCTGGCCAGGTGCCTCTGATGGACACATTGTCCACTCAGAGTCTATGAGCGGAACTCCCCCAGGCCACTCTCCCTGTTTGCCACCAGAACTGTTGAATTGAGAGAGGCTGGGGGTTGCCCACTTTGGGGGGAGCCACTCACAGGGGGCTCACACGCCACCCTGGACCTCCCCTAGATTGGCCGGCCCAGGTCAGCTTCTGGAGATACCCTTTCTCCAGATTGCACAAGCCCCCTGCATCTGAACTCGGTTCCCCTCAGGGGAGCCTGGGAACGTCAGCACAAGTGCGCTTGCTGGGGCTACCGTGCGGCCTGACTGGACCCTGGGATCCAGGAGCACGTTTGCAGGTCAAGTGGAAGGCCTGAGGATGTGGACAAGGGTGTCTGCTGACATGGCGGAGAACGCAGGACTCGGGTGTGAGGCTTCCCTCCTCCTGTCTCAGTGAAGCCGAGCAGCATAGATGCTTGCGCTGGGCCTCACTTGGTCTCCTCTGTCGCATCCAGATATTCCCAGGCAAAGACGAGGGTAACACAGGTGAGGACTGCACACTTGTCCGGTGTCTGTTACCTGCAGGTGGAGTTCCACACAGGGAGGTGGGCTGGGCTCAGCAGAGTTAGGCTCTGGCAGGTCCCTGCTCGTTTGCAGGCCCCTGGCTGCTCTCCACCACCTCAGTCTTTTAAATCTTCCAGTGTTCCTCCTAAGATAACAGCAGCAGCCGCAGCCGTGGGCCTGCTTAGTGCAGGGAAGCGTTTCGTACCTGTGTCAGAATCCTACCAGGTGGGAGCGCCCGCTTGCTAGTGCAGCCTCCTAGACCCCGCCCTGCACCTGTGGGAACCAGAGCCCAGGAATCTGCATTTTAACAAAGTCTGTGCCCCAGAGTGGCCACCGTCAGCTCAACATCTTAACCTTTCAGACCAGAAACTTTCCCCAGCGTTCCCTAGAATGATCTAGCTTTTAGGATTTGTCAACCCACTTTAGTGAAATAATACTTGCTCCTCTCTCTTCCTCTTTCTAGGTGAAGCAGAGGACGGCGAGTTTAAGCCCCTGTGCTGATTCTGGGGCTGGCTCTTACATACCAGAAGGGCTTCTGGTCTACCTGGACAGTTTCCTCCGAGTATTAGCCGGCTTTCCATCATGCACTGGTTTGCTTGCTTGCTTATTTCCAGAGGAGTTGGCCCGCGACTGAATTTCATGGGGGATGTGGCTGCTGGAAGTTTTTCGCACATCGAAGGCATTTTCACAGAGAAAAAGAGCTGATTCTAATAAAAGAAGTGTTTGGCCAGTTCCAGTGGTTTTCCCAGTGGTGCTGCAGGAAGGGGAGCAGGTGCCGGGTTTAGAGTGTGCCCTGGCGTCGGAGGGCCCGGGCCGTGTCCTTTACGCTGGAAGCCGCTGTGCTGGGGACAGTGGTGTCTCCTCCACCACAGCCTCCTGGACCGCCTGCGCTCCCGTAACAGCGTTCCTTGGCGACAGTCTCGCCAGAGCAGACCGCGAGGAAACATCAGCAGGGTCTCCTCCCGATCCCGGGCATTGCTGATCCCCTACAGGGCGAAACCACATCCTACACAGAACTGTAAGAAAGCTTTTCCTTGCTAAGCGACACTTGGAACAACAACAACAACAAAAGTTCATGCACCCTTTCCTTCATTTGATTTCCCCAACCTAAGTGGACGCCATGTAATCAGACTCCTCCACTGGAAACACAGGTGCCCATACATGGTGCTATTGTGATGCTCCACAAAGGGGTTGTGGAAGAGAGAGGAGAGGCTGCCCGTGTGTTCCCGGTGTCCTTTGATCAGTGGCGCTCACCGGGGCAGGAACCAGCTTCAGCAGGGGCCCAAGCCCCCTCTGCGGTCACGCCCCCTGGGTAACACTGCTGCCAGGGGCCCAGGCCCCTCCGCAGCCACGCCCCCTGGGTAACACTGCTGCCAGGGGCCCAGGCCCCTCCTCAGCCACGCCCCCTGGGTAACACTGCTGCTCCTATCCCAGTACTGCTACCTAGATCAGCTCATCAGGACAGGAACACGGCACTTAAAAAGCATCGTAGTTCTACAGAGGAAGACACTGTTTAGTGTCGTTACCTATGTCAGTGATTCCTCTGAAGGAGGTGTGGCAGGAACCAAGCCATTGAATCCTTAAATGGCCCAAGGAAAGAACCCGCCTCTGAGCCATTGTGTTTGGCAACTGCAGAATGAACTGAAATCCAGCAAACAGCTTCTGTTTCGGAAAAGTAACGTCTTTTAAACTTAGTAAAATAGACTCGCTCTAAGCACCGGTGATTAAAAGCAACATTTCCATGAAATGTGTTGGATTTATTTTCTTAAACCTGGGTATTAATATTTATTATGCTTTGTTTCATTGTGCACCGTTGAAAGCCGTGTGTATTTTTATTTTAGCATGCTTTTTAAATCAGCCACTGCTGTTCTAGAGTGAAGCAAATAATATCATTTTTCCCAAGGGCAAAAAAAAAAAAAAAAAAAAAAACCTCATGTGTCCTAAAATTTTGGAGATGGTCCACATACAGTGTGACAGAATTGGATTGAGGGGGTGGTGTGGCACAGTGGGTTGAGCCACTGCTTGTGACGTGGGCTTCCCGTTTTCAGCTGCTGGTTTGAGTCCCAGCTGCTCAGCTTCCAATCCAGCTTCCTTCTAATGCACCTGGGAAGGCAGCAGAAGGTGACCCAAATACTTGGGCCCCTGCCACTCACATGGGAGACCAGGATGGTGTTCCTGGCTTCTGGCTTCACCCTGGCCCAGAGCGCAGCCATCTGGGGAGCGAACCAGCAGATGGAAGATCTCTCTGTCTCTTTCCCTCTCCCTCTCTGTTGCTCTGCCTTTCAAATAAATAATTTTTTAAAAGGAATTGGGTTAAGGACATCCATCACATTTTCTCCCTTTACCGACTTACTATGAGTTTTGTCTTCAACATCTGGCACCACCCAGGACCACATCTGTTTTGAGGAAAGATGCAATTATGCAAAGTCAGGCCACCCAGGTCCCAGGTTTTCATGGCTACAGACTTCCGCTTGCAGAACGTCACTTACATTCTGTTTGGACACAAGAGGGCATCACAGGCTACTTTTTGCACGGATGTGCTTTGCTAGTCAGCCTGGGCCAGGTTGCTGTGAGCTGGGTCGGAGCGGGCTGCCTTGGTAATGATGCCAGAGTGACGGCAGCACAGCTGGGCCGAGAGGCCTGGCCGCCTGCTGCTGCTGGAGGGTCTTCGTGGGGTCACAGTGCCTCCTGCCGTGAGCTCCCCACCCGGCTTAGGTCCCTCTCCCCGCCACCTTCTGCAGAGAAGGGACAGACCCCAGCTTCCACCAGATAGGGCGCAAGAGGGGAGAGCAGGGTGGGCCCCGATCAAGAAACCATAAAACACAGAAAGGGAGTTGCAGAGGAGGCTGGAGGCCGCACCGAACCACGGCCAGCAATCATGGCTTCTTCCACCTTCTGGTCCAGGTTCAGAGTCCTTGCAGCTGTGCAGCGGGTGGGAGGAGGTGGAGAAACATCCCTGATGAAGCAAGGCACAGTACAGTGAGAAGTGCACGCACACTCGGTCTGGAGGTGGTGAACGTCGTGTTCCTTGGTAATCGACGAAGTCGCAGGAAGTGGGGGAGACGCTTACTTGCCTACGTGGGTCGTGCTCTCAGCTTTAGTATGGAGGAAATAGTGCTCCTCTTCCTGCAAATGCTGGTTGGTCAGTGTTTTTGAGGGGAACTCCAGATCATTTCTTGAAAACTGGTGTTCTGTAATTTTTCATCCAAGAAGATGATTTCAAATCCTTTTTGGAATTAAGGGGGGTGGATAATAGCTCAATCACCAATGGTTTTCTTATTTTTTCTAAGTATTTATTGTAATATATTTATACATTTTATATTTATATATTATATTTATTATATATTATATATATATATTTCCTGAAAGGAAAACAGGAGTTGTGTTAACTGAAGGGGAACTAGACAGGCAGAAGCCAAGGGCTATGGGGTAGGCATTTTGCCCAACTGTTAGTACACCTACATCCCAAACCAAGGTTCATGGGTTCGATTCCTACTTCCGGCACCTGGCTACAACTTCCTCCTAATACATAGTCTGGGAGGCAGCACGTGAGGGTTCACGTAATTGGGTTCTTTCCACCCCTGTGAGGAACCTGAACTGAGTTCCCAGCTCCTAGCTTCGGGCTAGACCAGTCCAGCTAGAGAGTGTTTTGTGAATAGCGCTCATCAGCTTCTTAGGGACAAACCCGAATTATCCTTCACTCTTTTAATCTACACGGAAATCCAAATCTAAGCATAGCCCTCTCAGCAATGGACACGAAAGTTGAGTTGGCCCCATCTGCTCAGCAGGCAATGGGCCGATCTGCTGGACAGTCCACCCTGGGGACAGACCCTCCGGGTCCCTTTGCTTGGGCCCTGAGGACTGAGATTGTCAGGAACCGTGGCTCTGACTTCTGGAGGTTGTTTATTTTATTTTATTTTATTTTATTTTAATTTATTTGACAGGTACAGTTATAGACAGAGAAAAAGGTCTTCCTTCCATTGGTTCACTCCCCAAATGACCGATACGGCCGGCGCTATGCCGATCAGAGCCAGGAGCCAGGTGCTTCCTCCTGGTTTCCCATGTGGGTGCAGGAGCCCAAGGACCTGGGCCATCCTCCACTGCCTTTCCGGGCCACAGCAGAGAGCTGGACTGGAAAAGGAGCAACCGGGTGAACCCGGTGCCCATATGGGATGCCGGCGCTGCAGACAGAGGATTAACCAAGTGAGCCATGGTGCCGGCCCCTGGAGGTTGTTTAATAAACTCAAATGAGAGACTTCAAAAAGTTCATGAATTATGGAATTCAAATATGAGTTTATTTTAGTGCAAAAACATTTTGAAATCCATGCATTTTTTTTTTAAGATTTATTTATTTATTTGAAAGGCAGAGTTACACAGAGAAGGAGAGGCAGAGAGAGAGAGAGAGAGAGAGAGGGAGAGAGGTTGGTCTTCCATCTGCTGGTTTACTCTCCAGATGACTGCAATGGACTGAGCTGCGCTGATCCGAAGCCAGGAGCCAGGAGCTTCTTCTGGGTCTCCCATGAGGGTGCAGGGGCCCAAGGGATTGGGCCATCTTCCACTGTTTTCCCAGGCCATAGCAGAGAGCTGGATGAGAAGTGGAGCAGTTGGGACATGAACCAGTGCCCATATGGGATGCCAGCACTGCAGGTGGCAGCTTTACCCACTACGCCACAGCGCCGGCCCCTAGGCACATTTAAACCCAAGCTTGGCAACCTCCATGGAGACTTTGTGTGGCACCCCCGATGTCAGACCGCACGTCACAGGCCTGGAGGCAGGTTTTGTCTCCTGGCCGTTCTGAGCTGCCCTGCTGCAGAGAGTCCTTGGAGAAGCGAAGGACTTGGCGTGAGTTAATGAGCATAGCTTTTATGTTCAGATTTCTGAGACTATGACTCTGTCTTTCTATTCCCAAAACGTGGTGTGGTGATGCTGTTCAAAAATGTCTGAATGAGGGGAGCGCAGCTCAACCACAGCACAGCCTCTGTTCCTCAGTGACTCAGCAGAGGGCATTTGGCACCTGCCAAGGGTCACCCGCACCCTCCCGTGAGATTGTCGAGAGTCACCTGACTCCTCTTTATCCGAGTTCGCTCAGGCTGATGTAACGAACACTGTAGACTGGCTGGCTTAAACGACAGACATTTCTCAGGGTACTGGAGCCTTCAAGTCCAACATCAGGGCTACCCGTATAGTTGGGCTCTGGGGAGGGCCCTCTTCCTGGCTTGCATGGCTGCCTTCTTGCAGGATCTTGGCACGCAGAGAGATTCTTCCCCCCTCCCCACACCCCAGCCCCCTTCCTCTTACAAAGTCAGAGACCTAGCAGATGGGGGCCACTTCCTGGGGACCTAACCTAATCTTACTGACCCCCTAAAGACCCTGTCTCCAGATCGCACATTTGAACTTGTGCAGAACACGGTTCACTCCACAGAGATTGCATGTGGGAGAAAATGAGTGATCAGGGTCTGTCCTCTTTCTTCAACCCAAACCTTTCATCCTCTGGGAACTGCCACCCTCGGGGAGGGGGGGCACCCATGCAAAGGGATTTATCTTCCATGGTCCGCAGTTGATTTTTTTTAACTTTATTTTTATTATTATTATTATTTTTACAGACAGAGTTAGACAGTGAGAGAGAGAGAGAGAGAGACAGAGAGAAAGGTTTTCCTTTTTCCGTTAGTTCACCCCCCAAGTGGCCTCTACGGCCGGCGCATTTCGGCCAGCACGCTGCGCTGATCCGAAGCCAGAAGCCAGGTGCTTCTCTTGGTCTCCCATGCAGGTGCAAAGACCCAAGCACTTGGGCCATCCTCCACTGCACTCCCGGGCCACAGCAGAGAGCTGGACTGGAAGAGGAGCCACCGGGACTAGAACCTGGGGTGCTGGTGCCACAGGCAGAGGATTAGCCTAGTGAGCCGCGGCGCCGGCCACAGCAGAGCATTTTGAATACAGCAGAGGCAGCCTTGGACTGTGGGGAGAAGACCTCTGTGTGGTCCACTGGCGGCCAAGCAGTGGGAACAGCAGGGAGCAGCATGGAGCGGTTAGGAACAGGCTCTGCTGTGTGCATGCCGGCTCCTGACCCAGTAGTGCACTCGCCGTGTGTGGCCCTGGGCAAATCACCCCACTTTTCTGAGCCTGAGGCTCCCTCTGCAGAGCCAGAACAGGTGCTTCCCAGGACAGCGGCATGCCAAAGAGCAAAAATGTCCACTTATTGCTTAGCATAGCGTCTGACTGAGCAGCGACCATGTGGCGCTCAGAACCAGTAAGGGAGGAACCCCAAGCCCTCTCTGTGAGGGTCTGGGGTGCGTCCTTGAAGGACAGTGAGTGTAGGAAGCTAGCACTCTGGCTTTGTGATGGTGCTGCAGAGGGTCAATCCCAGCCCATCACTCACTGTTCCAACTCAGACAAGTTGCCTCCTCTGTGCGAGCTGTGGGATTTGCATTAGTAAAGCGGAGAACTATAACAGTGCCCGCTCCCCTGGGTTGAAGGTTGTGGAAATAATTCAAGCTTGCACACGAAAAGCCTGTAAAAACAGTTCTGGAGTATCAGACAGTAGATTCCAGTTGCATTCCTTTCCTTTGCTGCAAATATCATTTGGCAACTCGTAGGGTAAGCGTTTGCAAACATAAAGGTTGCAGTAGTCAAGATGGTTAATTGTATAAGACAAATTCAAATATGGCTTATACATGTCTCACCCTTGCACCAAGCCCGGGAGGTGGATGGGGCACAAGTTGTCCTCACGGAGGAGGATGGAGTTCCCACGCGGTTGCCTGGGGGAACTCACACAGTTCCATGTCAGCCCCAGTCTTTAACTCCAGCTCCCTCTGCAAAATCCAGAGAGCCCTCGGCTGCACCACGTGGGGTCTGTGGTGGTTTGGAGGGGAACTCCCGCGGAGGGGTGGTTCCTAACGTGATGGATGGTGTTGGAGCTGGTGAGAGGCCGCTGCTCTCGTGAGAATGCCCCCTGCCCTCCCTTCCACAGGCTCCTGCTTGCTGTCTGTTTCCCTCAGGATGGAAGCTGTCCAAGGCCCTTGGGAGAAGCCGTGAGAGCAGGTGCCGCACCTGCCCAGCTGCCTGCCCTGGGAATCAGAAGAAAGTTCTTTTTCTAAATCATCTGATCTGAATACAACCTAAAACAGGCCCCTTCACTGAGACGGTGTGTGGCCCAGGGCTGGTGGGGGCCATGTGTCTGCCAACTCCAGGTGTCTGTGGGTGGCACCTGGGTGTTCTTTAGGGTGGGCAGTCTGAGCGCCGAAGCCAGAGTGCTGTGACCAAACCCAGCTCACCCGCTTAGCCGGGCGGCCCTGATAGACGCTGCTCAGGAGGTGCCCTCTGTCAGCCTGGGCCAGATGGTGACTATTATCATTCATCATTTAGAACTACCAGGTAGCTCCCGGGTGGCCGGGAAACCGCAGTTTGACGAAACAGCCGCTAGAGGTCCCTGTGGCGCCGCAGTGCGGGGCCAGCGGGACAGCTCCGTCCCGGATTCGCCACTCCTGTCTCATCCACCCATCCTGGGACTGCTGGCTCCTCTTTGTCCCCCCTCCCTTGTAGGCTAGTGACCATCCTAAGATCTTTAAGGGGTTACCGCTGGGACCCACGAGCCCCTGAGCAGCCATCCCAGAGCTGGGCCTCTTCAACCTTGCTCCTGGGGCTGGGGGACACGGCCGGGCTGGGGGCCGTGCGGGGCGCAGTGCAGACCTCCGAGTCGCACTGCCTGCACCCTGGGCCAGCTGAGGCTACACTCTCTGTTCTTGTTTTTTAGAAATGACAGATACGCGATCTGCATAAAGGCAGGGCATCCCCCGCAGGCTGAGAGAGGACCCTCATGGGGAGTCCCCACATGGGCCATAGGCACCTGCTCCCTGTCAGGGTGGCCGGGGCGGGGAGCTGTGGAGTCAGGACCCAGGGCCCCATGGGAGGCAGCAGGCGGAGGCCTGACCCTGGGCCTCACAGAGGAGGAAGATGACAACTGTTGGGGAAACAAAAATGGTTACAATTACATAGGATTGTAATTACATACAATTACATAGCTAGAAGAAACTTTATGGGGGCCGCTGGCTAGTTCAGCTCCTTTATCTTAGAGCTAGCTGAGGCTCTCAGGGCCCAGAGAGGGAAAGTGACTTGGTCGAGGTCACACAGCAATTGAAGGTCAAAGCAGGGACCGGCCCCTGGGTGTGTGTCTCCCCACGGCAGCAGAAGCAGTCACACCATACTGAGGGAAGACCCCTGGGCAGAATCAGAGCTGAGCATGGAGTAGCCAGGGCAGAGGTAAGGAGCCGGCGTGGCACAGCCGCTGCTTGGCCTGAGGGGCCATCAGGAGGGCTGAGTTTCTGTTGGCTCAGGTGTCAGGGAGCTGTCGTCAGAAGGCCAACTTCGCTGCCTCCAATAGCCCCGAGAATGTCGACTGTGCTCTGCTCACAGGGCCTGCATCACGCCTGATCGAAGGCTGGAGAGTGGCCGGAGGACTAGAGACCGCACGCAGGTCCCTGTTCTGGGCACAGGGGCCTCCCCGCCCCGCCCCAGCTGCAGCCCCTGTCCCTCTCCGCTCACATCCTGGGCTGCTCCGGTTGCTAGAAAGATTCCACCCAATGCATTCGCCGCTGAATGTTTGCGGACCCTTTCCCAGTGCCCCGCCCAGACAGCGGCGGTGATTTGCATCTCACCCAAAAGATGCGGGAAGGGATGGACATTTCCCAGCCCCTCCCATCTTCCAGCCCCGGAACTCCCATCGCTGGACTCACGCCTCCAGCAGCCCCACGAGGCATGCAATGCCAGTGCCTGTCGGAGGAAGGGCTCCAGACATTCATCAGTTGTTCAGAACCCTGGAGCCAGGTAGGACACGCTAGGGCTGGCTTCTGGGCCGGTGACTGCGTCTTCTACAGCTCGGGTTCTGCCACCAGGGTGGGCGAGAGCCCTTGACTTTGAGCCCTGATTCAGCCACCTACCAGCGTCGTGTCCTTGGGCAAACTACTTAATTTTCAGTGTCCTTAACTAGAAAATGGAGGCTGTACACCAGGACTGACTACCTTACTGAGTCATCAAGAAGAAAATGGCAGCTTAGACTAAAATGACACGCACATGCAAGGCATGCCCATGAAGGGTGAAAATGTCATTTTCCAGTGGAAAGTCGTGGGCTGCCAGCAGCTCTGTTTGAGAGGCTGTGATTGAGCTCACTCCCCAGCCGGTCTCTTTACTCTTTTTTTTTTTTTTTTTTAAGATTTATTTATTTATTTATTTGAAAGGTAGAGTTACACACGCACACAGAGAGAGAGAGGTCTTCCACCCGCTGGTTCACACTCCAGATGGCTGCAACAGCCGGAGCTGCACTGATCCGAAGCCAGGAGCCAGGAGCTTCTTCCGGGTCTCCCACGTAGATTCAGGGTCCAAGGACTTGGTCCATCTTCCACTGCTTTCCCAGGCCATAGCAGAGAGCTGGATCAGAAGTGAAGCAGCCTGGACTCGAACCAGTGCCCATATGGGTTGCCAGCATCCCAAGCAGCGTCTTTACCCGCTACGCCACAGCACTGGCCTCTCTCTCTGCCCTTACCCCTTGCTTCCAGCTTACTTTTGCCATCGTTTCGGTCTTTCATGTCTTTGTTTTATTTATTTTTTTCCTGGTGTGTTTGGACATTAGGTATGTGTTTCCTCCTTCGGGTCTCACTGAAGAAACTTGTGTCATTTTCTTGAGGACAGTTGGTGTTTGGAGGTGCAGGGCCCTGCTCCATGTGGGTGTAGTTCCAGTTTATCCAGGAGAGCTTTGTGTGCCGGAAGTTCAGTCCCCAGTTTCACACCATTGGAAGGTGGTGGAACGCTCAAGAGGTGGGGCCTTGTCCTTGGCAGAGATTAATGCTGGTCGTGCGGGGTGGGTGAGTTCTCACGAGCATGGGTTGTTATACAGTGAGGCCACCTCGCACGCATGGCCACCTCTGCACAGGGCTCTCTGTGGCTCTGCCATGCCGTGACACAGCTGAGGGGGCCCTGGCCAGGAGCCAGACAGGGAGGGCTGCCCAATCTTGGACTTCCAGCTTCCGAAAGCGGGAGCTGCATCTGCCTCCTTTCTGAGTAAAGTCCGTGGCCTCAGGAGCTTTGTTAGAGCAACAGAAAACGCATGAGTGCAGGCTCATTAGTCCAGCCTGCAGCAAAGCAAGCCCAGGCCAGCGGAGAAGTTTGCTACGTGTCTTCCACAACCATGTGCTTTTAGCATCCATACGATTCAAGACCATTTCAATGGCACTGAACAAAGACGACGAGCTCAAGAAAAAAAGCAGTTGGTTCGTGAACCGGACAAGCCTGGGGGGCACCGTTAATGGGTGCAGAAGGTGTGGTGCGTGCCTTTATCATTTTCCTCGATCTTTTCCGCTGGGCTTCCTCTGTGTTGGCTTCATTCCCGGGCAGACTTGCTCCGTCTGGTGGATGCAGGCGTGTCTAATCCCCAGCAGGAAGCGTTCAGCAGTGTTTCCAGGAGCGTTTTTGTGGGAGGCAGGGTCCTCAGGCGGCCTCCAAGGCTTCCCGGCTCACTGCACAGGCCTCGTCTCCTCTCCCTGACTGTAGGGAAAGGCTGGGAATGGGATGAGCCATCATCTCTCCTGTGCGGACGTGGTGCGACATGGCAAGGGCGAGTGTTCTGGGGCGCTGCCCTCATCAGGTGGGTCTTTTTTTTTTTTTTTTTTTTTTTTTTTTAAGATTTATTTGAAAGTCAGAGTTACACAGAGAGAGAAGGAGAGGCAGAGGTCTTCCATCCACTGGTTCACTCCCCAGCTGCAATGGCTGGAGCTGCGCCAATCAGAATCCAGGAGCCAGGAGCTTCTTCCTAGTCTTCCCATGTGGGTGCAGGAGCCCAAGGACTTGGGTCATCTTCTACTGCTTTCCCAGGCCATAGCAGAGAGCAGGATCAGAAGTGGAGAAGCTGGGACTCGAACTGGCGACCATATAGGATGCCAGCACTGCAGGCGGTGGACTTACCCGCTATGCCACAGTGCCGGCCCAGGCGGGTCTTTTAGAAGTTAAGCTTTCTCCACTTGATTGTGGGAGATTTGGAGAACTGCTCTCTGGTTGCCCCAGAAGAAAACCAACATCCATGCTGTGAACTCCCCAGGGGGACCGTGTGGCAAAGAATGACAGATGTCCTCTGGGACCTAGGGAGCAGTCCTTGGCTGATAGTCGGCAAGAAAACAGGGACCTTAGTTTTATAATTGCAAGGAAAGTGATTCTGCCGACAAGCAGTGAGCATGGAGGAGGACCCTAAGGCTCAGATGGGAACTGCAGACCCGGCAGTGCCCTGATTTCAGCCTCACGAGCACCTAAGCTGACAACCGGCCCTCCTGTCAAGGACTTCTGACGCACGTGACTGTGAGATGACAAATGTGTGTGCTTCTGAGCCACTGAGTCTGCGATAATTTGTTATGTGAGGATGGTCCATGGACTTTGCAAAAATCCCAGTATCTAACTTAGGATCCTTTTTGTTACAAGCAGCGGAAACCAACGCCGCTATCCTAAGGAAAAGTAAGCTCACCGGAGCAGTGATTGTATAACAGCTCCTGGCGTGGTTCCAAGCAGGGGACATCAACAGGGAGTACTTCCAGCTCTTGCTTCACTCTTTGAAGATGGAACTTCCATGAAGAAAGCCACTGATTGGTTTTATCTGGTTTCTTCAAAGCAAATTAGTATTAATGCTGAGTCTGCAAAAATATCCCTGAGTTGATGTGTGCGTTCCCCAGTTACAAGGGCCAGAAGAATGGGGAGCTCTGATTGGCCAGGTCTGGGTCACATGACCAGTCCTGGGCACACTGGGGCTGTGGGTTAGCTCCACCTGTGCCACCTGCTCTGGTCAGGATTAATGTGGATGGGGTCGGGAGGGAAGGGGGGCTGCGTCCTGGTTGTCACAGTAACCAGTGGACAGGGGATCAGGCACCTCAGGTGCCCTCTGGACTCTGCCAAGAGCCACTCGTCTGATCTTCAGCAAGTCGCCCACCTTTCTTGGCTCCACTTATCTCACTTACAAAATACGGGATTAGAGTAGATGATTTCCAATCCAGCTCCTTGGGGCTGGTGTGTGGCTCAGTGGGTTAAAGCCGCCGCCTGCAGTGCCAGCATCCCACATGGGAGCCGGTTTGAGTCCCGGCTGCTCCACTTCCGACCTAGGTCTCTGCTGTGGCCTGGGAAAGCAGTAGAAGATGGCCAAGTCCTTGGGCCCCTGCACCCATGTGGGAGACCAGGAAGAAGCTCCTGGCTCCTGACTTCAGATCGGCACAGCTTTGGCCATTGCAGCCATCTGGGGAGTGAACCAGTGGATGGAAGATTCTCTACCTCTCTCTGTAACTCTTTCAAATAAATTAAAAAAAAAAAAAAAAACTCTACACCACCATATAAAGAACTGACAAGGTTTTGTATGCTTCTCAAGGGTGCTTGCTTTGAATGACAGAAAGGGTTTCGGTCAGTGTTGAGTTTAATAACCAGCTCTATGGAGGCGCCATGTGAGGCCCTGTGCGTACGTAGTTCACTCTTTCCATCGTCAGTCTTGAGAAGCCAGTGGTTTAACAACCAAACTTTCCCGAAAAGCCTGCTCCAGCACACCACTAGTTTTAGCTAAAGGAATGACTCTCTGAGTGTGTATTCTGGGATACTGGTGACAGTGGAGAGAGTGTGTTCTGGGTATCACCAATATCACCTTCTAGAGGCTGTCATCGCCTGCACCACGCCCAAAGCTGGGCAAATTCAGTGCAGAGAAAGCCTAGTGGCTGTAGCTATGTCTTTTTCTCCCACCTCCAGCCTCTGCCCCCTCCTTAAGCTTAGACCAGAGAAGAAAGATCATGGAACTCGTGGAGTCAATCGGAGCGGCAAGAAGCCAGTCTGTGTGCGGGAGGTGGCAGGGAGCCTGGTCCCAGTGTAGCTCTGAGAACATCGATGGGGAGGCATGACGGGGCCGACGAGCCGATTCCTCCGGTCTCCTCCTCCCTGCAGCAGTGGCTGGGACCACGCCCCTCACACGTGCAGTGACCTCTTGTGAGCATCTTCTGTGTGCCAGGCGCTGCCTGCAGCTCTGGGCATTCAAGTTACCCAGCACTGCACCTCCCGGAGAGGGGCTTTGTTTGGTGTCTCTGCTCTCTGCCCCGTCTGCCTTTTGCATCAGGAATGGTGCACGTGATCGAGTCCCCCCCTTCCCCACCTGGGTTACAGAATGAACAAGATCCTTCCATGTTCCCTGAGGAGCTTAGAGCATCATCACATAAAACCTCCATGTAGACAGATAACCAGACAAATGACAAAGGTGAGTTTTAAAAAGATTTATGTATTTGAAAGGCAGAACTACACAGACGAGGTTTGCGGGGAGAGATAGTCCAACTGCTGGTTCACTCCCCAAGTTGCCATAATAGCCATGGTTGGGCCAGGATGCAGCAGGAGCCAGGAACTCCATCTGGGTCTCCCACATGGATGGCAGGGGCCCAAGACAGAGACAGAGACAGATCTTTCATCTGCTGGTTTCCTCCCCAGATGACTACAAAGTCAGGAGCCAGGAGCTTCATTCATGTCTCCCACATGGGTACAGGGGCCCAAGGACTTGGGCCATCCTCTGCTGCTTTTCCCAGGCCATTAGCAGGGAGCTGCATCAGAAGTGGAGCAGCCGGGACACGAACCGGGCACCCACACGAACCGGCGCTGCAGGCGGTGGCTTTACCTGCTGTGCCACAGTGGCGGCCCTTTTTGAGGCTCTTTCCCACTATGTTTTAGTGACTCCCAAGAGCAGAGAGAGGGCATTTCTTGGCCCCTGGGGCTGAAAGACAGGCAGAGGCGATTGGAGCGCTCTCCCCGCCTCTCAGCTCAGCTTCCCTCTGTGCTGGCTGCACCCCGCGGGTTGTCTCCCTGCGGGAACTGACGGCCGCAGCCGCTCCAGCCTTGCACAGCCCCTCACTGCCACTTTCCCTGGGGTCCAGCAAGAATCCTGCAAAGGGCTCGCGCTGGCCCTCTAAGAACCAACTATTGTAGACAGCAAAATGGGATGCTCTGATTGGCTGGGTGTTGGGGACCCTGCCCACACCTGGGGCCCATGGTGGCTTCAACTCTCCTCAAAGCACTGGAACAAGGTTTAAGGGGTGGGTGGGTGTGGTCTCCTGCAAGGAAAATGAGGTTGTAATTTTCCAAAAAAGTGGGGGAAGAGCTGCTGGATAGGTCAAAATAGCTGTTTCACCAGAATTACTCAATTGAAGAATTGTGAGACGTCCTTTAGCACCAACATTCTCATTGTACCACCGGCTGCTTGCCCTCTGCCTGGCCCCTCCCCTTGCACACCCTACGGTAGCTGTAGCTGTTTGACTTCCATCGGTGCGGCTGTGGTCCTGAGCCCCATGCCTGCCTGCCTGCCCTGTCTTGTCTGTAGCATGTCTTTATGCTACCCGGTTCCCCACTCAGTCCCTCAGGGGCAGGGCCCATTTCTCTGAAAAAGAATTCTCCCAGCGGGATGTTGAATTCACCAGCTTCTGCATCCTCGTGCTGGGCTCTTCCCAATAGCTGGGGTATCCTCCTATGTAGTGGTGGACTTCCTGCCATCTTGGACGTTATCATCTACCCATGATCCACCCACCCATGAATCCGTTCACCCTCTCATCTAGAACCCATTTACCCATCCACCCAACCACACATCCACTCAATGTCTACCCACCTACCCAACCACCAACCATGAATCCACCCACCCATCAGAGCGTATTGGGAACTAGGGATTCAGTTGAGAAAAAGAGCAGATCTTCTGTCAGTAATGTCACTAACTTTTATTCATTGGAAAACTGTCTGTTCCTTCCCTTCCCCTGAAATTTCTGTTCAAGTCCTTTGCTCATTTTCTATTTCCACTAGCTAAAAAAAAAATTCACTACAGTGAGGATTCTTTGTCTGTTTTATGCCCTAGGGTAGCTTCAGCATATAGCACAGTGCTTGGCATCCAACTCCCCTCAAAGGTGCCTGCTGTAACTGAGTAATGGGATGCCAGTGTCGCTAGCAGTGTCTTACCTGGCTGTGCCACAGCGCTGGCCCCAGGGTATAATTTGCATAACATAAAAGTCACCTTTTTGAAGTATGCACATCAATGGTTTTTAGTATATTCGCCATGTGGGATACTATGTAATTCTGGAATATTTTCAGAGAAACTTCATCACTGTTAGCAGTTAGTCCTAATCCTGCCTCTACCCATCTCCTGGGAACACTCTGCTATTTTCTGTCTCACTGGGTTTGTCTGTTCAGGACCTTTTTCTTTTCTTTTTTAAAATTTATTTACCTATTTATTTGAAAGTCAGAGTTACACAGAGAGAGAAGGAGAGGCAGAGAGAGAGAGAGAGAGAGAGAGAGAGAGAGGTCTTCCATCTGCTGGTTCACACCCCAAATGACCACAACGGCCAGAGCTGTACTGATCCGAAGCCAGGAGCCAGAAGCCTACTCCAGGTCTTCCTACACAGGTGCAGGGGCCCAAGGACCTGGACCATCTTCCACTGCCTTCCCAGGCCATAGCAGAGAGCTGGATCAGAAGAGGAACAGCCGGGACTAGAACCGGCACCCATATGGGATGCCGGCACTGCAGGCGGCGGCTTTACCTGCTATGCCATAGCACCGGCCCCCGGACATTTTTTGTAAATGGAATCATGCGCTCTCTGGCCATTTGCCTGTCCATTCCTCAGTGATGGTCACCTGAACGGTTTCTGAATGGGGACTACAATGAATAATGCTGTTATGATCACTCACACGCGTATTTTGTGGGAACATACGTTTCCTGTTCGCTTGGGTACATATCTAGGAGTAGAATTGCTGAGTCATATGGTAATTCCATATTCAGGAAACTGCCAGACAGTTTTTCATAGTGGTTTCACCATTCTGTATTCCCACCAGCAACATAAGAGGGTTCCAGTTTCCCCATATCCTTGTCAACATGTGTACTGTCTTTGATTTTAGCCATCCTAGTGGATGTGAAATAACATCTCACTGCCATTCTATTTTGTAATGGCCAATGATCTTTTCATGTGCTTATTGGCCGTTTGAATATCTTCTTTGAATAGATGTCTATTTACACCTTGGGACTTTTTTTTTTTTTAATTGTTAAGTTGTGGGAGATGGGACCAGAGCTGTGGTGTGGTAGATTAAGCCTCTGCCTGCAGCGCCATCATCCCATATGGGCACCAATTTGAGTCCCAGCTGTTTCACTTCTGAGCCAGCTCCCTGCTAATGCACCTGGGAAAGCAGTGGAAGATGGCCCAAGTGCTTGGGTCCCTGCACTCACATGGGAGACCCAGAAATAACTCCTGGCTCCTGGCTTCAGATTGGACCAGCTCTGGCCATTGCGATCATTTGGGGAGCGAACCAGAGGATGGAAGACCTTTCTCTCACTCTCTGCCTCTGCCTCTCTGTAACTCTGCCTTTCAAATAAATAAATAAATCTTTAAATTAAAAAAAGAAAGAAAAACAATTCACAGAATAAAACCAAATATCTGCAGATCATATACTGATACGGGTCTTGTTTTCAGAATGCATCAGTAACTCTACAACTTCTTTTTTTTTTTTTTTTTTGACAGGCAGAGTGGACAGTGAGAGAGAGAGAGACAGAGAGAAAGGTCTTCCTTTGCCGTTGGTTCACCCTCCAATGGCCACCGCGGCCTGCGCGCTGCGGCCAGTATACCACGCTGATCCGAAGGCAGGAGCCAGGTGCTTCTCCTGGTCTCCCATGGGGTGCAGGGCCCAAGCACTTGGGCCATCCTCCACTGCACTCCCTGGCCACAGCAGAGAGCTGGCCTGGAAGAGGAACAACCGGGAAAGAATCCAGTGCCCCGACCGGGACTAGAACCCGGTGTACTGGCGCCGCAAGGCGGAGGATTAGCCTATTGAGCTGCGGCGCCGGCTCACAACTTCTTTTAACCTGCTACACCGCAGCGCCGGCCCCTTGTTCTAAGACTTTTGTGAGGCATCCCATCACTCAGTTACAGCAGGCACCTTTAAAGGAGTTTGGTGCAGTGCTTAATTCGCCACGTGGGATGCTCGCATGGTGTTTCAGAGTGCCTGGTTCCACTCTCAGCTCCCAGCTTCTGATCCAGTTTCTTGCTACTGCACATCCTGGGAGGCACTGGTGATGACTCAAGCACTTGGTTCTGGGCTATCCCGATGACCTGGACTGAATCCCAGTTACAGCATGGCTCAGGCCTGGCCGCTGTGGGCACCTGGAGAGTGAACAGCAAACTGAAGCGCTCTCTCTGCCTTTCCTCGTGTGTGTGTTTCTACTTTTCAAATGCAATGAATAAAAATGAAAATGTTTGTGGGTATTTTTAATGAGATAGGTTGATTAATTCAGGGAGAGCTATGGCCCTCTTAAGGGGGAAACTTTGTGTTAAAGATACACCTTTCCATTTGTCTGGGTTCTTTTTTAAAAAAATATTTTATTTATTTCTTTGAGAGGTAGAGTTACAGACAGTGAGAGGTAGAGACAGAGAGAAAGGTCTTCCTTCCACTGGTTCACTCCCCAAATGGCTGTAACAGCCAGAGCTGAGCTGATCCAAAGCCAGGAGTCTGGAGCCTCTTCTGGGTTTCCCATGCGGGTGCAGGGGCCCAAGGGTTTGGGTCATCTTCCACTGCTTTCTCAGGCCATAGCAGAGAGCTGGATCAGAAAAGGAGCAGCCGGGACTAGAACTGGCGCCCGTATGGGATGCCGGCACTGCAAGTGGAGGATTAACCTACTGTGCCACAGTGCCAGCATATCCAGACCCTTTTATGAGGATACTTTGAAAATTTGTGGGGGCCAAAGCCAGGAGGTGAAAACTCTACCCAGTCTCCCTTGTGGGTGGCAGGAATCCAACCACTTGAGCCATCACCTGCTGCCTCCCAGTGTCTGCATTAGCAGGAAGCTGGAATTAGGATCCAGAACCAGGAGTGAACTGCGCACTCTGATGTGGGATTCAGGCATCCTAGCCAGTGTCTTAACCACCAGGCCAAAGCCCATCCATAAACTTTTCTCTATAAAAAAAGATTAATGTATTTATTTATTTACTTGAAAGAGTGACAGAGGGAGAGAGAGAGAGAAAGAGAGAGAGAGATCTTTCATCCACTGGTTCACTTTTCCAAATGCCCACGACAGCCAGGTCTGGGCCAGGCCAAAGCCAGGAGCCAGGAACCCCATCCTGGTCTCCCTCATGGGTGCAGGGGGCTAAACACTTGGGCCATCTTCTGCTGCCTTCCCAGATCATGGGCAGGGAGCTGGGATCAGGATGCTGGATTTGCAAGTGGAGGCTTAACAAGCTATGTCACAACACTAGCCTCCCAGAACCTATCATGTAATACCATTTTTAAAAAAGATTTATTTATTTATTTGAAAGACAGATTTACAGAGAGAGAAGGAGAGATAGAGAGAGGGCTTCCATCCTCTGGTTCACTCCTCAAATGGCCACAATGACTGGAGCTTGGCCGATCTGAAGCCAGAAGCCAAGAGCTTCATCCAGGTCTCCCACATGGGTGCAGGAGTCCAAGCACTTGGGCCCTATTCCACTGCTTTCCCAGGTGCATTAGCAGGGAGCAGGATCAGAAGTGGAGCAGCTGGGGCTTGAACAGGCATCCATATTGGCATCCATATTGGATGGCAGTATTGTAGGCCATGGCTTAACCCAACTACAACGGTGACCCCGTGTGGTTCCATTTTCCACAAACTTTTTGAAGTACCCTTGTATGTTCTATAATTTTTTTTGACAGGCAGCGTGGACAGTGAGAGAGAGAGAGACAGAGAGAAAGGTCTTCTTTTGCCGTTGGTTCACCCTCCAATGGCTGCCGCGGCTGGCGCGCTGTGGCCGGTGCACCACGCTGATCTGAAGGCAGGAGCCGGGTGCTTCTCCTGGTCTCCCATGGGGTGCAGGGCCCAAGCACTTGGGCCATCCTCCACTGCACTCCCTGGCCACAGCAGAGAGCTGGCCTGGAAGAGGGGCAACCGGGACAGAATCCGGCGCCCCGACTGGGACTAGAACCCGGCGTGCCGGTGCTACAAGGCGGAGGATTAGCCTAGTGAGCCACGGCGCCGGCCCTATAATGTTTTAAAGATTGTTTCGTCTATCCAGCTCTCTGCCATGACCTGGGAAAGCAGTAGAAGGTGGCCCAAGTCCTTGGGCCCCTGTACTCACATGGGAGACCTGGAAAAAGCTCCTGACCTCTAACTTCGGATTGGACCAGCCATGGCCATTGCAGCCATTGGGGAGTGAACCAGCAGATGGAAGACCTCTCTTTCTCTCTCTCTCTCCCTCTCCTTCTCTCTCTGTGTAATTCTGATTTTCAAATAAATAAATAAATCTTTAGAGAAAATGTTTGCTTTGTCTAGATCTTACAATTTTCCTTTAATTTATTCCTAGGTTTTAATCATATTTATTATTACGAATCATTCAAAGACTGGCAGCTAACAAACATGTTTAAAATACTGTGTGAGGTGAAGTAGTTCCAACCGTGTTGTGTTCCAAATTCAGGTCAGGTTCAGCTCTTCAGCTTTGATCTACTCCTGCTCTTCGCTTTGTAGATAAGGAAGCCCAAGTGTAGAGCTGTTGTCGACTTACCCAAGTCACAGCAAGTATGTGACAGGCAGAGACGCCCCGGAGCCCAAGGGGTCTATCCCTGTGTTCAGCCTGACTTCGAGCCCACACCTCTTTCCTCTGGCCACCCTCCACAAAATAAGCCAGGGCCCAGGCAAACAGCGACTCTCCTCACCTGCACTGGGGATTCGAACTCACCGAGGGACCCACACGGGTGATCAAGACAGGAATTAGATCAAAACTGGCAAAGAATTGGGGGAGGGAGGGAGGAGGCACAGAAAACAATGGCCAATTGAGAGAATGGGCACAATTCAGACAAAGTGGTGCACACACCAACACCCCAAACCCTCAAACCTCCAGCGCTTCCTGCCTGTGAGCCCAGAGGAGGAGTGCGTGCTGCTGGGCCCCCGCGGGCAGGTGCAGGTCCTCCCCTTCCTGACGAGGCAGCCGCAGCACAAAGAGCAGTCTGTTTCTCGTGGTCGCCGTCCCAGCCGCGGCTGCCTCGGTCCCTGGCCCTGGCACCACCTGGGGGGCAAGGACACGATGAAGTGGAAGGTTCTGGTCATCGCGGCCGTGCTGAAGGCCCAGTTCCCCGTTACAGGTAAGTCCCGGGCGAGGATTGGGGGCCGGGGGCAGGCGATGGCAGGGAATGCTCAGAAACTCTATGTGTGTGTTCGTGTGTGTGTGTTTGTGTGTGTGTGTGTAGGAGTCGGGAGGAAATGCTGTCTCTCCAAATCCTGGCGGGCCCTGGGCAGGCATCTGTTGCATTGCAGCCAAGCTGGGCATCAGTTCTGAGCCTGCTGCTGAAAACACAGCTGCCCACGGCGTGGAGTGCTCCCTGGACAGAGGAGAGACACAAAGCCTGTGTAGCCAGGCTGGCGGGTGTGTGTGGAGGGAGGTCAGAGGAGACTGGAGAGGAAGAAGGCGGAAGAGCAACGGAGGCAGGCCCAGCGGGGAGCATTTAACAGGAGCCGGGCGGGCGGGAGGCGGCGGGAGCTGGGCTGTGTCCCACCCTGCGACCGTCTCCTGGCCTCCAGGTGTCCCAGCCTCCCCTCTGGGCTGGTGCTGCCACTCTGCCCTCTCCTTCCTCCTCTGCCCACTGGAACATCGCCCTGGTCACTCAGACAGCGCCATGGCCAGTAGCCCTGGCTGCCCTGAAACACCCGATGGCCTCGGGGATGTCATATTTGTCAGCTCAGGCGGGAAGTGGCGTGCGTCGTCAGAAGCACAGATAGGCAGCCAGCCCAGGGTGCTGCGCCAACCCCGGCCCGAGCGATCCGTTCCCGGGTCGGCCTGTCTCGGCTGCCCCGGTGACCCAGGGCTGTCCGTGAACGCACGCATCCCAGGCCAGCAAAGCTATCAAGGGCAGGAGGAAGGGTCCATACTTGGGCCCTCCCCTCCCCCCACCCCCACCACCTGCCCTTGTAGAGCTTTGCTGGGTGTAGGCTTTGGCTTGGTAACGAGGCTGGGTAGGCAGGAGAGGCCTGTGGCGCTTCTGTCCCTACTCTCACCCTGCCCACTTGGCCTTTGAGAAACCAAGTATGGTGGGGTTTTCTGTAAGATCACAGCCATGTTCTTGGCAAGGCTGGGTGGGGGTGAGTCACCCGCCCGGCCTTGTCGGGGTGGGGAGGGCGCCAGGGCAAGCCCAGAGCAGCCGTCACATGTGCAGGGGCCCTGAGACTCCAGACCAACTGGGAACCCTGGGATTTCAGGCGGACCCAGCTGAGGCCAAGAGCTGCAGACTCGGGGCCTCGGGCCTGGGAGGCCGCCCGGGGTTGGGTCGGGGGAGACCTTTGGGCTCTGCAGGGATCTTCCTCTCAGCCTCCTCCCCCATCCGTCTGTCAGCAGTGGGCTCTGGAGCTTCCGGGGCAGGGGCAGGGTGAGGTTGGGCGAGAACCTCCGAGGAGCGGGGACTGTCAGCTGGCCCACAAGGTGGGGCCGTGGTGCACTTGCCCATGCAAAGGAGGAATGGAAGATGGATTGGCGTTTTTGCTGGGTGGGCCTGTGCGTGTTGCCTGTGGAAGCTGAGCACGTGTGGGCTGACAGCGACACACAGCAGTTTTCCCGAGTGTCACAAATGAGGCGAGAGAAGGCCAGGGGGCCACACGGTAGGGGGAGGGGGCAACGTGTGCTCTAGGGGCCTCCCCTACCCCTCACTGACAGGGTTTGGCCAAGGCCTGCTCCCTCTTCTTGCTCAAGCAACCCAACCCTCAAACTCTTCGAAGACCTCTCCGTTATAACTAGGTCTTTTTTCATTTGCATTTCTTTGGTCCACAGGAGTGGTCAAGACGGTGCCTGGGGCCTGAGGCTGGAAGAAGCTAAGATGGCGCCCTCAGCCCCTCATTGGTGCCCCGCCCGGGCACTAAGGCACCCCGTGGCCGCAGTGGCCCGTGTCCTTTCTCCAGGGAGGATGGGCAGCTCCGACACAAAGCCTCAGGAACCCCGGGGCTGTGAGCGGCTCAGCTGTTAGGAAGCATCGCGCTCAGCTGGGCACGGTGGGAAGAGCCCATCATGGATGGAGCCCCAGTGCGGTCACTTCCTTGCTGTGCAGCCTTAGGCTTTACTCACCCTCTCTGTGCCTCACGTCTAAAGCAAGACTAAGATACCTCATTTGCTGAGAGGTGAAGATGGGACGAGAACGTAGCGTTCCCAACACAGAGGCGACAGCTAATAAATCCAAGTGGTGTTGATTAGCACACCCTGGGCTGTCGTCTTGTTCTCAAAACCCAAGGACAGGAGACGGAAGCCCTTGGCTGGGGTTCTTAGTGTGCTCTCCACGCTGCGGCCTGTTCTCAGCTCGGTGAAATCCAACCCGTCCCGGTCCCATCTGGCTGGGGGCTCAAAGCTTCTGGCGGTCAGAGGGCGGGCATTCCTCCACCATCTCCTGGTGCTTCTAATGCTTACCCTGTATGCTGGTATTCCTTCCCCAAAGTGCAAGCATGTCCGAGAAAGGTGTGATTCGGGCAGTGGAGGGGGAAGAAGTTAGAAGCAAAGTCCACCTGCTCGTCAGGCTGGCTGCCCAGCTTCAGAGGCCGAAAAGTGGATGCAGGTCCCCCAGTAACAGGGCGTTTCAAGAAAGCGTCTTGCGCACCAACTCTTTGCTAAAAACTCCTGGGAGGTGGACTCCATGCCCGTAACAAGTTTTCCATCAGCGGCGTCTTCACCTCGGTTTGGTTTACCCTCTGGTCTCCAGGCTCTGCTGGTCCAAGTGAGCTGCCTGTGTCTCCTGCCTTGCCATTTCTCAGACTTGCTGGCCAAGGGGTGATACCTGCTGCCCCAGGAGCAGCCCTGGGGAGCCCTGGCATGGGGAATCGCCTCGGCTGTGCTCATTTAAACAACTCTTTCATTTTTGCTTTTGTTCTTTCGAGACAGATGGAGTGTTTCTTGGACATACACGCTCCCAAAGTCACCCAGTGCCGCACCTTGTAGCTTATCTAGTAGGGTCCCGGCACTTGGAAGGGAAGCCCGTTTCTCCTGAGCTTTATCTATGAATTAGCTCGTCCAGGAGATCCACACCAGAAACAGTTCAAACAAATTTCTCAGCTCTGCTTGGGCCGAGGCTGGTTCTTGCCGACATCACAGGCCATGGTGTATTTAGTCAATATGATGAAATGTTCGATGTGCTTAAGAAATTCATTAGACCAGTCATTTGACCTGGTAGTGCAAACCAAATGGTCACTCTTGCCACTGCATGTACACGGCCATGTGTTCCAGCATTAAAAAAAAAAAAAAAAAAAAAAAAACTGAATGCAACACAACTTTTGAGTTCCCTGCGGGAGAAGCACCTGTGTTGTGTCCCTAACCCTTAGCAGAGTCAATGTGCCATCGGGGTCGGTTAGTGTTTGTTGAATGAATTAAAAGGTGGGTGAGTGAAGGCAATCAAGGTGGGTCACTGTGATTAGATTAACTTTAGCGGTTTACTTTGGGGGATGTATGGGACTGGCATTGTTTGAACTTAACCTCAAGAGAACTTAGTATTAAAGAATACCTTTAAAAAGCAGGACAAGAACTAGCCATTATAGAGCAGAGAGGCTGGGGTAGTGTGCTTGCATAGAATCGCTCAAACGGAGTTGCAAGGCTGGACCGAGATAAAATCCTGCCGTTATTTTCTGGTTGGGCCATATGACATTCACTCTATTTGCTTATTTTGGGCCTACAAAAAAAATAAGATAATTTCAAGTGGTTCAACTAACAAATGTCTCAAAAATAAAGATACTCATTTGTCTTATTTGGCTTTAACACTAGGTCAGAGTTTTAAGTAAGGCTGTCAGCACTGGAAATCATTGACTAACAAATCAATAAACTAATGCAAGTCACCAAGGCAGAAAAAAGAAGACTTTGTGGATTCCGACATAAATTCTAATACCTAATAATTCAATCACCTGAAAATACGAAAAGAAAAGAAAAAGCAGCCTATTTAACCGTGATAGTACTGTTTGATGTAGGTTACTGAAGATGTATCTCAAGTAGATGTCATTTTTTCCCTCTTAATTTGAGGCATTTTAACAAAAATAAAATCATTGAAGGAAGTTAAATTTTTTTAAAAAAATGTATAACAAGCTAGCTCAATAACTCCATTTTTATTTCTTTAGATTCTATTTAAACTTTTTTATAAGTACATGCATTTATTTTTTATTTTTTTAAGATTTATTTATTTATTTGAAAGGCAGAGTTACAGAGAGGCAGAAACAGAGAGAGAGAGAGGTCTTCCATCCACTGATTCATTCTCCAGAAGCCCACAATAGCTGGAGCTGAGCCAATCTGAAACCAGGAGCCAGGAGCTTCACCCAGGTCTCCCACATGGGTGCAGGGGCCCAAGCACATAGACCATCTTCTACTGCTTTCCCAGGCCATAGCAGAGAGCTGGATCGGAAGTGGAGCAGCCGGGACTTGAACTGGTGCCCATATGGAATGCGGCTCTGCAGGAGGCAGCTTTCCCCGCTATGCCACAGTGCCTGCTCTAGTACACGCATTTCTTTAAAGATTTATTTATTTTATTTGAAAGGCAGAGTTAGAGAGAAAGAAATCTTCCATGCTGGCTCACCCCCTAAATGGCTGAAACAGCTGGAGCTAGGCCAGACTGAAGCCAGGAGCCAGGAGCATCTTCCAGGTCTCTCACATGGGTGGCAAGTACTTGGGCCATCTTCCACTGCTCTTCCAGGTGCATTAGCAGAGAGCTGGATTGGAAATGGAGCAACCAGGACTCGAACCAGTGCCCACATGGAATGCTGATCGCAGGTGGCAGCTTAACCCACTATGCCACAGCGTGGGTCCCAAGTACATGCATTCCTTTATATAGTTGTTAGCATACAAAACAATTTCATATGCTTTTTTCTGAATATTTTATTGGAAGCACTGTTTCTCACGCTTGGCCTCCGTGAAGTTTTTCGTTGCTATGCAAACTTCCCGTGTTTTCATCACGATGTTCTTATCGTTGGTCATTTAAACTACTGCTAGTGTTTGTTATTATAACTAACCCTGCTGGCCAATCTTTCCATATGTAGCTTTCGTTCCTTCCTTGGACAAATCTAGGATGGAGGATTGAAAGGACAGTTAAAGTAAAAGAGCATTTCGCAGGATGCTCTACACTTCTGTTGAAAACCAAGTGTTTTTCTAACTCTTTTGTGGCTGTCTGTTTGTGTTTGTGTCGCCTCTGAAGCAGGCAGGGAGCAGGGAGGTGACCACGGCAGAGAGCTGTGGCTCTCTGAGTCTGGGTTCCTCCGCAGCGTTTCCCTGTGAGCGGGGGGCTGCCCTCTGGCCGAGCCCCATTCTTCCTCCTCCTCTGATAGTGGTAGGGACGTGTACCTCCTGCAAGGTTCTACAGGTGTGCTCTAGACGGGCCTCTGCGGTCTAGGTGCTTGGAAAGCCCTAGCTGTGAGCAGGTGTGCCTCAGTTTCCCAACACACCTGGGCCATCTGCCATTGCTTTCCCAGGCCTTAGCAGGGAGCTGGATCGGAAATGGAGCAGCCAGGTCACGAACCAGCACCCATATGGGATGCCGGCCCTGCAGACGGTGGCTTTACCTGCTACGCCACAGCACCGGCTCTTGTCTCTTTTGGCTACAGGACGAATTCTGTGTGGAGTTGAAATTGCATGGTTTTTGGGAATAATCCCCACTGCCCTGCTCTGGAATCAGCTGTCAGAATTTCGAACCTAAACTTTGTTCTTCCCTCCCACTCCAAATACTTTCTTAGCTGGACCCGCACCTACCACACTATCGTGAACCCACTAGCGGGAGCCTGTGTTGTGAACAACCTAGAGTTTTGTGACCCCTGCGCCTGTGCAGTGGCTGCAGACGTCTTGGGGGCCACACAAAGACCTTGTGAGCAAGAAAGCAGATCACAGGCTGCAGCAAAGGGAGATTTCCTTGTTCCCTTTGCTCTCCTGGGATGATCTGTCCTACTCAGAAAGTCATCGCTGGGCTCCAGGGTGGGGAAAATACAACAAGGATCTGCAGGCTCCTTGTCCAGGCCCGGCCACTTTTTCTCAATACAGACACGTTGCGCCTGTGCAAAGTGCATTCTGAAACCTTGGCCTCTCCAATCCTTGTAGCCCTCCGATGCGCAGAAGCAGAGAAGGAGGGGGATTCTCTTTATGTGAATCAAGAGAGTGAGGCTGGGGGCCGGTGCTGTGGCTCACTTGGTTAATCCTCCACCTGCGGTGCCGGCATCCCATATAGGCACCAGGTTCTAGTCCCGGCTGCTCCTCTTTCAGTCCAGCTCTCTGCTGTGGCCTGGGAAGGCAGTGGAGGATGGCCCAAGTGCTTGGGCCCCTGCACCCGCATGGGAGACCAGGAGGAAACACCTGGCTCCTGGCTTTGGATCGGCGTAGCTCCAGCCGTAGCGGCCATTTGTGGGGTGAACCAACGGAAGGAAGACATTTCTCCCTGTCTCTCTCTCTCTCTCGCTGTCTAACTCTATCTGTCAAATAAAAAAAAAGAGAGAGAGAGAGAGAGAGAGAGAGAGAGAGGTCCAGAGGCTTGATGAGCTGCCCAAGAGGAGGCCCAGCCCCATACGCGCGTCTGGGCAAGCTCCCGGCTGCTCCCACAGAGCCTGGCTCTTGGGTTTGCAGTGTCGAGTGCTGCGAGACTGAATTTTGAAACAGAATTTTAAAGGTATTCCCTTTGGTAAGCACTAAGGATCACTTTTTCTCACTTTTGAATGCAGAAGTAATTATGCTGCTGTGGAATATCATTGTATGTTTTCTACCGAGTGTTCGGTGGTTGTCAATATAGAGCCATGTTTTTCTCTGACATGAATATCCTTCTGAAATCAAGTTTTCCCCAAATCTGGTAAATCCGTATTTCCCATTTTACTCTTACTAAACATACCTATTTTGGAGCTTTCCTTGAGAGGGATGGTCTTCAACTGGGGTTCTGTCCATTCCTCTATGCACAAGTTCTCACCCCTCCACCCTGGCTTATTTTTTTTTTTAAGATTTATTTATTTTATTTGAAAGGCAGAGACAGAGAGAGAAAGAGGTCTTCCATCTGTTGGTTCACACCCCAAATGGCTGCAATGGCCAGAGCTGAGCTGATCTGAAGCCAGGAGCCAGGAGCTTCTTCTGGGTTTCCCACATGGGTGCAGGGGCCCAAGGACTTGAGCCATCTTCTACTGCTTTCCCAGGCCATAGCAGAGAACTGGATCAGAAGTGGAGCAGCCAGGATTCGAACCGGCGCCTATATGGGATGCTGGCGCTGTAGGCGGCGGCTTTACCTGCTACACCACAGCACCGGCCCCTTCACCTGACTTATGCAAAAACAGAAATCATATGTAAGCAGCTTTGTCCTTTAACAGTTGCCTGTATTCCATCTGTTTGGTAGGAATGTCTCTTTACTCAAGGTAGCGGGTTTCATGGGGATGAGATTTTCTAAGAGAAGTACATAACCGTTATAAGTGGACTCTGAGGCAAGATATGTTTTGTTTTGTTTTGTTTTCTTACTAAATCTTTGAGTGATGGGAGAATTGCCTTTGAATGACAAATGTCGATAATCAAGCTGTAGTTATTTATGTCACATATTATCCTGGAGTCCTCTTGCATCCGCCAAGGCAGGGCTCGGGGAAGACAAACCCCTGTGCTGTTTGTTGACTGGGGCAGAGCATACAACAAGGAGAAAATGGCTGCTCAGAGCACCATGCTGAAGCATGGACGAGCTGAATATTCAAACCCCTGCAGCTCAGAGTGGGCCCCGCAAAGCCGGCTGGGAGGATGGCTGGGAGAGGGGACTGCACTCAGGACTTCAGCAGGACACCTCTGGGGGTGAGGGGCTGGAGGTGCTGTCGGCTCTGCCAGCCTGGGTGGTGGGGCGGACATCCTGAGTGTGTGAACCAACATAGCAGTTGGGGCGAAGCAGCTCCCCACACCCCTGTTTTGACATAGACGCTAGAAGGTCAACCGTGTGTTCTGCATTTCACCTGTCCCGCCATGCTCCGCTGTACTGCCTCTGAGACACAATATGGATGACAACACTAAGCTGGACCTGCCCGTTCACCATCTAGGCTGGGAGTGTTGGTGGGGAATTAGAGAGAAGAGTTGTTACGGGGGGAGAGTGGGAGAGACAGGCTGGGGGGGGCGGTGCCGAGTGAAGATTGCCACAGGTGGCTGACTGACAGAGTAGCCTGTTGCAGGCAGAAGGCCACTGAGCCACCTGGATCCATCATGGAAGCAGCTTGAGCGTGTAGGTCGGTGTAGCACGGGCAACTGTGCCTGCCAGTGTGTGTGCGCCTGCTTGCTCTGGCGCAGTGCGGGGTCTGTGCTCCAGTGTGTGCACGCTGGGGTGTGTGCCGCTGCGCATTTGTGTGTGTGTTCTGGCTGGCCCCCATGCAGGTGCAAGCATACACTGATCTCCATGCCGATGGGTTCATGCTGATGGATACAGGTAGGTTTTCGTACGCACCCATGAGAGGTCTTGTGAGTACGGTTCATGTCTTAAGGGGAGTTTGGTGGCAGCTGGAGAGCTCTGTAGAAGGAAAGGCAAACACTGCTTAAGCTTGCAGTTGGCAGTCTGGCCAGGAGAGCAGTGGGGCTGGACAAGAATACTTGTGTTCAAGCCAGAATCTCCAGTGGGAGGTGGGAGGGGCTTCTTTACAGGTGCATGGGCTTCTCGGGTCAGTGGTCCCTGCTGTCCTTCCTTCTCTGAACCTTCCTTTCCTCAGTTCCCCTACTTCGAGTGCCCCCTCTGCCCACCTCCACCTGTGGAAACCCCGCCCACCCCTCAAACCTGCAGCCAGATCTGTGGGGATCTCCCAGACCCATTGTTGACACTGATACCAGCCTCAAAGTGACACAAGAAGGTGGAAAAATTGTTCTCAGAACTCAGGGTTAAAAACTCAACCCCAATGGTTCCCTGGGGTGAGCTGTTGTCGTGGCGGAGGCCCAGGGCCCCCAGTTTCAGCAACATTTACCCGTCAGCAGAAAATGTTACCAACTCCCCAGGTTCTCACCAGTTCTACCCACACTGGCCATCTTGTGGATGTTGGCCAAAATAGTCAAAATACGTGTGGTTGCTTTTCTTGCTTTCCCATCCTCAGGGTGGATTGGCAAACAATCTAACGAGGTGGCTTCTGATGACCTACTTTGGCCCTTGGAGTTAGTTGACACAAGCACATTGTCATTGTCAATATCGGATGACTTAACCCGACTGGCTGCCGCTCAACTCCTCCACGCGCAAATATTTACCAAACCTCATGCCCCAGGTCGAGTGAATGGTGCTGTGGATGGTTGGCCCAGCTGGTCCACTCACCAGACCCGAGTCTCAGAGCGGGACGCTCAGTGATTGAGAGTCCACAATGAAAAGAAAGCGTCTCCCTGGCCCCAGAAAGAATAGTCTGGGTTTTTAAGAGAAAGGCTGACTTTGCCTTCAGGCTCATTTCTTTCTGCTCTGGTCTGATTTTCCCTGTGTTGTGAGTCCGTGCTAATTTCCATGCTGAGTTGAGTAGCAAAAGGGAGCGCAGATTGAGGGGTTACCACCCAGGACTGTTTTGAATTAGGCTAGAGAGCTTCAGAAATTCCTCCTTTGATTTCCCGAGAGTAGAGAGAAATCTTTGTCTTTTCTCCCACTTAACCATCAACGCTTCAAAGCCCAGACCTGTATAAGATACACAAATGCTTTCTGGACAAAATGAATCTTGCCCATTTTCTTTGGATTTTGATGGGAACAATAAAGATTGAGCTACAAAAGCTTGGCAAAGAGGATTATTCTTTCTCTTTCTATTAAGCATGGAGGCTTCAAAAGAACAGCTCAGAAAGTCAAATAATTGTATCCACCACTGCTCACCCATCCATCTCCCTGCTGACCTGGCTTGTGAAATCCCCTTGAAAACCTTGGCCAGCTCTCACCTGCCCATTGCAAATGCTGTATTGTTAAATGTCCCCATCCATAATTCTACCAGAGAGGCTGCCTTCAAGCAAACCCCTTCTATTTCCACTGAGCGTCTCATTAGGGAATGGCTCATTGGAGTGGGGTGGGGGGTGCCTTTGATTTTCAAAGCTCTGTAATCTCACTTTGGAGTGGGAGCTACTTGGGAACCAGAAATGGATTGTGGATAGAGTCAGAGGCAGAAAGTCTTTCAATCCGGAGGGGCCAGCCAGGAGGATATGAGGGGAAGATTTGGGAAGCCATTTTTGATCTTTCTAGCACTTTCTTGATTTCCTTGGTTTGGATAACATATCGCGAGTTTCTAGCTACAGACTCTAAATATGAAGTCTCAGCCTGGAAGCTGGTCTAATTCTTGGTTGGGTTTGAGACCTTAGCTTCTTCAGAAAATTCCCTTGAGGCATTGAGGCACTCTGAGGAGCACGGAGTGGCTGCTGTGTGTCAAGGGACAGAGGGAGGATTTGGCTGCTTGGGGTGGGGGTGCAGGGATGTCATTTGGGGTTGATTATTTTCCAGTGGCATTGAAGCCTGGAGTAATTTCAAAGAAAAGCAAGATGAAACAAAAATCCAACTCCCAATCTGAAATTCTGCATGGGATGGTATTGAGTTGCTGGGTCCTCCGGGGGGTAAGGAGAGAAGCCCTGTTGGGTTGGTTGTAGACGCTCTAACTGGAAAAACCCCTGCAGTCAGTGGTCTTTCTCCACTATGCTTGATCCTGTGTCTTCACCTCTCTCCTATCACCTCCATTCCTTCTCTTCGAAGGTTAAGAAAGAAATTCTTTCAGAGGGAATGTGCAGTAAGTCCTCCTTAAAGGAATTATAATCAGCTTATGTGAATTAGAAATAATGCCGTTCCAAAAACAATAGTGTGCTTTCTCGTGCAATATTCAAAATAATGGGACTCTAATTTTCCCTTTGTTGTTCCCATGGGACATTTCTCTGACTTTTGCAAAGTCTTCAGGAATGCACCGCTCATGTAAAGTATGGCTACTGTTGGAGTGAGAAGTGGGTTGTGGTGATGCCAAGACTAGGCTGGGTGGGGGTTGGGCTGTGGCACCGGAGTTTTGCCCTCAATGGGAACAGTGGCTGGCAGTACCTACCGGGAAGGTTTTCTATGATCAGAGTGAGCCTGGGTCCGTGTGTCAAAGTCATCGACTGTCTGAGCAGGAAAGAGTCACAAATACCCTGAAGTTCCACTCCTGGATTTTACCAGCACTGAAGAGATGGCCTAAGAGATTAGGGAACTAGCCAAACCAGAACCAGAATCTGCTGTGTCGTAAGCAAGTGGCACAGGCCGCAGCAGGCTCGGGACTTCGGATCCCTTCTCTCGTCCTCCGTCCTCTGGACCGATAGGCTGCCCTGCTGTAAGTCAAGTGGAGTTTCCGGAGTTGGCTTCCTGGGCCTTGGGTGTGTGTGACGGAGCAGTGGCAACCTCAGAGTGCCAACCACAAAAGAGCTGCAGCTGGCTGGGTCGTGTTAGCTCAGCTCACCCTCCGGCGGGGCCCTGGCAGCACAGACCTGTTACCTCCACCAGCAGGGCAAAGCCTTCTGTTGTTTGGAGAGGCATCAAAAGAGGCCTAGGTCACTCGCCCCCCAGAGAGCTGCTGTGAGGGCACTCACGTGGTCTGCATCCACTCCGGCTGCTGCCAGCCGGCGAGGGGCAGCTCTTGTGCCTCGCCTCACATACAATGCTCTCAAGCAGCCCTGCAGAGCAGAAAAAGTTGTCTTTGCACCCAGCATCCTTGGAGGAGCAAAGCAGGCAGGTGGGCACACAGAAAGCAAGCTATGATCACATGCACACACGTGCACACACGTGCACACACATGCACACACACACACACATACACACACCACAGAGCCAGAGTGCCTTTTACCCATATAGACATTCAATGTTAGAGTAATGGAATGAATAAAAGACTCAAGTGCCTTCTATGAATATATCTACACTTAGAAAATGTCTCATCACATGCCAATTAGACATCAACCGAGCACTTTAAAAAGAAAAAAGACAATACCAGCCACCTACTAGGTGACTTCACTCCCTAGATGAAGCCCTTGGATTATAACGACATTGAAATATAAATATTGGAGGCTGGCGCCGCGGCTCACTAGGCTAATCCTCCACCTGCGGCGCCAGCACACCGGGTTCTAGTCCCGGTTGCCCCTCTTCCAGACCAGCTCTCTGCTGTGGCCCGGGAGTGCAGTGGAGGATGGCCCAAGTACTTGGGCCCTGCACCCCATGGGAGACCAGGATAAGTACCTGACTCCTGCCTTCAGATCAGCGCGGTGCGCCGGCCACAGCGTGCCGGCCGCGGTGGCCATTGGAGGGTGAACCAACAGCAAAAGGAAAACCTTTCTCTCTCTCTCTCTCTCTCTCTCTCTCGCTCTCGCTCTTTCTCTCTCTTACTGTCCACTCTGTCTGTAAAAAAGAAAAGAAAAGAAAAGAAAAGAAAAGAAAAGAAATATAAATATTGGAGAGTGCTAGCTAACAGAAAGTTAAAGTGAATTCTTCCATAATTATTTTCAAGAGTGAGTTTTCATTGATTGTCTTCATGGAGTAGACCACCATACTCAGTTTTTGGTACAGAGAAATGTACCCAGATTTTCCTGCAAGCTGCTCACTGATGGATGAGATACCCCAGGGTGGACAAGCTTGCTGGCTAGGTCTGGGAAGGTTTCTTTTTGAGGGTTTTCTCTGAAGTCCGTTCTACCTGGCCTTCCTGGGATGACAAGGAGGGACAGATAAATGTTATCTTTGTGCCATCAATCAGTGGCATCTCTTCCTGCTGAGACTGTCCAGGGTCATGGTGACCATAAAGACAGTGGACCCCCTGCCCCTAGTCCCTGGCAGCTAAATGCACCCTAGCAGAGATAAGGGGTCCTGTTAGGCCAAGCTGGGTGGATAGAGGAGACTAAAATTAACTAGAAAAAAATAGGTCATTTTCCTAAAATGAAAAGGGTATTTTTCATAATACAACTCATTGTCAGAAATATTATCAAAGACAGGGCTGGCATTGTGGTTCGGCGGGTTAAGCCACTGCCTGCAACACCAGCGTATTAGAATGCCAGTTTGAGTCCTGGCTGCTCTGCTTCCAATGCATCTCCTCCCTAACGTGCCTGGAAAGGCAGCAGAGGATGGCCCAAGTGCTTGGGCTCCTGCCACTCATGTGGGAGAGTCAGATGGAATTCCAGGCTCCTGGCTTTGGCCTGGTCCAGGCCTAGATGTTGTGTCCATTTGGCAAGGCATGAGTTAACCCTGGTTATTGTCTGAGAAAGCACACTGCTTCATGTCAGGTGCTGCCCTGAGATGCATCACAGCTATGGCTTCCAAGGACCCTACACACTGAGAGGGGAGGAAGAAGTGCCTGACGGCCTTGGCGCGGGATGCGAGCAGTGTGGCGGTGACCATTCGCGGACAGGGGCTTGTTTAACGCGCGGTCGACTTGCGTTTGATCAGCTAATCCTGTGGCACTGCTATTGATGTCCCCATTTTACAGACAGGGAACCGAGAGGCCCGAAGGTACATGGCTAGCATGAACCAGAGCTGGCCTTTATCCTGAGCAGCCTGGCCGCACCACCAACCATAGTGGCCGTTGGTGGGGGTGGAGCCTACCACTCCAAGAGTTCTCAGTGGGAGCCCATCATGGGGCTGCCTGGCCTATGGCCTTCTGGGAGGAGGGAGTTAGTAAAGAACAAATACGCAGGAAAGAATTGGAAGCTGTACCCCAGGAAACTAGCAAACACTAGCTGCAGCTCCTGGTGGGCCCTCCTCCTTTCCTTGGACCCCACTTCTCACCCTCAGAGGGGGGTTGAGATGAAGGCATTGGGACCACCTCCCACTCGGGGCCCTTGGCACCTCACAATGTAATCCACCCCTCCTCCAGGCCGGGTCTGGACCTCCCTCGTGGGATCTGCCCAGAGACACCCCTTGAAGCCCACAGCCCGGGGAGCTGAGCCCTCAAGAACGCGGTCACTGAACTCTGTGACCCTGCTCCCCAAGCTGTGCCCTGCAAAATGTTGACACCAGGCCGCAAAAACAACCAGGGGTCTGCTTGCTGGACCGGAGGAGTTTTCCAAACCTTCTATGGCAAATGTGTGTCCCACACTCCCAGGGGGAAGCTAGAGGAATATGGTTATGCAGCACTGTGCAAATTGCTTTCAACACTCCGGACATCTGTTTCCCCGGCAGCTCTCACTATATGGCCACAGAATACAGTTGGAGAGAAGCTCCACGCAGGACCCTACTAAGCAGCCTGAGGGCTGAGGGCACTGCAAGAGGGCTGGGTGAGGGAGAGATGTGTACAGGAAGGCAGGAAGCAAATCGGGAGCAGTTACTGCAAAGAGGAGAGAAGGATCGCCCCAGGAAGGGCCAGCTCTGTGAACCGGGACCTGGCAGCACCAGGAGGGAAAAGGCCCCCCGCCGGGGGTGGGGGGAGGCTTCCGAAGCTCCGCCCCCTCTGAAGGCCGTAACTGGACTGAGGCGCTGCTCCAAGGCCCCCATTTCCATCCTCTCTGCCGGCATGCGCACCGCACCGCGTGATGGCGGCCCGAACCCTGGGAGGGGCGGCTGGCTGGAGAAGCCCCCGCTCTGTCCACGGCTTCCTCCCTCCTGCCCCGCTTCCCCATACACCTATGGGGTCACTCGCCTAGGGTTGCTGTGGCAAAACACCACGACCTGGGTGGCTTTGGATCCGGAAAAGCGCTGTTTGCCGGTTCTGCAGCCTGCACGTCCAAGACCAAGAGGTCGGCAGGGTTGCTCCTGGTGGGGGCTGCGAGGGGCTGTGTCTCCCGCCCCTCCCTCGCCCCCACCCCGGGGGGCTTGGCTGCCACCTTTGGTCTTCCTTGTAGCTGCCACACCCCAATTTCCACCTTCACCTGCACGTGGTTCTCTGTCTGTGTGTCTGTCTCTCTACCCTGCTTTCTCCTTTTCCAAAGGACCAAATTTTGGGTTAGGGCTCATCCTTAGGACCTGATTTCAACTTGATCATCCGGGAACACCCCGTTTCCAAACAAAGTCACCTTTATGGGTTCTGGAGAGCTAGGACTTTGGCAGCTTCTGGGGGAATCCAGTTCCTGAGATCATCTTGCAATGGACCCGCTGATCTTTGCTTCAAGGTTGATTTCCAGAAGAACACACACACTTTGGCAGCCTGTGAGAGTGGGCCCCTCAGAGGCACACAGGGATGGTGCAGCTTGCCCATACTGCAGCACTGGGCCCTCGCACGAATTCCAGTTGGAGTCAACATTTGAATGTCTTACTTAAATCCAAGGCTGTGCTTCTGCACCTCTCCTAAGATACCTGGCGAGTTTGTTTCTAGGATGGCTCATTGCCACTGATGGTGAGGCGTGACCAGTCTCAGGGCTCTTGCTGTGGGACAGCGTCGAGGCGAGAACACGACCAGCTCAGGGCACAGACCCTAGGCAGCCTGGCTGGCTGTGAGGCTCCTACCAAAGTGACTGGCGTGGATGCCAGTTTCGGGTTGCTGAGCCAGCCCTGTCCCCTGCTCAGCCCCGGAAGATGGAATAATTGTGTGTCAGAGCGAGGGTGCCTCCCGTCTCGGGAGCTCCGGGGTTGCCCTTTAGAAAAACATCGCCAGCACATTCTGCAGTCGCAGAATGAATCCGAGCAGGTGTTCAATGACTGGGGCTTGCTCTGGGTTTTAGACAGCTCTGCCCGCTTGAACTCTCCCTTTTCTTGCTCCAACCGCGACATCCCGGCAGAGGGACCCAGATGGGAGGAGAGTGCAGGTGGCAGCGGCGGCTGCCCCTCCTGCCATCTGCATGGCTCCTTGGCAAGATCATAGTTGTGTTCCCAGGTCACAGTTGCCAGGGGCTCTGCCGGTAGAGTGGGTGGTTCCAGTTCTGTTCTGAGTCAAGAAATCCTTTCGGTGTGTTCTCTTGGGGAAGAGACACTAAGCATCGGCCATTTCTCTCTGCAGCATTCTCTGGTCAGTAGCTAACTGAGAAACTGGATAACGGTTCATCCCTGGCCCTTGCAAGGAAAGACAACATGAATGTGTTTTTAGTTGAGTAAATTTTAACTCTAGAGAGACCTGCTTGTCTGCAAAGCAGGTACCTCCAGGGGTAGTTCAGGAAGTTAAGGGAATTGAAAGATGATTTGGGTGCAAAACGTTTTGAAATCCAGGCATACACAAGGTCTTCAGAAAGTTCCTAGGTGCAGCCTTGAGCTTCGCAGTTCACATGCTGGTATCCCATACCAGAATGCCCGGGTTTGAGTCCTGGCTTTGCTACTGATACCAGCTTCCTGCTAACGCAAGCCCTGGAAGGCAGTGGTGACGCCTCAAGTCACCAGGCTTCTGTCATCCACATGGGAGACCTGCATCTAGTCCCCAATCCCCAGGTCCCAGTTTTGGCTAGCCCAGTCCTGACTAATACGGGATTTGGGGGATGAACTAGCAGATCATAGCACGTGCCCCCCCCCAAATAAATACTTTTTAAAAAGAGATTTATTTAATTTGCTTAAAAGAGTTACAGAGAGACAGGGAAGGAGAGAGGGAGAGAGAGAGAGAGAGAGAGAATTTTCCATCTGCTAGTTCATTCTCCAAATGGCTGCCAACAGCCCGGCTGGGCCAAGCTGAAGCCACGAGCCTGGATCTCTGGATCTCTCATGTGAGCTCAGGGGCCCAAGCACTTGGGGCATCCTCTGCTGCCTTTCTCAGCTGCATTAGCAGGGAGCTGGATTGGAAGTGGAGCAGCCAGCCCAGGCTCAAGCTGACACCCATATAGTTTGCCAGCGTTTCAGGCGGCGGCTTTACCCATTATGCCACAACACCGGTTCCCTCAAATGCTTTTTATAAAGTTCAGAGAAAATGCATATTATCAGGCCGGCGCCATGGCTCAATAGGCTAATCTTCCGCCTGTGGCGCCAGCACACCAGGTTCTAGTTCCAGTCGGGGTGCCAGATTCTGTCCCGGTTGCCCCTCTTCCAGGCCAGCTCTCTGCTGTGGCCTGGGAGTGCAGTGGAGGATGGCCCAAGTGCTTGGGCCCTGCACCCCATGGGAGACCAGGAGAAGCACCTGGCTCCTGCCAAGGGATCAGTGCGGTATGCCGGCTGCAGCACGCAGGCCGCGGCGGCCATTGGAGGGTGAACCAACGGCAAAAGGAAGACCTTTCTCTCTGTCTCTCTCTCTCTCATACTGTCCACTCTGCCTGTCAAAAAAAATGCGTATTATCGGGAAAAAAAAAACTATGTGTGGATTTCAAATATTATTTACAGCAAATGCATTTATCTTTTCTTTCCATTTTCCACAAACTTTTAAAAAGCACCCTTGTAAGCTGGGACTAGGAATAAACTTGATTTTCTGTGCCACTGAAGGAAGATGAGAGAGAGAGAGAGAGAGAGAGAGAGAGAGAGAGAGAGAGAATATCAGGGTTAGGCGGCGTCTCCGGGGAGGGCTGGGAGAGGAGACTTGGTGGCCAGAGGCAATCCTGTTTTTAGGTGCTGGCTATGGGGGCCCTCCTGCTGCAGGAGCCCAGGGGAGCTTCCAGTCCGTAGCTGGGGGCCCCGTCTGCTCTGCTGACCAGGCAGGAAGGCACCACCTTCTGAAGTGAAAGGGCCTGCGCTGGTTCCAGAGTCCCTCCCCTGCTGCCAAGTCTCATTTCTCCTCTGCTTCCCTCCCCAACGACACTGCCCCCTGCCTGGCCTTCCTGGTGTTCTCACACACGATTGCATCCACAAGGCACCCACTCAATCCTGTGACGACTCTTCGTGGTCAGCCTTCGCGCTCCATCTTAATTAACGGCTGAGAAAACCGAAGCTCTCTGTGACCACGAGGTTTGTCTCGGGACTTGTGGTCAGGACAGGGCGCCCCCTGGCTGGGACCCCAGTGCCTCTCTCAAGTGCTCACCGTGCTGTGTGCTGTCATGGGATGACAGCAGGATTTAATACACACCTGTTACCACCCCTGGAGCACAGTGGCCACTGCCATGGTCCCTACAGCTGGCACCTCACACCAGCACCATTTGCGTAAGCCCCACCCACTGGTGCCTGGGGTTGGAGGCCACACACAAGTAACTCCTGGATGTTCTGAACAGACTCTGGAGAAGTTGGCCCTAGGAAAGACCTGCCCTCTGGCCACGCCCCCTTCCCAAAAGCTCTTGGGAACAAAAGCTTCACAAAGCTTTAGGGAACAAGATGTTAGAAGATAAGTTTACTGGCTGTCCTTGGGACATAGCGTGTTCAGCCTGTGACACCAGCATCCCATATGCATGCTGGTTCGAATCCCAGCTGCTCTGCTTCCAATTCCTCACCTTACTCATATACCTGGCAAAGAGTGGAAGACGGCCCAAGTGCTTGGGCCCATGCACCCAGTGGGAGACCCAGATGGAGTTCATGGCTCCTGGCTTTGGTGTGACCCAGCCCTGGCCACTGCAGTCATTTGGGGAGTGAACTAGAGGATGCGAGATCTCTCTTTCTCTGTCTCTCTCTCTCCCCTTGTCACTCTGCCTTTCAAATAAATACAGAAATATTTGGTTTTTTTTATAAGTTAGTTTATTTGGGTACAAAGAATTTTGATATTCACACATGATTCTTTCATAATCCGTATTTACCACAAACTTTTTTTTTAAGGATTTCTTTATTTATTTGAAAGTCAGAGTTACAGAGAGAGAGAAGGAGAGGCAGAGAGAGAGAGGTCTTCCATCTACTGGTTCATTCCCCAGTTGGCTGCAATGGCTAGAGCTGTGCCGATCCAAAGCCAGGAGTTTCTTCCGGGTCCTCCACACGGGTGCAGGGGCCCAAGGACTTGAGCCATCTTCTACTGCTTTCCCAGGCCACAGCAGAGAGCTGGATTGGAAGTGGAGCAGCTGGGACTTGAACCGGTGCCCATATGGGATGCCAGCACTGCAGGCGGCAGTTTTACCCGCTACGCCACAGCGTCAGCCCCACCACGAATTTTTCACGGCACCTTATACAGTCATCATTCACCCTCAGTGGGGGATTGGTCCCAGGATTCTTCCCTCCTCTGCAGATACCGCATTCTGTGGATGTTCTTGTCACTTACACAAAATGACACAGTATTTGCATATAAATCTATGTACATTTTTCTCTACACCTTAAATCATCTTCAGATTACCCGAAATACTTAATATAATGTAAGTGCTTAGTAAATACTGCCTAGTTTAGGGACTAAGACAAGAAAAAAGTCTTCACATGTTCAGGACAGATGCAATTCTGGGGGGCGGGACATTTTCAATCTGCAGACTCTGGACACAGACGGGTGACTGCACTCAGCAGGGCACCGTTCCACTGATGAGCTTGGGTTCCAGAGCTGTACTTACTATCTCCAGTGCTTCCCAGCTGTATGTTACTGGGACACGGAAAGACTCTCTAGTCCCGGGGCTCCTCATCAGTACAACGTGGGAAGCAATAGCTAGCTCCCAGGGATTTGGTGAGGAGCAAAGTTGACAATGCATGAGCAGCACCGGGCTTGGAGCCCAGCACGCAGCACACCCCAGGCTGTGCTATCCTTGCAGGCTGACTCATGCCTTCATCCAACTCATGTAGTACTAGGTAATGTCTGTGTAGTTACACTTGGTTTTCCCCCAGCCTCTGGAGGCAGGGACCTGACATGTATTTTGTGGTGTCCCCAATAAGCCTAAAGTGTTTACCATTGGACCTCCTCAGCTGGGTGCCCAGTGGTTAAGCAGTGGTCAGTATGTTCTTTCTCCAAAGGACCAGATAGCAAATATCTGAGGCTTTAACAAGCCATAAGGCTCTGCCACAACTACAAAACAAGAGGAACCACAGATAACATATGAATGAATGCGTGCGGAGATGTTCCTATTAAACTGTATTTTCTAAAGCACATTTGACCTACAGGCTGTCCTTGGCCAACCCCTGATTAAGGGCAATGGATCGGAAGCCAGAGGCGTGGGTCCAAATCTCCCTCCACCCCATCTCACACCTGGCTCTCTATTCCTACATCTGAGAGCAGTCCTCCTCAGTAAACAGCTGCCCACCTCTGCCCGGCTCCCTCCCTCGGCATCAAGGAGACACCTGCAGAGCCCTCGTTAGGCAGATACACAGCTGCAGCAGGAGGTTGACCTCAACAAGAAGACTACACAGGGGCTGCCAACCACGACCATGGCGACCATGGCGTGCATTTGTCCGGGAAGCACCCTCCATGCCAGTAACCCCTTCACTAATATGCAGTGGAAAACCAACATGCAATTGGGTGCGACTGAATGATAAGGACATTTATAACCATCCTCCGATCTGCTGTGCTTAGGAGAGTTTAGTCATAGCAGTTTCTATTCTCAGGAACTCAAAAGCACAACACACTACACAACTCATTCATCCTCAAAATCATTTTTGCTTTGCATAGCAGCAGGTGGGGGAGCAATTATGAGAAATCATGTGTGTTTAGCATTGCTGCGAGCACTTGGAGATCACCAGATAAAAGCTAAGGAACAGCATGGACGTGGGCAGGCTACCTCTCTAATTCATGCCAGCAGCTCTGGTTGTCATCAAAGGATGGGCAAATTCTCTTTTAAGCCGTTTTATAGCCTTTGGAAATGTGTTGATTGGGACAGTAAAAATCCAGGACCCTGTTAAAGACGGATGAAAATATTAGAATTACAGAGCAGAGTGTGGGTAAAAGTGGCAAGGATTGTTGTAGGAAATAAAGCATTAGGGAAGGCCAGATCGCGCTGCTCGGGAAAGGGGGAGCTGCCCCCGCAGTGCAGGGTGCAGAATCCTCCCCTGGCATTCTCATGCTAATTGAGCGCATGGTCCCCTTGGAAGCCGTAATCTCCTTCGGGTCGGGTCGCGAGTAATAGAAGTTGGGTTCAACGCTGCCGTTTCGTGATGTAGAGAATATTTCTCCAGTGCAACATAAGAAATAGAATGTCACCCGGGAGACGCTTCACACAGGCGGTGACATCACGGGGGGGGGGGGAGTCTATTAAAGAGAACCCACATGCCCCATGGGGGAGACGCCCTCTGCGTGTGTGGTCGTCCTCAGGTGAGCGTGGAAGGTCGCACTCTAGCCTGGCCAGGTGCTGTTGGTAAAATCTCCCCCCAGCCCCGCGGATGTGTAGAGAGAGCTCCCTGTGACTGGGGGGAGGAAAGCTTGAAGAAGACGATTTTGCTCTAGACCATGGCTCCGCAGTAGAGTTGCAGTTGGAGTTCCGTTCCCCGGGACCCCAGGCTCTCTCTCTGCCCAGTTGTCTGTGGGCAGGTTATGCGTGTATCTTCCGTGCTCTGGAGCCGGGTGCGCAGGGTGTGCAAGAAGCCCTGCAGGAAGCTTTGTGCCCGAGCTTCCATTATGACACAAACTTTTCATTTTTCTCTGTTTCCTCTTGGAAGTTAAAAATTCTCCACTCCTGATTTTAACCCAAAGGAAGGCTGAGTAAATTCCACCAGCCACTCCTGAGTGCGGCAAGCTGAAAAAAATATACACGGTGCCCCCTGTCCGGCCCACCAGAATGTGGGCACCCTTATCAGGGCTAAGTCTGTACAGTTTAACCCTGGCAACAACTGCCCAGAAATAAAACAGCTGCTCTTTGTGATATTTGGCTAGTCTCTGGTTGAATCAAGTCCATCTTCTTTTTAAAGATTTTATTTATTTATTTGAGAGGTAGAGTTATAGGCAGAGAGAGGGAGGGACATAGAGAAAGGTCTTTCTTCCATTGGTTCACTCCCCAAATGGCTGCGACAGTTGGAGCTGGGAGCCTTGGAGCCTCTTCCTGGTCTCCCACGCAGGTGCAGGGGCCCAAGCAGTTGGACTATCCTCCACTGCTTTCCCAGGCCACAGCAGAGAGCTGGATTGGAAGCGAAGCAGCTGGGACTCAAACTGGCACCCACATGGGTTGCCAGCACTGCAGGTGGCGGCTTCATCTGCTATGCCACAGCGCTGGCCCCCTGGCTATCTTTAAACATTAGCAAATGTCACCTGGGAGGAAAATTGCACCCCTGGTTGACAACCAGTATGTTTAGGTCATCATGTTTGTTGGTTAAGCCGTCAGTGACGAGGAGGCCACGATGGACGGTTTGGTGTGCTTTCATTTTGGTCATGAAATGGACCAGGAGGAGAGCAATTGACCCACTGCTGAGTACTTTTGTCAGCACTCAGGGGAACTGCGGCCTCAGGGGTACATGTGAACCTGGCTTTTGGAATGGTTCTTCCCCAAGAACACAGGCACACCCTGTGGGGAGCAACCACTTGACTTCAGGTTCCCCCACATGGGCCGATGCCTCCTTCATCTCTCATCTGCAATTCCATCCAGATGGTGGGGTTGAGGCAAGTGAGAAGAGCTTGGATCTGAGAGGCAAGGCCTAAACGTCAGTTCTGGCTTTGTCACTCCTTGGCTAATGTGGCCTTAGGCGAGTTCCTCCACCTCTCTGAAGCAGGCTTCTTTAGAAAATGAAGAGACCGCTTCCTACCTTAAAGGGCTGTAGGGAGAATTGAAGAAAAGCATGTAAAGAGGCCCAGACACAACTGCTACTACACAGTGGATAATAAATGTTTTCTGTTACTGTAAATTAAAAAGAACAAATGACTGGCAGACAGATGAAAGTCCAAATGCCCAAGGCATGTCCGTGGGAGACCAGTGGCCGCCTGGCCGTGGCTGATCACAGGTGTCTTCTAATGTGTTCACGTCCATCTCCCTGCAGGTCCTCTCCACCTGGCCTTGCCCCAATGTCCCTGCTCCTCTGACTCCCGAGGGACCTGAGCATTCCAGAACAGAAGCTGGGAAAGAGGCTGATTTGGGTAGAGAGATGCCAAGGCGTTGCAGGCTGTCTCCGCGGAGCTGACCTGGTGTTGTGAAAAACAACCACAGTCGCTGGGCCTCAGGGTGAGGGGAATGTGGGCAAATGGGCTGTAGGAAGACAGCGCTCCATCTGGGCTGCACCGGGGAAGCCATTGCCTTTGAGGAGGGCTGGAGGAGAGGCCATGGACAGGAGGGGTGGCAGAAGCTGCTGCGGCCAAGCAAGGGTAGCCAAGGTGAGAAGATTGCTACCCACCGCTCAGGGGCAGCTGGGTGTATAGAAGGTCACAGGCGCCGGCGCCGCGGCTCACTAGGCTAATCCTCCACCTTGCGGCACCGGCACACCGGGTTCTAGTCCCGGTCGGGGCGCCGGATTCTGTCCCGGTTGCCCCTCTTCCAGGCCAGCTCTCTGCTGTGGCCTGGGAGTGCAGTGGAGGATGGCCCAAGTACTTGGGCCCTGCACCCCATGGGAGACCAGGAGAGGCACCTGGCTCCTGCCATCAGATCAGCGCGGTGTGCCGGCCGCAGCGGCCATTGGAGGGTGAACCAACGGCAAAGGAAGACATTTCTCTCTGTCTCTCTCTCTCACTGTCCACTCTGTCTGCCTGTCAAAAAAAAAAAAAAAAAAAAGAAGAAGAAGAAGAAGAAGGTCACAGGCAGGGAGGTCAGCCTCTCAGTAAACGTTTTGTCCAGGGCAGCCCCAGTCAAACCCTGAAGGAGACGCTTCTGCACCGTCGTCCGCATGTTAGAATCTCTGCACTGGAGGGTGGGCAGTCCAGGTGGTGCTGAAGTCACTGGTTGGGATGCTCCCTGCCCCAGTTCCATACCAGAGTGCTTCCTGCTAGGTACACTGCAGGAGGTAGCAGGTGACGACTCAGGTACTTGGGTCCCTGCCACGCGCATGGGGGACTTGGCTTTCCAGGCTCCAGGCTAGGGAGCCCTGGCTGTTGTGAACGTTTGGGTAGTGAATCAGTGAATCAATCTCTCTCTCTTTCTTTCGGCTCTATCTCTGCCTTTCAAATAAAATGAAAATAAATAAATAAAAAATGTTCAAAACCCTGCACTTGGTCAAAACACTTGGCAATCCCTAGAGCTTCTGTGCCTTGATTTCGCTGGCCCTGAGAAAGCATCCTGAGGCTGGTGGGTGGGCAGGGAGAGGAGGAGGTGGAACCAGGCCCTGGATGGAGTTGGGTGTCCCCTCGGATCAGTTCTGAGAGGTTGTGATTCTGGGCTGCAGCCCACACTTGGCCTCTGCGTTGCCTGTGGTGCCAGGTTTCCTCTCTCTACCTACCTTATCTCAACGCTTACTGTTTCCAAACAACCCCATCTACAACCTGAATGCCTTCATCTATCAGATGCTGCATCTAGCACTAGTGTTTCACCACTGAGAGAGGCTCCCCGCCCCAGAGCGCTAAGGGGAAGGAGCGCTGAGCAAAGAGGCCCTGGAAGGCAGCCACTGCGCGGAGCACGCTTCAAACCGAAAGGGCCTTGCTTTCTGCTTGTAGAACATGAAACACGCGCTCCTTAATGATAACGTGTGTCATAACTCACTAGCTCAAACCATACTTGCCACGGGGAACTCAAAAAATACAGAAAAGGACAGAGAAAATGAAAGTCATTTTTGCACATTTCACCACCAAGAACTCATTGGTATGTGTCATGCTCCTTCCAGGCCTGGATACGTGCATTTAATTTTTTTTTTACAGATTTAATTATTTATTTGAAAGGCAGAGTTACACAGAGAGAGAGAGAGAGAGAGAGGTCTTCCATCCACTGGTTCACTCCCCAGTTGGCCGCAACGGCTGGAGCTGCGCCGATCAGCCAGGAGCCAGGAGCTTCTTCCAGGTCTCCCACGCAGGTACAGGGGCCCAAGGACTTGGGCCATCTTCTACTGCTTTCCCAGGCCATAGCAGAGAGCTGGATCGGAAGTGGAGCAGCCAGGACTTGAACCAGCACATACATAGGATGCCAGCACTGGAGACGGTGGCTTTACCCGCTACGTCACAGCGCTGGCCCCCATGCATTTAATTTTATAACTGTTCTTTGCACTGCACAATTACTCATGGCCATGTTTATTGTCATCAAATTCTTCCTAACTTCAATTTTAGTGCCTGGGGAGTGCCAGAGTGTATTTCCCTCTGCCGGTGGCCTGGCATTCAGCCGGCCTCTCACCGCTGTGTGTTCTGAAGCGTGGCTCTGGGATATTCCTCAGCACCCCTCTGTGCCCCCATCCATGGTGGCTTCCTCAGGATAAACTCCTGGGGTAGAGTTGGTGGGTTGTGCCTCCCTGCCACCGTCCCCACTCCTTGGAGCCTGCCCCTCGGGACTTTGTGAGCCCAAATGTTGCACCACTTGTCTCCCTGTGATGTTTCTTACACTCCATGTCTGTCTCCATTTGATGGAGGTGGCACCTGTGACATGGTGCCTGTGACATCACATCCCCTGCCTGCTCCAATGGACATAGCTGACATCTACTTAGGAACACTCCCCAAGGGGCTGGCGTGATGGTGTACCAGGTAAAGCCACTGCCTGTGGTGCTGGCATCTCATATGGGCATTGGTTCATGTCCCGGCTGCTCCACTTCTGATTCAACTGCCTGCTGATGTGCCTGGGAAAGCAGTAGAGATGGCCTAAGTGCTTGGGCCCCTGCATCCACGTGGGAGACCTAGATGAAGTTCCTGGCTCCTGGCATCAGCTTGGCCCAGCCCTGGCCACTGTGGCCATCTAGGGAGTGACCCAGCAGATGGAAGACCCTGCTTAGCCACCTTGTTTTGCCCGACAGTGTCTCTTTGTCTCTTTCCACCCCACCTGGGACTCCTGCTTGTCGGTGGCCTGTCTAACTTCTCTTTTAGCCCAGCGCATCTAAGATCCATCTACTTGCCCTCTGTTCCTTCTTCCTCTTCTTGGCTCCACTCGGTAGAAAGGCTCAGACCCTCCACAGAATGAGCAGGCTTTAAGGAAGAGAGTTACAAAACCAGGCAGGCTCTCGCGCTGTCCCGCCCCAGCAGACCCAACCCAGGGGCTGCAGTCAGAAAGCTGGAGGCAAGTTCAAGGTCATCTGTCCAACCTCACTTCTGGCGGAGCTTCCTCTCCACAGCATCCCCAAGGGTGCAAAGCCAAACCTTCGGCGTGAGCAGCTCTCTCCCTAGCAACCTGCTGCTCTATTCTACCATTTTTTAAATATTTATTTATTTATTTGAAAGGCTGAGTTACAGAGAGGCAGAGGCAGAGAAAAAGAGATTTTCCATCCGCTGGTTCACTCCCTAAATGGCCGCAACGACTGGAGCTGGGCCGAACCAAAACTAGCAGCCAAGAGCTTCTTCTGGGTCTTGCTTGCAGGTACAGGGGCCCAAGCACTTGGGTCATCTTCTGCTGCTTTCCCAGGCCCATTTGCAGGGAGCTGGATCAGAAGCAGAACAGCCGGGTGGGGCTGGAGCCGTGGCACAATAGGTTAATCCTCCGCCTGCGGTGCCAGCATCTCATATGGGCGCCAGTCTAGTCCTTCCTGCCCTTCTTCCAATCCAGCTCTCTGCTATGACCTGGGAAAGCAGTAGAGGATGGCCCAAGTCTTTGGGCCCCTGCGCCCGCATGGGAGACTGGGAGGAAGCACCTAGCTCCTGGCTTTGAATCAGCTCAGCTCCGGCCGTTATGGCCATTTGGAGAGTGAACCAACCGAAGAAGACCTTTCTCTGCCTCTCCCTCTCACTGTCTGTGACTCTACCTCTCAAATAAATAAATCAATAAATAAAATCCTTAAAAAAAAAAAAAAAAAAAAAAAAGAACAGCCGGGACATGAACCAGTGCCCATATGAGATGCCAGCACTGCAGGCGGCAGCTTTGCCCACTATGCCACAGCATCGGCCCCTGTTCTTGCAGTTCTTGTTGTGCAAAGCAGATGAACAAAATTCACCATGAATGCTATTAATTTAACAAACATTTGAGTATTGAATACCAGCCAGAAACAGATCTAGGTGTTTTAAAAAAACAACCATAAGCTGGCATTGTAGTGTGGTAGGCTAAGCCTCTGCCTGCAGTGCCAGCATCCTTATGGATGCTAGTTTGTGTCCTGGCTTCTCCACTTCCAATCCAGCTCTCTGCTTGTGGCCTGGGAAAGCAGTGGAAGATGGCCCAAGTGCTTGGGCCCCTGCACCCATGTGGGAGACCCAGAAGAAGCTCCTGGCTCTTGTCTTCTGTCTTTGGATTGGCCCAGCACTGGCTGTTGCAGCCATTTGGGGAGTGAACCAGTGAATGAAAGACCTTTCTCTCTGTCTCTGCCTCTCTTGCTCTGTAACTCTATTGCCCAAATAAATAAATAAAATATTTTTCTAAGCAAACATAAACAAACTGAAACTCCCTACAAAAAATAATCTCAGATCCCATACAGGGCATATTTTAAGGGGGGATGCAGGCAATACACAAGGTAAATAAATAAAATATGTGGACAGTTCTGACAGATGCTAAGAAGAAAAATAGCAATGGGATGGCACAGAGGGAGTGCCAGGGCTGCGGCTGGGGGCCGGAGGTGCGATTTCACACAGGGTGTGCAGGGAGGACCTTCCTGGGAAGGCCACATCACAGCCACCCCCGAGGGCAGTGGGGCACCCAGCCAGGCTGCCTCCAGGTGCAGTGCAGGGTGAGGGAGAGGGCCAGCAGGAGGGGAGGCCCGAGAGGTGCGAGGCGAGAGGCGCTGAGTTCCAGGGGCTGGGCCAAGGGCCAGCTGTCCGGGCTTGCAGGACATTTCAGTCGCAGTGAGAACGAGGTCGGGGCTTGGAGCACAGAAAGAGATCACGTTCATGCGGGCTGGTGCTGAGGCGTGGCGGGTAAAGAGGTCACGTTCATGTCTAGTTGGGGTCTGTGTAGCAGGAGGGCTGGGGATTTCCTGAGGGAGAGCAAGGGCAGAGGTCAGGACAAGGAGTGTTCAAAAAGTTCGTGCAAAGTGCATAGTAAGAAAAAAAAATGCGTGGATTTTTTTTCACCAGCATGAATTTATTTTTTATTCCTTTTTCCCCCCACACATGGTTTTTGAGCTTCTTTGCTTGTGTTGCTGGCAGAGGCCTCACTGCCTCGCTGATGCTGAGTTTTTCCAAGAAGGGGGGTGTGGCTGTGTCCTTGCTGTCCTCCCAATACTTCTTTACGAACTTCTTTTCTGCTGTTCTCTGTTTTGGATTTATTTATTTATTTGAAAGGCAGAGTGACAGAGAGAGAGGGAGACACACACACACACACACAGGAAGAGGTGGAGACAGAGAAAGAGAGCTCTTCCGTCCGCTGGTTCACTTGCCACACGGCCTAACAGCGGGGACCGGGCTGGGTCAACGCCAAGCGCTCCACCCAGCTCTCCCACATGGGTGGCAGGGGCTCAGACACCCGGGCCGTCTTCTGCTGCTTTCCCAGGAACCTTAGCAGAGAAGTGGAACAGCTCTGCAACATGGCATGCAGGTGTCGCAAGCAGCAGGACAACCCAACATGCCACCATGCCAGCCCCTTGCCTGTGGAGCTTTTGAAACACCCAGGTGAGGTCAGCACTCCGAATCTCTGGGTTCCCCATTCACATTTTGAAAATATTTCTAAAAAATTTTTCCAGAAAATTCCACACACACAAAACTTGAATTTGCAGGGCACACCCTGCGGTAGAGTCACAGCATCTCATAGCTCCTCGGTCTCCCTGCCACTCATCTTACTCGAGCATTGTCCACGCTGTGTCCTGGCCGTACCTTATGTAGCTGGTCCTATGACGGCTGCAGCCGTCCTGAACACGCGTGGGTGTGTTTCTTGTCATTCTTCCCTAGCCGATACGACACAAAGCCTATTGACACAGTATTCACATTGTATGAGGTTTACCAGTCATCTAGAGGACATTTAAAGTATACCAGGGGATGTGCGTAAGCTACATGCAAACACTACCCTGTCTTACAGTAGGGACTTGTGCATCCACGGAATGTGGTATCCCCCAGGGGCCCTGGAACCAATTCCCCATGGCCACGTAGGGCCGAATGCCCTGCCTTATGGTGCTTGTTTACAAATACTTCCAGAGCGCCTCTGGCTGAGCCCTGTGTGGGTGGTGAGGCTGGAGCCAGGAGCAAACTCTCTCCTCTGATGGAGTAGCGTGACAGCCATGCCCACGTCTCTCACGTAAGGAGCCCACAGCTAGTGCCAAGCTGCAGGCCGACACACTCAGCCCGTTGTCATCTTTATTCCTCTCGACAATCTATGACAACCCCGCCAGGCCCCCATTCTGCACATGGAGAAACAGAAGTAACGTATTCCAGATCACACAGCTAGGACGCAGCCAACCGGGATTCACACCCAGGGCTGTCCCACTCCACAGCCTGCAGCGCCGAGTGCCGTGTCATTGTTGGGAAGTTTTTCTTACATTGGATTTGGAAAATCCCTTAGGACAGCGTGAGGAGTCGGCTGAAGTCTCTCAGGCGGCCACCTGGCCTCATCTCTGGGTGTCCCCCCTCTCTCCCGTCCTGTCTGAAACGGAGGGTCCGGCACTGCTCCTAGGGCTGAAGATGCAAGTCCAACAGGGCCAAGAGATTTGGGCTCTCTGGGCCCCCGACCTCTTGGCTACAGAACAAAGCCGTGGGATAAGTCTCTAACTCTCCTCGCAGCTCTCAAACCTGATGTAGCCCTGGCCTAGCTGCTCACAGATGACATTGAACCTTTATGTTCTCTGATAAATATCCCTCAGCATCCAAGATTTCTAGGAGCTACAAAACCCAAAGCGAAGTGCGTGCTCTCCGAGAAACACATGGTCAAATCTTTGTGGATTTGCGGGTGGTTTAAAGCCACAATGAGAGATAAAGCTAGGACAGTGCAACCACTAAAAAAAAAGATGTGTGTATTTATTTGAAAGGCAGAATGACAGAGAGGAGTGAGAGACAGAGAGAGTAAGAGATGTCTTCCATCTGCTGGGTCACTCCCCACATCCCTACAAACAGCCAGTGCTGGGCCAAGCCAAAGCCGGGAGCCGGGAGCCGGGAGCTCCATCAGGTCTTCTGTGTGGGTGTCTGGGACCCAAGCTTGGGCCCTCAGCAGCTGCTCTCAGGTGCACTTGCAGGAAGTGGAGCAGCCAGGACTCCAGCCAGCACTCCGGTATGCGAGGCCTGCGTGCAGTGGCTCAACACGCGGCGTCACAACGCCGGCTGCTGATGAGTGGTGCTGGCCCCGAGCTGTTACCTCTCCACCCATTTTCTCATCTGATCTTCACAGCAGCCCCATGGTCAACAGGGGGAAGAAACGATCCCCCACCCTACCTCGCTGCCCTATGCAGACAGCGAGACAGCGACCCAGTGAGCTGCGTGATTTTTTTTTCCTAAGCCCCAGCTCAGGTCACTGCAGCGGAGCCTCTGTATTTACCGACCCAGCTCTCACCAACCCAACACAGCCTCTAGGACATTCCAAGTTCCCAGCGGTTTTCCACTTAGGGAAACGTCCAAGTCTTTCAGGAAAGAGGAAACGAATCCTTAATCTGTTTTTGACCGAGTCCTTGCTGAACTGGTCCTGGGGATTCCGACCTGATGGTGGCTCCCAACACAGGGAGCGAACAACTCTTCCTCCAGGTGACTCTTGGGGCCCGCGAGCTGTGCCCTCTCTTCGGAGCCCCACGCTCTCCCAGCTGAGCACGGAGAGGCAGGGCCGGAGTTCCTGAGGCTGCACCTGCAGATGTAACGGATTCTGCGCAGGGAGCGCACGCTGGGGGCCCTGGAGCTCTGCTGAGGTTTCTGCTGAGTCTGTGTGTGAGGACTCCAGGTACCTGGTAAAGGCCTTGAGGATTCTGGACGAGAAGCCTGGCACACACCCACCCACCCACCCACGGAGAGGCCCTTCAGAACAGGAAGAGGCTCCGGTCCACATTCCATCCCGAACCCGCCAAGGGGCCCCAGTACATCCCTCGGTGCCCGATGCGGTATTCTTCTGTACGTTAAGGGAGATGGACAGAGATGACTGGCGTGTTCCCTCTGGGAAAGGCAGGCAGGAAATAAACACAAAAGTCTAACCTGAAGGTCACGGTCAGCACCAGAGCCTGGCCCTCTTCTGTCTGTGCTTGCCAGTCAAGCTTCTTTTTCCCATTCTCTGCTGGCTCCACGCCTAGAAAAGCCAGGGAAAGAGGAAGCTGTGGAGAGGAATGAGGGGAGGAGAGGGGACAGTTTGCAAAAACTGCAGTGACAGGGATGTGTCTGGCCTCTGAAACTGGAACCCCAGGTTCAAATCTCTGCTCCGCTGCATTCCAGCGGGGCAGACCTCAGCCTGCACGTCTCCCGTCTGTACAATGGGCAGCCACACCTGTCCCCCAGGGCTCTGGCGATGATCCCGAGAAACCACGCGTGGCGTGGCAGCCCCCAGTGTGGGGCCTGGCACCGCAGACGTGCTCGGCTAAGTCACTGTGAAGCAGAAAGGGAGCAGATGAAAAGGACAGGATGGAAAGAAAGGAGGAGAAAAATTAAGGGGGAGTGGGGTGAATTAGGGGCCGAGGGAGGGCAGGGAAGGTTTGAGGACAGCAACCGGAGACATTTTCTCCAGCCCCAAAGGACTCAGACCCACTTCCCCTCCCACCCCGCTGGCTTCCTCTGTGCCCCCCGCAGCCCCTGGGGCGCCCGAGCCGGGTGCCTTTTATGGCGTGGTGGGCATGCCCCCCCAGCTGTCACGGGTGTCCCTCACAAGGCTCCGGCTCAGCCTCCCTCCCCCCAGCAGGGGGATGCCTTTGAGGGTGGATCTGAGCGGTTTCCCACCTCCTACTGGGGGCCAACTGTCGACGGGGTGTCCTCCACGGGGCTGGTGTGGGCTGGGAGGTTGTGATTTGAAGCTGGAGGCAGCCGCTGTGAGGCCCCGGGGAAAGTTTCCTGGTTGTTGTTTTCTTTCTTCTTTTTCCTCTTGTGCACACACAGGCTTCTGTATTTTACGGGCAGTGGAAAATGTGGGACCCACGAGAGGGAGAGAGAGAGAGAGAGAGAGAGAGAGAGGGGCAACGCCTTCCGCCTCCCATTTTTCTGGTGCAGCAAGAGCTCAGCCTGTCCCTACCGTGCTCCCCTCTCTGTCCTGGACTGTCACACATGTACCCCAGGAATACCTTCCAATACTGGCAGCAGAGTCTTAGCCCCCAGGGCAATACCAACAGTCTATGCATCTCAGTTTTTCTCCCTTGTAAATCACACATAACATGAAATGGACCGTCTGAATCATTTTGAGTGTATTAAGTCAACGCAGGCTGTTTGGAAAGCACCACAATCATCCGTTTCTAGAATTCTTCTCATCTTGCAAAACTGAAGCTGTGTGCCATTGTAAACCGTAGCTCCCCCATTCTCTGCCCCACCCCCATCCGGGCCACCGCCATTCTACTCCTGGAAGGACCTCCTGGAAGTGGAATCACACTGTGTCCCTCTTTATGTGACTGGCTTACGTCACTTAGCACGATGCCCTTGAGGTTCATCCACCGGCTTATACCACTTAGTTCATCCATGTTGTAGCAGGTGTCGGAGGCGCCTATCTTTTTGAGGCTAAATAATGATCCATGGTCCACACAGGCCGTGTTTTGCTTGTCCATTCATCTGTTGGTGCACATTTGGGTTGCTATTTGCTGTTATGAACAGGTGGTTATGAACTTGAGTGCATCCAAGGATCTCACAGAGAAGGTGCTGGAGATCTCTTTGGGGTATTTCTGGGTCACAGGGTCATTCCAGTTTTAACTGGATCATTCCAGTTTTAACTGGAACTGTTAAACTATTCCTCCAGGGCAGATGCACTGGGTTACATCTGCACGATGGGTACACAGCGTGCCAATATCTCCACGTCTTTGCCAATCTTTGCTATGTTCTGGTTTAGTTTATTGTAGCCATCTTGCTAGCTAAACTGGCTGTAGCTCCCAGGGCCCAAAGGGCAGTGTCCTCACTGGGCCTGGCTGTCCCAACATCTCAGCAGGCACATGGGGCAGAGGCAGAACTGGGTGGCCTTCAGTCTTGGGTTTCATGCATTTTTAAAACCACTTTGGGCCGGCGCTGTGGCTCAATAGGCTAATCCTCCGCTTGCGGCACCAGCACACCAGGTTCTAGTCCCGGTCGGGGCACCGGATTCTGTCCCAGTTGCCCCTCTTCCATGCCAGCTCTCTGCTGTGGCCCAGGAGTGCAGTGGAGGATGGCTCAAGTGCTTGGACCCTGCACCCGCATGGGACCAGGAGAAGCACCTGGCTCCTGCCTTCGGATCAGCGCGGTGCGCTGGCCGCAGCGTGCCAGGCATGGCAGCCATTGGAGGGTGAACCAACGGCAAAGGAAGACCTTTCTCTCTGTCTCTCTCTCTCACTGTCCACTCTGCCTCTAAAAAAAAAAAAAAAAAAAAAAAAAAAAAAAAAAAAAAACCACTTTGGAAGGAGTAAACGCACCTTGGGGAAAATGCCTGTGAGAGAGGAGGAGGCAAAGGGAGGCTGAGGCCAGGAGGGGCTGCCCTGAGCTTTGGTCTCACAAAGCCGGGGCCCCTGGGCCCTTTGCAAACCCATATGCCAAGGAACCCCGTGCCAGTCACATCGTGGGTTCCAGATCTCTGACAAGGAGACCTGGGTCCCTGTGTCGTATCACTCTGGGTTTGCAGCCCCACGTCTCTTGACTCCCTGGTTTTCTGGGCAAACACTGCCCTTTGGTGAACAGCAGCATTCGCCTCGCTCATCCTTGAGTGGAATCAAACTTACATGGAATTCCACTCTCAACCATCTGAATGGAAGACAGGTGAACAGAGCTCAGTGTGTGGCTCGTGTCTCAATGGGAGGGTTACCCGCTCCCAGGGCAGGCAGGAAATCTTTAATGAGTCCTGTTTCCAGGCCCCAAAGCCCTCTGTACATCCTATTTGGATAAACATCTTCAAAGATGATGAGATGGCAGCACTTTGGATTCTTTGCTGCCGGAGTGCTGATCTAGCACCGTTAATATTCTCTCTCTCTGCCAGATAGGGGAGAATCCCTTCTGGAATTCTCCTTTCTCCCTTTCATGGTTTCCACAGTGATACGTCCCTCTGGGAAAATCCTGCCCCAGATTTTTATGACTCTTTTGTTGGCTGTTGGGAATAAAAATCTTGCAAATCCATCCTGGGGGTCTCAGCCCTGCCTTGCAAGTTGCAAGGGGAGCAGCTGCCTGCAGCTTTCCGCAGGCACGCTTGGGAGAAACCCTCTTCCTCCTGGGTGCTCCCCCTGCCCTCACTGGGTCTCTGCTCAGAGCGGCTGAACAACTACAGCATCATCCCGTGCAGGTGGAGCGATCCGGAACACACACAGGCAGAGGGCGGAACAGTCGCTTCAGTCCACCGCAGGAGGTTTTTCCCACTTTTTCCAAAATTTCTCAATGTGATCATCACGTTAACAGATAGACTCTCTGCTTGGCCAACACTGAGTCAGGTTCTGGAAACTTCTCCCAGGCCCATCTGGGCACTTCCCTGTAGAAGCCAGTTTTAACAAAGTACTCTGCTACATCGATGTGGCCAGAGCCCCTGGCCCATCCCACTGGGTCGCCCTCCTCCTGCACCACCCCCACCCCAGGGGCCATCTGGTCACCCTGGCCTGTCTTCAGCAAGGATTTCATTGAGGTTGCTTGAGCCAGAACCTCTCACACCCAGATGTTTTCACCTAGTAATTTTCTTCCTTTGGCCTCTGCCTGTTTTTTGCTTTAAATTCCTGCTGAGGTGGAGTCCCCTGAGACCACCACCCCCCCGCAAGACCCCATAGCAGTAGTCCCTGTGCCTATTAGGACAGTCCTGAGTAAGTCTTCCTTATGATACTTTTTAAAAAAAATATATTTATTTTATTTATTTGAAAGACAGAGTTACAGAGAAAGGTATAGCCAGAGAGAGAGAGAGAAAGAGAGAAAATTCTTCCATTCGCTGGTTCACTTCCCAATTGGCCGCAATGGCTGGAGCTGTGCCAATCTAAAGCCAGGAGCCAGGAGCTTCTTGCAGGTCTCCTACGTGGGTGCAGGGGCTTAAGGACTTGGACCATCTTCTACTGCTTTCCCAGGCCATAGCAGAGAGCTGGATCAGAAGTGGAGCAGCCAGGACTCGAACCGGGGTCCATATGGGATGCTGACTCTGCAGGCCAGAGCTTTAACTCACTGTGCTTCAGGGCCAGCCCCAGCCCCCGCCCCCCCATCATGCTTTAAATGCATCTTTGAATTATACTCCTTTAGCTTATTTTAGCAATGGAATAATTTTTTATGTTTTGATAGAATGGATGATGATAATCTCTTTCCACTTTACCAGCCACTCCCAGGGCTTTTTTTTTTCTCTCTCTCATGTGCGCCTTGAAATAAACCATGATTAACATTTCCACCAGATGGAGGGGGAAACTGAGGTTGTGGGAGGCTGGGGGGCAGGTGCTCCCCAAGGAAACGCCGCAAGAAGGTGGTGTGGTGGGACTTGAATACACACCTCCCAATGCCTGGTGCAGAGCCCAGTCTGTTTGGCCACACTGCCTTATCACAAAGACACCTGCTAAAGCCTGGCTGGGAGACATGCGGCGCCTTGGGCCCACCTCGGGCCCACCTCGAAGAATGAGGCTAGGGACGGCTGCCGTCAGTGCCCCCAAGGCTGCTTGCTCAGCACTGGTCCAAGGCTGTAGGCTGAGGCTGCTGCCTGTGCTTACCCGCCTGGGCGGGGCGTGCCCTCTGCAGAGGCACCCTGCCCTCATTCACACAGACATCAGAACAGCTCACCGCGGCCTGGCATTAGTGGTCAGAACTCTTCCACGGGGGTGGGAGGGGGCGACTCTGGGCTGACCCTGTCGGCAGGCAGCGAGTCCCACAAGCCAGAGAGAAAGGATGTGGTGGCAGGTACCGGCCTCCGTAGCGTGGGAAACAGATTTGCGTGCCATTGGCGACCCGCCTGCAGCAGTGCCGTGGGTGCCGGGCCTGAGGCCATCTGGCTGTCGTCCCAGTGCTGCCGCCAACCCACCTTGTTGGTGCTTACTTTTGAGTCTACAAAGACGTTTCCTGTAAGCCGATCCTCACAGCAGCCATCTGTCTGGAGTGCTCCCGTCCCTGTTTTCACTGTGGCGCTCAGAGAGGCTTAGTGGCTTGTCCGCACACCCACAGCACTTGTGCCTCCAAGGCGCTGACACTTCCCACCGGCCCCGGCCTGGCTGTGGTGTTCAGGCAGGGCCGGAGTCCCTCCTGCCTTGGATTTCTCAGTTGAAAATTGAGGGGGCTGTTGCAAGAGCCACGCCAGCTCTCGATCTTGCTGTGATGAAAACATGTTTTCTTTCCACTGACTTTTCCACGGTGCTCACTTCTCGGGCCCGCCGATGCCTCTTCTCTTGCTGTGTGTCGGGAGTTGCCGAGCCGTGGCCCCCTCCCCCTCTGAGCAGGGAGGTGTGTCTTTGCAGGGGACCGTGCGGATGGGAGGATGAGGAAGCAGGCTTCTAGAAGGTGGCCTCGAATGAGCCTCAGCCATCCTGCAGCCCAGCCCTCCCGTGGTTTTCCTTTTCTTTAACAACCTGGCCCTCCCAGCTCCTCATCCCCATCCCTGCCACAGCCCTGCTGGTGGCCTGCGGGGCTCAGCCAGAAGGAAGCCGAAAGCGGCATCCCTTTATCGGGGTGGGAATTGGCCTGGGTGAACCACAGCCACCCGCAGGGTCTGCTGGGATCGGGGGCTGGAGAAGCACTGGCGTGAGGGGTTCCTGCTCCCCTGGCTGCTTTCTCTCGGCTGCCAGGCTCCGGCCACTTTGGGGAGCTGTGGCAGGCAGGGTCCCAGGGGGCCTGGCACGGCGGCCAGCACTGCAGATACAAAGAGGAGGAAGATGGACACTCACTCCGGAGCTCACAGGGGTTCCGGGGAGGCAGGAGGGGAAACAGGCCACTCCCGGGGTGGGGGTCTCCCTCAGTGAACCCCAACTGAACAGCTGCTGTCACTCACGCTGGGCGTCGGCGGGAGCGTCGCACCCAGCACCACCCTTGGGCCTCTCCTTGTTGTCCGTCTCCTTCAGCCAGGCAGAGGCATGGAGCGTCACGTTCATTCACTTCTTCTGCAAGTATTTTCCCCACCGAGAGCGCCGGGCCCTGGACAACCACAGCACCGAGGCTGAGCCGAGAGCAAGACACAAACACGGCTCCGTCTGCCTTCTCATGGGCTGTGTCCACTGCTGATCCCCAAAGCTCCTTTTCGTGTTCCAAACGCCCCTGGGAATCCCCAGGTGGACGCACAGGAGGCAGAAAGGATTCTCAGGGGAGCCAGGGGGTGGCGGCCGCCGAGGTGTGGGAGCCATGCTGCTCGCACCTGTCAGGGTGCGACTTGTCCCTTCCAGGCTGTGCTTGGGCACAACACAACTTCAGACAGGGCCAGCGCTTGGTCTCACGGTTGTTTCCTGGGTTCCCAAATGCTAGGTCCCAGAGGAGGTTGCACGGGGACAGAGTCTGGCAGCCAAGCTGCAAGGGAGCGCCGTGCTCAGCCTCTCTCCCTGCCCCCAGCTGAAGGGGGCAGTCACACCACCTGGTCCTCCCTGTGAGGGGGCGCCATCAAACTCTAAATCATCCTGCTCGGCGTGGGACCCCCTGCCCTGGGGTGTGAGGCAGGGCAGCAGGCAGGAAGTGCAGGTGCTCCCAGCACCCGTCTTGGGCCCCTGACCGCCGCCTCGTGCCTCCTGCGGGGGTTTGGGAGCTTGGGCAGGGATAGCTCCCCCTCAGCACCCAGACCCTCGCCTGCCTCTGTCTCCATGAAGTAGCCAAGGCAGTGGGAGGAGGGGGCGAGATGTAGGACGTTGCTCTTGGAAGGCTCTAGGGGGAGGGCTCCAGATGGCCGGGTTGCCTAAGGGGCAGAGACACAGAAGGTGGCGTCTGAGAACCAACAGGAGCCCTGGCTGTGCCGGACCTGAGCTTTAAGGAGCCTCTATGATTGCAGGGGGTGAAGGGGCAGAAACAGAGGGAGGAGAGAGGGTCAGGGTGGGCCGGAGGGGTCTGAGGGATCGGCCTTTACTGCTACTCCCAGAGGAAACAAGAAGAAAACTGGGGAGGGGGTGGTCATTGGCCTCCTCCATGTGGGAGGAGCAGGTGAAGGAGGCCCCCCTACTGCAGCCTGCCCATCCCCCTGGGGATTGCACATTCCCAACCCTGCCTCTGGATCTCAGGCCCTGGCCTGCTGCTTCTTGGACTCCCATCCCCACTCCCATGTGGCCCCAGTGGGACAGGGCAGTGGGCCACCTATTGCAGGCAGCCTGGGTGGCCTGGGTTCGGAAAGCCTCCCACCACCCGCCCACTGGCAGCAATCCGCTGTTTCTCACGACCCTTAGGAGCTTTGCTGCCCCCCACCCCCCGGAGGTCAGCTTGGGCTCTGTCCTAAAGGGTGGTGGCAGCACAGGCAGGCTGAGCCACTCCTCCCCAGCTGCCCAACTCCTGGGGAAAGACATAGCACCTTGGGAACTGTGTCCAGAAGAACTGGCTGACCGTCACTCCCCGGCCCCCCATGTCAGTCGCCTCTGTGGCACTGGGAGCCCTGAGTCCTGGCCTCCCTGGAGGGTTTCCTCTGTTGTGGGGTCACAGCACCCCACTCTTACAGGTTGGCATCTGAACCCAGCCTCCGGGGCCTTTGCTTCTGCAGAGGGCAAGTGATGGGAGAGGGTTGTGGGCAGAGCGGGGAAAGGAAGCGAGGGTCAACCCAGGGAGCAGAAATGCATTTGGGAGACGCTCCGAGAGAAGAGGAGCTCACTCAAGGCCACGGCTGCTGAGGCCAGCGAGATTCAAAACGAACCCAGGCAGAGCCCCAGAGACGGAGCCTGGACGCTCCTCTCACAGCACCCCCGCCCCGGCAGTCAGCAGGGACAGACTGGTAGGGCGGACCCATCTTCTTTTTATCAACACCTGCCAGAGTTTAACATTCCTGAGCCCTGGTCGGGGAGAGAGTGGCCTTTGAGGGTTCCCAGTGGGCACTGAAAAAGAGAGAGAGAGAGAAGGAGAGAGAGAGAAAAAATAGGAGGTTGTCTTGATCGCCGGGAGGCAGGCGCTGAGCTGTGCAGCAGCTGCTGTGGCTTTCTGGTCGACCTCGGACCGAAGTACCTCTCACAGGCCCTGGGGAAGGCTGCTCAGCCCTGCTCAGATGGTTCACTTGGGCCCCCTTCCAGAGGGTGAAGGCACAGGTCCCCTGCACGTTGTGGCTGAGAGGCAGGAATGGGAGGAGCAGACTCTCAGGAGAGATCACACTCAGGGAGATACTGACAAGCCTTACTAAAGAGACCCCAAACCTGCTTGAACAGAGGCCTGGGTCCTTCTACTCCTTCCTTGCACCTAGTCTTCGGTTCCATCCCCACCTGCCCTGTGCCTCTGTGTGTCCCCTGGGAAATGGATCCAACAGGAATCCCTGGCTATTCTTCCGAGGTTGCATAAAGTGATGAGGACAGTCCTGGGCCCTGCTGCCTTTCACGGGCTTACCTGAGACAGTGCCATTGGCAAGGTGGCTGCATTAGAGAATCAGGTGTCAATCAATTCAGCAAACTGTTTCTTAGGCCTCTAGGGCTTGTACCGGATTGCGTCATAAACTTACTGGGACTACCCTCAAGAAACTCGCAGGTTGGGGAAGAAATAAGACATTTCACACAATGTGATGCGAGCAGTCATTCTGAATTTTTCGTCCAACCTCAACCCACATTGCAAGACAGCAGCAAGATGTGTGCTCACTAAAATCTCCCCCTCACCCTGCTCCCACTTGTCCTGAGTCACAGTAGCTTCTGCAAAGCGTCTGAGTGAAAATGATGCTCAGACAGGTGTAGCTCTGACTCCGCTTTGGGTTTGTTTATATGAGTGAGCTGTCCCCCAGTTTTAGCATTCTTGCTAACTGTGGGCAACAGTGTTCTTCCAGCACTTCCCAGTGTGCAGTGGCTGACAGCCAACAGACTAGCCGGTGTTCTAAGACAGGGCTGCTGTTATGTTCCATGGCTCCCTTACTGCCAACTTACAGGTTCACATCAATCTTGCGTGTTCCCAGGAATGCACAGTTAGGAGCCAAGAAGTTGCGGCCAATCATCCTCGTAAGCAAATAATTTCAAAAGCGGAATTTTAAAGATATTGTCAACTCTCTTTTTCATGGCAAAAATCACTCTGTGTTTTATGTGGATGAAGCATACGTCATCATGTGTGATTTTAATGCAGAGTGTGTGGAAGAGTTCAAAGGTTTACAGAGGTCCGGCTTAAACCATCTTCCAAAATAGGAGAGTAGTTCCAGAAATTCATGGAAAACAGAGTCGACATAGAGAGGTCTGTTTTGATGAAGACAGCTTTGAAAACCATGCATGATGTTTGTCATCATACGCATTTCCCATGAGCTTTTTGAACACCCTCTTATGCATGGATTTTAAAACACTTTGCACCCAGATTTATTTATTTGAGAGGCAGAGTTACAGAGAGAAAGAGAGAGAGAAAGAGAGAGGGATCTCCCATCCACTGGTTCACTCCTTGAATGGCTGCAACAGCCAGGGGTGGGCCAGGCTGAAGCCAGGAGCCTGGGTCTCCCATGCAGGTTCAGGGGCCCAAGGACTGGGCCATCCTCCACTGCTTTTCCAGGCCACAGCAAAGAGGTGGACTGGAAGTAGAGCAGCCAGATGTGACGCCGGCATCACAGGTAGCAGCTTATCACGCTATGCCACAACACCGGCCCCCAAAATAGACTTCCAAGTTCAATTTCAATGAACTTTTGGAAGTGACCACGTGAATTTGTATCCTGTCTACATCGCCCAGGAAGGATATTGCGGTCAGTCCGAGAAGGACATTCCATGCTCCAAAGCTGACCACCTCGGGGTTAAGAAGCTCCAACGTTTGGAGCTGCAAGAGCTCTGGGTTTGGCTCACAGTGGGCTGAGCGGAAGAGTGGTCCAGGGCTGTTAGGGCACAGTGGGTGGGGAGAGGCGGTCCCCAGAGCTGGAGTGGCATTGGCGTCAGGTGCGGCTGCCACAGCTAGATTTGTACATTGAAGACAAGTCTGCGGCTCATCTCAACTCTTTTTTTCAGCTAAACTCACCCTGTTCTCTTTCTTCGTACTGTACCTCCTAAGCTGTGTCCTCTCCAGTTCCTCTCCGTGTAGCCTATGTTGAGCAACTCAGCACTGAACGCTCAGAGAAGAGCGGGAAAATGGTTTCCTTCATCCAGGGCAAGTAGGGCTGCACCGAGAAATCACCTGGAGTGCACCTGCCATCCCAGAGAGGCCGAATGTCTGCCAAGTCAGCTGTGCCAGGACGAGAGCATCCGATCTCAGGCGGTGGCTGTTGAGCGACAGCAGTCCTGCTGCTGTTGCTTTGGGAATCTGAGTACACCCTTAGCATCCAGCTTGACACTTTGGTTTGAGGGCAGGGGAGACAAAAGAGAAGTAGACAATGTGGCTCCTCAGTGAGGAAGCTCACACACAAACAGGAACAGCAAGACTCCGCGGCAGGCAGCCGTATCGCGTGTGGTTGTGCTCAGTTCTGTGTGCAGGAGGAGCACAGCGCACCTAGAGTGGAAGACGAGGCCTTGACGGATGGCAAGGACGGGGACTGAGCAGAGAGCGAGAGGGAGCGTTCCAGGTGAGGGCTCTGCAGTGGTCCAGACATGGGTGGCACAGGTGCAGTGAGCCCCCAGAGCGGAGGGCCTGGCTGGCTGGGAGGAAGAGGTATGGTCTGCGGACACAAGTGGAAAATGAGGTGACCAGAGTATGAGGCCCCAAAGCCGCTTGTTGGGGAGGGGCCGTCTGTGATGTGATGCTCAACAAACCTGAACTCCGGTGGGGGGTGGTTTTGGAACGGCAGAGGCACGACCACCATCGGGCTGCTGTGTGCAGCGGACCGAGGCGGATGTGACACATCATGTAGTTGCCACCGTCGTGTGGTCTTGGTCATGGAAACCAGATGGCCGGACTATGGGGGGCTCTTGAGCTAATCTAGACCGACCACTTTCCTTTGGTTTCTTTCTAGTTTAGTTCTCATTTCCAGTTCATTCTAAGCACCCCCCTTCCATTTTCAAAGTAACGCACATTTAATTTAGAAGTTTCTGAAGGTGCAGAAAAGAATTCAGAAATGGACAAACCCTGCTTCATCATCTGCCTCCATGAATAACCATTGCCACTAGTGCCTCCTCTTCCCTTCCAGTCCGCATTTTTTAAAAAAGATTGACTTATTTACTTGAAAGGCAGAGTTACAGAGCGAGAGACGGAGAAAGAAATCCCCCACCTGCTAGTTCTCTCCCACACGGCTGCAACGGCTGGAGCTGGGCCAATCCGAAGCCAGGAGCTGCCTCCCAGTCTTCATGTGGATGGCAGGGCCCCAAACAGTTGGGCCTCCCTCTGCTGCTTTCCAGGCCCCTTATCAGGGAGCTGGATCGGAAATGAAGCAGCCGGGATTCGAACCGGCGCCCATATGGGATGCCGGTGTTACCCACAATGCCAGCATTCTGCCACAGTGCCAGCCCCCAAGTCCTCATTTTTATGCACTCATGTCTTCACATGGTTAGGATTAAGCCATGTAAATAACCCAAGCACCCATTAGACATATGGGTTTGAATATTTTTAGTGACGAAGGGTTTAAACCCTTTTAGTAACAGCATCTGACTACATTTTTAGAAGCATGGGAAAACGTCTTTCCGTTTAGGAAGTAGTGCATGCTTACCAGAAAACACGCAGTATTGAAACCTGTAAAATTTAAGTCACTCAAAATCCTATTATCCAGAAATCACCATTGTAGACATTTCTGGGTGGTATTTTCTTCCGAAATAATGTACATTTTAAAAACAAACTTGGAATGCTGCCACGTACGACGTGGATCATTTACCAAGTCACAGCCGTTTCATTTCCTCACAGGTGTGGCTAGCATGTCAGTCTAACATGTTCGGAGAACTCAGCACGAACTGCGTCATTCAAAGCACTGTGCACGGTCACCTGCTTGATGCTCACAGCCCTTTGAGCTAAGGCACTGGTTAAGCCTCCCTTCCCAGATAAGACAGCGGAGGTGCACAGGGCAAGGCCAAGGGCGAAGTCCTGACTCAGAGCCTGCGTTCCTATCCACCTGCATCCTCCTCAGCCCCTTCCTGGGGAAGCTCCCTTCTGCCTATATGAACACTTCTGATGGCCCCGGCTCAGCCCCTGGGGCCCCCCACCACACGCACATGCACACACGTGCACACGTGCGCACACACACACACACGAGTCTGATCCCTTTCCCATGAGACAGGCTGACTTTCAAATACGAAAGCGCCTTGGGCGTCTCTGCATCCCGATCTCAGCTGTTCTCTACCCTTCCCCAGGCTGGGCGCTCACGCCGACAGGGCTGGTTCTTCTGTGTCCCTTAGCTGGGTGGCTGGAAGCAAAGGCATGGTTGTGGGTTAACCTGGTCCCAGGAGATCAGAGCCACCCTCTGCACCTGCGTGAGCCACACACCAGATGCCTGTCGGCATTGCCCAAGGGCCACTGGCTTTTACACAGAGCAGCGATGAGCAAAAAGTGCCCTCTCCGTGTCCCTTGGTCCCCAAGCTCCATGGCTAGGCTCATCCCACCTTTTGACTCTGCCTGGTCTTGCACAGAACAGCGCCCCCCACCCACCCCCCTCGACCCCTGCTCCCAAAGGGAAGACAAGAGTTGCCGAGGTCTTCGTGTGGCTGGGCTGGGAACTTCCAAGACATTCTAGAGGGGACCAAAATGGCTTCTGGCCTGCTTGGCACTGGGGTAGGACCGCAGATGGGGTTGGCAGCAGGGCCCAGCTGCATCCTCAACAGCTCTCCAGATGGCGTCCAGCTTTTACACTGATGTGTCCCCGAAAGTCATCAGAAGTCACCAAGAGCCTGGGCTGGCAGGAGCAGGCAGCAGGGAAGCCATCTTCGGGGCAGGTGCTGGAATTAGCAGGGCACCCGCCAGGGGCCTCTCCCATCTTTGGGTCTGGCAGACAGAAAGGAAGGCACTGAGCACTCGGGGCTGGGGTCAGGGCAGGCTCCAGGCACAATGGCCGCGGACTTTATCCTTCATCCTTTGGTGTCTCCTGGACCTACTATTTCTGTTTTCTCAAGAGGAGGAGAAACCTGATAACCAATTTCATTTCAAGACATTAGTGGTGAGCAGAGCTTAATGTGTTACTCCTCCCAGGGTAATTTCCATTAAAATTTTATTTATTTATTTGTTATCTTATTTATTTTTTTACTTATTTATTTATATTTGGAAACAGGAGAGAGAGAAAGAGAGAGGAAGAGAGAGAGAGACAGAGAGAGAAATCTTCCATTTTCTGGTTCACTCCCCAAATTGCCACAACAGCCAAGAAGTCTGGGCAAGGCTAAGGCTAGGAGCTGAGCACTCGATGCAGGCTTCCCTCAGGGTGGCAAGGGGCCCTGGTACCTGAGCCATCACGCGCTGCCTCCCAGGGTGTGCATTGACAAGAAGCGGGAATTGGGAGCCGAGTTAGGGCTGGCACCCTGGCCCTCTGATACAGGACGTCCCAAGTGCCAGAGCTGCCCCTAGTTTCCAACTCAACAGAGATCGCCTGGAAACCAAAACTCCCCATCTAAAGGTACATTTGGCAGGGAGAGCTTCCGGTTTTCTTCAGCTCACAGTAGTTGGCCAACAGTCTCTTCCATGTGAAAGCAGTAAGAATGAATACTACACACCCAGAAATGTATCCTTTACATCTATGGGCTTTAACTTCCCTTTCTGGGAGATGGGGATAACTGTAGTCCATTCTTCCTAGAGTTTTATGAGAATTAAATGAGATAAAGTGTGTAAAGCTCTTAGAATTAAATATGCAACATAGTTAGCCTTCGATATATGTTAGCTGCTAGCTATTATCCCTGCTGTGAGTTATTCTTCTTCACTCTTATGCCATTCCATTCCTACTACGTCTGTGAATTAAGCACCGCCGCTGCCATTTTATAGGTAGCGCACGAGAGAATTGCAAGAATTAAGTATGCGGCTCTGATAGGGGCCAGGGCTCTGTGGGAAGAATATTCCATTCGTTCTGTGGGGTTTAGGCAGAGCTCACAGCAGAGCGTCCACCTGGTCTGGTGGCCCAGGAGGTACAAGAGAAGCCTGAGAATTCTTGAAAAGGCCACCAGAGGTAGCTTTGGAAAGCTACCAGCCTCCTGGCACAGTGCCAGCTTAACCCACACCAACTGCCAACCAACGCCTCCCTCTGAAGGAGCCCAGGACCCCCTCCTAGGGCAATTCCATTTGACAAATATACAAAGGTGGGGAAAATCATATGGTGAATGCCACGCACATAGCTCAGTGTGAATCTCTAAACGATAAGCATTCTTTAAAAAGAAACAGACCAGCAATGCTATTATCCCACCCGCACGGTGTACAGTTCCTTAATATCTCCAACTAGCCAGGGTTTCAGTACCGCCTCCCGCCATCTCATCAGCCGGTCCCTTTACCGTGTGCCCCCTCTCTCACTGGCTCGTGTGTTTGTTTCCTTTATAGCTGTCGTTTCCTTTCCCCACCTGCCACCCCTGACTATTTCCTTGAGCTGTGTGCATGGAGGAACCCAGGCAGTCTCTGCCATAGAGTTTCTCACAGTCTGGGTTTCGCTGGCTGCATCCTTGTGGTGTCCTCTGGCATGTTTCTCTGCCTCCTAGTTGTTGTTTTTTTTTTTTTTCTTTTTGTAAATAGGCAGCTGGATATGGAAGCTTGAAAGGATTCAGATTTGATGTGGCAGCCAGAACGGTTCAAGGTGCTTGACGTACTGTCTGGGCAGGCTCTTGATGTCTTGTTTTGTTCTTTTGGGGATGCTGAGAGCCACGGATAGTCAGGGCCCACAGCCAGGAGCCAGGAGCTTCTTCTAGGTCTCCCATGTGGGTGCAGGGGCACAAGTACTTGGGACATCTGCTGCTGCTTTCCCAGGCTCATTAGCAGGGAACTGAATTTGAAGTGGAGCAGCTGGGACTCAAACTGGAACCCATGTGGGATGCTGGCATCACAGGGGTCAGCTTAACCCCCTACACCACAATGCCAGCCCATAGAATACTGCTGCAAAGAAAAACTTCCTCTGGTTCACTGTTTGATTACCCTGATAACCGCCCAGGATAAGTGCCTGGTTCCTTCTCTTTTTTTACAATGGTATAATATATTTATAGATAAAATGAGATGACACCTGTGAATTGATTCAAAATAATCCAGGGGGAGAGGGAACAGAGCAGGTGAATAGAGGAATGAGAATAATCCTGAGTTGATCTTAGTTTTGTTTTTAAGGATTTATTTACTTATTTGAAAGGCAGAGAAAGAGAGAGAGAAGAGAAAGAGAGAGAGAAGAGAAAGCGAGAGAGAGAGAGAGAGAGAGAGAGAGATATCTTGCCTCTGCTGGTTCCCTCCCTAAATATCCACAACATTCAGGTCTGTGCCAGGTTAAAGCCAGGAATCTGGAGCTTCTTCTGGGTTTCCTGCATGGGTGGCAGGGGCCCAAGCACTTGGTCCATTTTCTACTGTTCTCCCAGGTGCATTAGCAGGGAGCTAGAAGGGAAGTGTTGCAGCCAGGACATGAACTGGTACCCCTAGGGCATGTCAGCATTGCAGGTGGCAGCTTAGCCTGCTGCACCTCTGAGCTGATCACTGTGGCTGCCCAGTGACAGGTGCACAGAGGTTCATTCTACTCCTGCACCTATTCGATGACCTGATAATAAGAGGGGGTTTTGTTTTATTGATAAAACATTAAGCTTCGGCTCCCTAGAGTCCTCCAAAGGTGAGCCATGAATTTGTTGGTCGGTTGCTTTTAGGGTCGTGATGAATGCATGAACTGAAACATATTTAAGTGTTTTAATCCATTGCTTTTTTTTTTTTTTTTTGCTGACACTTAAGTTTGCCATCATCAACCAGTGGGAATCTCTTCATGCTGGCCCCCCAAATTCTTTCTGGGACAAGTGCAGTAGTCTTGGACAGTGTCAGGGCTTTCTGTGGACCAAGGCGGCCCATTTGCGCTGCCCATTTCCTACCCAGACCTGGGTGCAGCTGAACGACTGTCTTTGGCTGAGAGTCTTTTTGTGGCTTGACCCTCGTTATTGTTCCTTGCCTGGCCACTGTTATCGAGAAAGATCTCTGTTGGGCTCCAGTTAGAGTCTGTGGCCGGGAGCCAAAATTTCCTCCCCACACATCAAGCAAGTGCGCCGGCTGCCACCCTCTACCCCAACCACCGCTACGCTCCCACCCCCACCCAAACAGGTGGCTCAGTGATGCGTTGACTGTGCTGGTGGGTGGGTGGGTGGGTGGAGGGAAAGCAGATTAGCATCTGCCTTTAAAGGCTCAGGCAGTAACTTGCTTAAGGCTGGCTCCCCCTCCCCAGCCCCAACCCCCACCCCAGGCTCGGAGCTGGGGAGCAGGAAAGGGGAGCGCTGAGAACATTCCTATCTCGATCTGCAACTCCGTGCTTGCACCTTGCAAACAGAATCAGAGAGGACTCTTTAGGGAGGAGGCCAGGAGTGGGGTGCCTCTGGCCCACATAGCTCTCTCTAAGCTCCTGGTCGGGGGGAGGTGCAGTGAGCGGAGGGGCGTGCAGAGCAGGCGGAGGGCAAGAGGGTGAGGGCAAATCCACAGGGAACTGGTTACTTTCCCAGGGCAGAGCTGAACGACTGGGGGTCAGGGAGACAGGAGCCTGGTGACAGGGCAAGCCACCCAGCGTTGGAGCGAGAGGCGGCCGTGTGAGGCCAGGAGCGCTGAGCAGTCTGGAAGGCCTCTGATCAGGTTTAGGAAGGGGCTCCCGTGTGTGCTGACGGGACACCACTTCCTCGTGCAGAGTACCCCCCACCCCGCGGGGCTCCAGCGACAACACAGATTTGCTCGTGGCTGGGTGGAACCGCTCCGGGACTCAGCTTTCCCCAGCTGAGGGCACTTGGTCTGGGCAGGTGCTTCTCATTTGTTCACCCAGGGGCATAGGAGGATAATGGCCCTGGCCCATTCTCAAGGCTGCTGGAGGTTGCAAGGAGCCCTGTCAGTTGCTGGGGTTGGGGAATGGCTCCCCCTCCCCTTGCAGCCCTTCTCGGATTCCCTGAGCAGGGGGAGTCGGCAGACAGGCAGGAAGAACCATACTTGCTGTCAACCCAGTGTCCAGGATGCAGCTGCTGTCAGATGGAGGTTGGGTCACAGGAAGGGGGTGACTTGCAGAGGAAGGAGAGGCCGTGCTTGCCCGGGGCACTGATGGAGGTGCTGGCGACAGCGGGTCAGCTCGGGAGAGAGAGCCACCTGCAGACCCTAGAGGAGAGTCCACATTTGGACCTGTGGACTGAAAATACTCCCACCATAGACTCAGCCAACTGCAGGCCGGAAATAGAAAATCAAACAAGAAATGCATGTGCTGAACATGGGCAGACTTTGTCTTATCCTTATTCCCCAAACAATACAATAACAATGATTTATGCAGCATTTAGCTTGTATTAGGTATCATAAGTCCTTGAGAGACAGTTTCAAGTTTAGAGAAGATGTCTGTAGGTGATATGCAAATACTATGTAACTTTATACAAAGGACCTAAGCCGCCTACCTGCTCCGGGACCCTGGGACAAAGCCCCTCAGTACCAGTTTCCAAGGAAAGACCTCAAAGTAGAGCTTCCTGTAAGCTATAGGTGCGTGCGTGCACGTGTGTATAAAGCTTGGAGGAAACCAGGGGCGGCAGACAAAGGAGTACGCATGTGGCAGCCCTCCAGGTCTGAGCTGCAGAACATTTGCAGAGACAGGGAGGCAGCCAGCGCCGTGGGTTTCCACCCACCAGCAAGTGTTCGCTAACCCTGTGTGCAAGCTGCACAGGTGTGGCCCAAGCGCCCTCTCTAGGACGCGCGGGTCAACTAAGGCCATAGGACAGCAGGCAGGGCAGGTGCACCTGGAGTGTGAGAGCCAGGGCCGGGCAGAGCACACATTTCCAGCAGACGCCTCTGCCCCCGTGATTTTACTTCTCTGAAGAATGCTCGAAGTTGCACGCACACCCTGCAGGAGGACCCTGTTGTAGCAGTGACGAAATCCAAATAGAACTGCGACAATACGCGCCTTATCCAAGGGCAGTCCCAGCTGTGCCGTCACTGCCCGCTCTGGAACAACCCACAGCTCTGCCTGTTTCATTTCACTGCATTTAAATGAAGTCGGTTCTGCAAGCCCTACTCGCCCCTGTGTGCACAGGCTCTTCGAAGTCAGGCTCATTCTGCCCAAAATGCTCCCTAATATTTGATCATGAGGGTTTTTTCCAGGTCCCCACTGAAAATAGGGCCCTCAAGAAAATACACGTGGATAAATATTTGATCTCAAAATGAGGAGAGAGCTTCCAAGCACAAGAGTAAGAGTAAGCACGTAGCTACTTCATGTCAGTGTTCACGCGGCCGCCGCACCGAGTGAAAGGTTAGTGGTAACGACGTGGGGAAATAGTCAGAAGATGGTGACCGTCCCCGGCACAGACACGCTCTCAGCGATCACTTTGCCTCAGGAGAGGAATAGCAACAGTCCTCACCCCGTGCTTCACAGAGCGAGAAACACACAGGCGCGAGAAAGTGCTCAAGGTCATTCACAGTAACACATGGCGAATTTTAGAACCAGATCCTGCTTTGTCTTACTGGTAGGTCGTGCTGGTTGTTTGCTTGCTTGCTTGCTTGCTTACCGATAATACCCATATGAACAGAGTGAGGGCACCAGGATGAGGACAGAGAGGAGGCCAGGAACGGCTTTACAGGGAGCCAGACGCTGTCAAATGCTGCTCGAAGCAATCGGGACTGTATTCCAGAAAAGCAACCTGGACCTACATTTAAAGAGTCTAAAAAGAACTTTCTTTTTTTGTGCCTTCTGGCTACATATTTCCACTTGCCTTAGTTTATTGCTACCAATTAATTAGAAGGGTAAAAATATCTATATTCAAAGATGTTGACTGCAACACTCTAATATTAAAAAATAAGCAATAACCTGCATTTCTAACAATAAGGGGACAGCAATATGAATTAATACATATGGCAATACTTTAAAATAGTGTAAAAATAGTAGCATTAAGAGAAACAACTAACAAAACCCTCAAGGAATGGCTCATTGATTATATTTGAGTCATGGGATTGTGGGTAATTTTTATTTTGTTTTACATCTTTTCTATCCTTTCCAATTTTTTCTAAAATTTAAATTTTTACTCCTCTTATCTGAAAAGTCAGATTGGAAATTTAAAAAAAAGTGTCCTTCAGGGTTGGATTGAGAAGTAAAATTCCTCCAGATGTTCCCCACGGGCTGCCACGAGAGGAGGCTTGTTGGGGGAGGAGCAGAGGACCAGGTACACTGAGCTGTGGCATGGGGGACCCTGTGTGTGTTGCTGGATTTCAGGGCAACATCAGAGGCAGGTGTCCGCCCCGGGGTCAGCATGAGTGGATGCTGTTGTGCAGCCGTGAGAACAGGTCAGGAGTTCATACAAGAAGTGAATTTCAGCAGATTACAGCAGGGGGTCCCAGGCCAGACTCTTGAGCCTGCCCAAGACATCTGGGAGAGGCGGGGGGTGAGCCAAGGGCACTGGGTCCCAGCGCAGCCGCTCAGGAAGCAGCTCAGCCGTGATGAGCAAACGGACGCCAGGGACTTGCTTCTTCTAAACCCGCAGATCATTTGCCTGAATACCGTACTGACCACCAAGTGGGTCTCTAACTTCCCATCCAACTCATTGGTCCCCTGGGCCATTGGTGTGACATACTTGGACCATTTAAATGGACTCAGCCCCACCGATGCACAAATCTTTCTCACCACACTTTTTGTTTGTTTGTTTTAAAGATTTTATTTATTTGTTTGAGAGATAGAGTTACAGACAGAGGGTGGGAGAGATAGAGAGAAAGGTCTTCCATCTGTTGGTTCACACCCCAAATGGCTGCAACGGCCGGAGCTGGGCCAATCCAAAGCCAGGAGCTTCTTCTGGGTGTCCCTCACAGGTGCAGGGGCCCAAGCACTTGGGCCATCTTCTACTGCTTTCCCAGCCCATAGCAGAGAGCTGGATCAGAACAGGAGCAGCCGGGACTTGAACCAGCATTCATGAAGCCTCTTGACCCAGACTGGAAATTGTGGCTGCAGCAGCCTTGTTGATCACCACTCAGCAGACAGCAGAGGTGGGAAGAGCGAAGTGCGAGTCCCTTGCCTCAGTTCCCCGTGATTGGGAGCAGGATGTCGGAAGCTCCGCCCCTCCCGGTAGGTGCGGTGAGCTTAAGAGATGCAATTGACAAAGGTGACTGTTGCTTGGCTCTGGCCAGGTTACCAGGAGGCTGGCTTTGCCGAGTCCTCGCATTAAACTGATGGATGGCTCGGCGCGTCTGCAAGAGGCGCTTTGGCTCCGTGTCAGAGCTCCCATCACAGAGGCCTGAGCTATGAGAGATTTGAAAAATGTTTTGGATGAAAAAATGGACTCTGTTCCATAATAAATTATAATGATGCTTCGTATTTAGGGAGCATCCTTTGGCTGAGGGAGCTGCAAGTTTCTTATGGGTATTAACTCGCCTCTCTCACCATAGAGAGAAGATAATTTTGTCGATTCCATATTTTTGTGTCTGTTTCTTCTCTTTGATGAGGAGAGGAGAATGGTGAGCTATTACAGAGATGCTTCCTTGTATTAATTTGGAGACCATAACTCTGCCTTCATTTTTTGAGAAACATAGTGATGCCTAAAATGTCTGGGTATGTGCATTTATATGTTGCTATGAGTGTCGCAGCTACATAAATATTTAATTTTTATGATCTAAGCCTTTCCCTCTGTTTCCATGAGCCAGAATTTATTAGCTACTGAACCATGGAGCTATTATTATTTGCTTTTGCACCTAAATGATTTAAAAGCCAATTACGAGTTGGCGAAGGGGACTGGACCGCTGTGGCGGGTAACACGGCTCCCGCACTTCCATTTGTTCCCGAATGTCTGGAATGAGGAAGTGTGCAAGGAGGGAACAGTCGCAGATGCGCCTACACTGATATTAAACTGACCAGCCAGAAAGTCCTGGGTCACTCGCAGAGGAGTAGCCTGGCCGGGCTTCATCTGGGCAGGTTAAGGGAGCAGGGAGCAGAGTTCAGGGGTATACAGGCAGATAAATAAATCTGAGGATCAGGCAGAACTCCAGGGCTGTTGAAAACGATGACTTAAAACCAGATGAGGCATTGCCGCTGTGGCATAGTGGGTAAAGCCACCACCTGCAGTGCCAGCATCCCATATGGGTGCCGGTTCTAGTCCCGGTTGCTCTACTTTCGATCCAGCTCTCTGCTATGGTCTGGAAAAGCAGCAGAAGACAGCTCAAGTCCTTGGGCCTCTGCACCCATGCGGGAGACCTGGAAGAAGCTCCTGGCTCCTGGCTTCGGATCAGCGCAGCTCTGGCCATTGTGGCCAATTGGGGAGTGAACCAGCAGATGGAAGACCTCTCTCTCTCTCTCTCTCTCTCTCTCTCTGCCTCTGCCTCTCTATAATTCTGCCTTTCAAATAAATAAATAAATCTTAAAAACAAAAACAGGTGGGCCAGGGCTGCTGCTACCAATCAGCCCCTGACATGCAGATCTGTGCTCAGCTCCCACAGCCAGCAACGATTATCAGAGCCAGGGCAAGGAGCTCCAGGGCCCCGGGAGCAGGTGTAGGTACTGACTGCGTTTCCTGTGCGTCCGCGAGGGGTGCACTGGAAGCTGGTGACAACCAATCCAACAGAATCATCTGCCAAACAGAACCGTCCCCTGTGGAACTTGTGACCTTGACCATTCCAAGTGGGACAGGGGAGTTTTTAGGTGGTCAGAGAAGGCAGAAAAGGGCAAAAGCACACCTCCCCCAGCCCACCCTCCGCTAGGTCTTTGTGTTCGCATGAAGGACTGCTGCAAAGGGGGCGCTGTGGACCTCGAAATCAGCCCGGAGCCAACGGCAAATCTCTGCTCACGAGCTTGGAGCCCACGATACATTCTGAAAGTGGACGTGCACCAGAGTGCACATTCGGAATCAGTCTCTGGCTACCTCTGGGTTCTGCTCTGGAAGCTGAAGGGGGTGAAACAGGAGCCGGACCTTCTGATGTCTTAGCGTTAACAGGCCAATCAAGGCACTCATCCTGTTGAGCTCAATAGCCTGATGATTCCTCACCCGATGTTTTCACAGTGCCCACCCCGAACACTGAAATTGCTGCCTGGCATGAAGCATATACACACACATATGTATGTATGCACACGCATGGACATACATGAGTGTCTAGCAATATACGTTTACATAGCTAGTCATGCCAACATACGTGCATGGATTTCAAAACGTTTTGCCCTAAAATAAACTCATGTTTAAGTTCCATTTTCCATGAATTTTTTAAAATATGTATTCATTTATTTGAAAGGCAGAGTTACAGAGAGGCAGAAGCACAGGCAGAGAGAGAGAGAGAAGGAGAGAGAGAGAGAGAGAGAGAGGTCTTCCATCTGCTGGTTCACTCCCCAATTGGCCACAACGGCCAGAGTTGCGCTGATCCGAAGCCAGGAGCCAGGAGCCTCTTCCAGGTCTCCCATGAGGGTTCAGGGGCCCAAGAACTTGGGCCATTTTCTACTGCTTCATGAATTTTTAGAAGTACCTTCATGTATGTATATATATACACACATGTGCTTTTTCCCTCACGAGTGAAACTAAACTTTATTTTCACTGGCTCTTTAAAACAGGGCAAATGTTGGGGAGGAAGGAAGTAGGGAAATAAATAGTTACTCTGTTGATTATCTCTAAGTAGGGATTTTCCATCAACAGTAGCTCTGAAGTTAAATGGTTAAGAAGATGGACTTTAACACATAGAACCATGTAGCACTTGGGTCAGTCCAAAGCAACTGAATGTTCCCTCCCTCCCCAAACAAGGTCAGAATTAACTCTAGCAAATGGACAAGAGTTCAAGAAGGTGGGGCTCTTCTCTTGGTTCATCTGTTTGGTTTTAGATCCTTCTTTTTTATTTATTTATTTGAAAGTCAGAGTTACACAGAAAGAAAAGGTGAGGCAGAGAGAGAGAGAGAAAGAGAGAGAGAGAGGGAAAGGTCTTCCTTCCTTGGTTCACTCCCCAGATGGCCGCAATGGCTGGAGCTGCATCCATCTTCCACTGCTTTCCCAGGCCATAGCAGAGAGCTGGATCAGAAGTGGAGCAGCTGGGACTGGAACTAGCAACCATATGGGATGCTGGTGCTGCAGGCTGGGGCTTTAATCCACTGCGCCACAGTGCCAGCCCACTGCCGGCCCCTCTAGATCCTCCTAAGCGCCATGGTTGTACCAGTCACAAGCTGTGTGCAGAGCCAAAGACCCCCAAGCTGCCGCCCGAGCCCCTGGTGAAGCTCATGAGGTCTGAGGCTCCGTCCCCACAGCTGGCTGATGACAAATTTAATCGAATGTGTTGTCAGCAGCCTGAGCCTGAAGAGCAGAACTCCAACGAGGAATTTCTATGCAGTAAATATCACTTAAATTCCTCTTAAAGTTGGAGCTGGTGTCAAAGTCCAAAAAAAGCAATATTCCCCTGCAAGTGCTGTCAGCAGTGTGTGCGTGAGCCTGGCCATGCATCATCGGAACACTCAGATTAGCAGAGGAGAAGCCTGGTGAGTTAATATCACCCAGCTGTCTGCTCCACGCACCGCTGTAACCGTAGCCAGAGAAATACGGAGAGGGCACGGCCAGCCATCAGTGACCGCCCAGTGGCTGGATGCCCAGTTTCCTGGCAGCCTGGCTGGATAAATAATCCCTGCTGCTTAGGAAATCAATAAATCGCCCGGAATATTTCAGGGAAACCGATTCTTCCACTGCCCCGGCACAGAATGGCAGAGCAGGAGAAACGCTGCAGGCGAAGAGAAAGGGGGTGGTAGAAGGACCCACGAGCGGTGTTCTTCCTTGTCTCTCTCACAGCTTGCAGGGCACCGGTGACCCCAGGGAGGCTGGCGTGGCCAGTGCCGGGGGCTTTCTTGAAAGAGCCTGGTAGACAAAAGATTGCTTCTTTGGACAGGTCTTGAAAGGAAGGGAGGGAGAGGGACTGAGTGGAGGGAGAGGGACTGAGTAAAGGGAGGGAGGGAGCAGGAGACATATGGACAAGGATGGCGAGGGTGAGGGTGAGGGTGAGGGTGAGGGTGGGAAAGTGAGCGGCTATGAAACCCACAGCAAGAAATAAGAGTAAGCGAGTGTGTAAATCCTATGTGGCTCTCAAGCACACCTAAAATATATATATTTGAAAGGCAGAGTTACAAAGAGAGAGGGAGAGAGGTCTTCCATCTGCTGGTTCACTCCCCAAATAACCACAGGGACCAAGGCTGAACCAAGTGGAAGCGAGGAGCCAGGAGCTTCATCCAGGTCTCTTATGTGGGTGCAGGGACCCAAGCACTTGCGCCGCCTTCTGCTGCTTTGTAGGTGCATTGGCAGGGAGCTGGATTGGAAGTGGAGCAGCTGGGACTCGAACCTCAGCTCATTCAGGAAGCCGGTATCTTGTTCTACAGGGCACACATTCTAGATAAACATTGTGACCTTGCAGCCTTTGTGCTGAGGGTACCTCTGTTGTCCTTTCCTTTTGCTCTTTTTATCGTAATCAAACATTTTTGCGTCTAAAACAGAGGCTACCGAGGCTCTGGGTTGGTGCCGCCCCTCCCTCCCCAGTGGTTTCCAGAGCGAGAGCACCTGCAGGTGTAGTCCTGCCTCTCTGCCCCGCCTCTGCCCCTCACCCCACTTTCTGCTTTCAGAAAGGGAGGGGGGTTGCAAAAGAGAAAAATAGCTTTGGGGAGCTCAAAGAATCAGGGCTCCTAACTGCTTTAGGAGCCAGCACCTTTGCCAGAGCAGGAAGCAGCCAGTCCTGGGCCCGTGAGAAACTCCTCCCTAGAGAGCCATTCTTGGGAGATGCAACCCCTAGAGATGGTCCCAAGTGGAACAAAATCCATCCTGTGAAGAAAACGGGGGTTTGTGGGAGCGCGCCATGTAGCAACCCCTGTCCTTGCAGCTAAGCGTTGGTCAACAGCCTGTGAGAGGCACGGGATGGAAATGTGAGCTGCTCTGAACACAGCACAAGCTGGAAAAGCCCTCCCCACCCCCGCCGCCCCAGCCCCGTACCCCTCCCTGCCGGGGGTGGGGGATTTGAGCTCGAGGAGACTGGCATCAGCTTGGGGAAAATTATAATGTTATTATTTCTGTTTACCAATTAGGCTTCTCAGAAGGAGGCAACTTTAAAATCAGCTTTATTATTCCCCACTGAAAAGACATTAGCTGCGAGCCACAAGGGGCGCTTGCCCATATGCCCCATTAAGCGCAGGAGGTGTCCCGGATACACAAGCAGGTGCCCTACCAGCCAGTGTCGGGAGTGAGTTCCAGGAGCGGTTTGTCATCTGGAATGAGGGGAAGGCCAGTGCCAAGGCTGCGGGCATCTTAGCTCCGCAAACAAAACATTCAAAGCCACGAGCTCCCTTCTACCTTCACCTTTCCCCTCTAGGACACACTCCACTCCCCGAACAAGGAGAATCTGTTAGCCAAACGAATCACTGTTTTCAATTCCATAGCTTGACATTCTTCTTCACGCGCTAGTTTTAGGGAATAGTTGTTTGTAGATTCAGATCAGCTTCTAACCAATCATTTCAGTGTGGTGTGGTTTTTTGTTTTGTTTTGTTTCACGTTCACAAGTTTGATTTTGTCGCACGAAATAAGGACACTTTGAATTAGATGTCCAATTAATAAGCTAGCAAGGTTCAAGTTCCCACTGCAATGGAGGCCGACGTGCAGAAGCAGGAGAGACACAAATTACAAACTCAGCTTCTCCATCGCCCAGCAGCCCAGCTGCATGAATCTGTCTTTGATGTTTGGTGAAGAACGGTATGCGTGTCACCCTCCCTCTGCCGTTCTCCTTTTAAGAAAAAGAAATGATGGCTTTTTTTTTTCCAGCTCTCCCCCATCCAGACTTGAAGAGCTTGGGCTTTTGAAGTCAGATGGGAGGCAGGAACGGAAGCTCCTAATTGGCTGCATCCTGGTGTGCTTAACGGAAAGGCAGCCAGGGTAGTGGTGGGCTTCCGAGTTTGCTGCGCGTACCTGGCCTGTCTGGGGATTTAGAGAAGCTTGCTGGCCGCAGGCCACAGATCACACCGCAGACTCAACTGTAATTCCCCCCGGCGACTCCCGCACCATGGCGCACAGTGGGACCGTCTATGCTAAACAGCCCAGCGCCGCTTCTGCTCAGTGGCCATGCGGCAGTGTTGCACGCAAATGCCAGGAAAGCTTGCCAGGGGGCTCCGGGGCCTGCCCATCCTGAGGGGAGGTGGGGGGCTGGCTCCAGAGCAAGGAGTGCTCTCCCAGATCATTAGGGCCAGGGCTGCCAGCAACATGTCACCCAAGGCTGTGTGAAGGGACAGGCAATGACGCTGCGTTGGGCAGTAACCAATCGGTGGAAGAGGAGACGTTGGAGAGCAGAGGGGAAAATAAGGCTGATTGATAGGGCAGAGGGAGGAAGAAAAAAAAGTTGGGGAAAGCCAACAGAGAGGGAAACCTGGAGAAGGTCCAGCCCCACAAGTGGGGGCAGACCTCTGGGTGAGGGGGAGCCGTCTGCTCCTTCACAGCTCGCCCCACTATTGAGAGACCCCCTAGGACCCGTGCCGTCCCGGTTTGCTGTTAACCCACAGGAAGATGTCCTCCCTCTGGGTTTAGACCTCTGCAAGAGGCAGGGTGTGCCCCTGCATGTGTGGACAATGCTCACCCACTCACTCGCACTCACAGGCACACAGAGACCCCCCGGAGGGTAGCCACAGCAGGGAGGCCCCGCCCTGCCAGCACTCCTGCCTGCTGTTCCCCCGCTCCCTAACCACGCGGGTCCAGTGCGGCACATGGAGGCCTCTCCTGTGGTCACAGGGCTGTAACTGTGTTCTGGAAGGCGTTCCAGAGATGGTGGGCAGCGACCCAGAGCCACCCCACACCCCGACCTGACACTTGCCCTGGACTGTGAAAGGGGAAGGTTGGCTTCTGTGGGGGATGAGGGCACAGGTGGCCAGCTCCACGCCAGCTGGTCCCGGGCCAGCCTGTGACCGTGGCCAAGGTCCCTGTGGCTTGCACCTGCTAACTGTTCCACCCTCTTCCTGCACCTGCTTCTGATACTGTGAACTGGGCTGCACAGGCCCAAAGTCCTCGGAGCTATCTAGGTGTTCTTTGGCCTCGGGAGCCACTATGGAGCTGGGATCAGGTTGGAAGGTTAACACTGGCATCTATATATATTGTAGCCTCAGAAAAGAAGGGAAGGCATAAAAAAAAAAAAATCTAAGTCCCCTGCCATTTCAGAAACCCAAGGTGGAGCTGGTGTGGACTGGACGCCTCTCCCTTGTCCCCAGCAGCGTCCAGGGTTCCAGCTGTCTGTACCCGTCCTATACACCCAGGTTTAGCATCAAGTCCAAACAGCTCTGGAGTGCTGCAGGTGCTGTGGGCGGATCTCATTGGTCCCTGGCCTTCTGGGGCAGACATCCTGAGGACCCGAATTATGTCCCCCACCCCCGCAAAGAGCAGGAGAGAAGGTGACAGGCCCAGGGCACGCCATGGGTACCCTACACAGCGCAGTGAGGCTGGGCTGGGGGTGGATGTTCTGTGGCTGGGCTCTCAGCCCATGGTCACCCACCAGCCCTGCACATCCCCAGCACAATAGCACCAGGTGCACCAGGCTGTGCTGGGGGCCTTGCACCCATTGCCTACGAGGGTTCGTGCATGGGTGGGCTGGGCACCCGAGAGCTGCCAGGCTGCCAGACTGGAAAGCCCAGTGGGCTCCCCACTGGCTCTTGCCTGGGGCCACGCAGGTTCTCCCTCCCATACCTTGCTGCCCATGGGGCAGGGGCTTCTGGAGGTTGGTGCTATGTCTCTTACCTCAAACAAAAAGTCTGAAGTCTTGACTTTCTTTTTGCCAGACTTTCAAAGAACTAGGGATGGTGATTGGCAAATACCAAGATGGGAGGCAGTGCCTGGTGGGCTCAGCCCCACGGGGGGAGACCTGCCTGCCTCTATTCTTCATTCATTCATTAAACCCTTATGATCCTCACTGCATGCTAGCTAGAGGGATTAAATATGTACCAGACTCTAAGAGTTCTCAGTTTTTAAGGACGGACCTGTCATCAAATGATTGATGAAAAAGCTGTCAAGAACCACAGAGAAAAAAAGAAATATTACCACAAACTCATTTTTAAAAAAGAGTATGTTAACTACATTTTCAAATAACATTCTCAATATGTTTTTCTTCACCCTCCAGACACCGTTTCAGGAAGACTTTCTAAATTTAAAGCAATGAATCCACTTGTTTAATGTGAAAAAGTTCAAGAAATACACTACAGAGTGGCCAGAAGTTTGGGAACAGAGAAAGTAGTGTATTTCTTATATCTTTTTTTTTTATTTGTTTATTTACTTAAAAGGCAAGAGGGGAGAGTGAGACAGAGAGAGAGAGAGAGAGAGAGGGAGAGATATCAAGAGAGATCTTCCATCTGCTGGTTCACTCTCCAAATACCCACTAGAATGTGGCTTGGCCATACCAAAGCCAGGAGCCAGAAACTCTATCTAGGCCTCTCACATGGGTGGCAGGGGCCCAAATATTTGAGCCATCACCTGCTGCCTCCAGAGTGTGCATTAGCAGGAAGCTGGATTGGAAACAGGGTGGGGCCTAGAACCTAGACATTCTGATATGGGATGTGGATGTCCCAAGTGGCGTGTTAGCTGCTGCACAACACTGACCCTTCTTTCTAGTACCTTTTAAAAAGATTAACAAATGAACCCATTTCTGAAACATCTCTGGCTGGCGCCGTGGCTCACTAGGCTAATCCTCCACCTTGTGGCGCCGGCACACTGGGTTCTAGTCCCAGTTGGGGCGCCGGATTCTGTCCCGGTTGCCCCTCTTCCAGGCCAGCTCTCTGCTGTGGCCAGGGAGTGCAGTGGAGGATGGCCCAAGTCCTTGGGCCCTGCACCCCATGGGAGACCAGGAAAAGTACCTGGCTCCTGCCATCGGATCAGCGCAGTGCACCGGCCACAGTGCGGCGGCCATTGGAGGGTGAACCAACGGCAAAAGGAAGACCTTTCTCTCTGTCTCTCTCTCTCACTGTCCACTCTGCCTGTCAAAAAAAAAAAAAAGAAAGAAAAAGAAAGAAAGAAAAGAAAAATCTTTGCAGGTTGCCAGAAAACTGTTGACTGCATTTGAAAATGGAAGGCACATTCTGTCGAACGGTACATTCACTTTGTGACTAGGTCCCCTGCAGAAGAGAAAGCGATGGAAGGGAAATGAGTTGTGCCTGAAAGTCGCATGGTTTTCCCAGAGGAGGAAACACTGGAGCTGAGCCTTGAAAGCTGGGTATAAGTTTGCCAAGCTGAAGATTTCAGTGGGAGGATGGGTTGAACAGTCTGATAGGAAGCAGTGGGCTGGGCCTCCCACGAGGCTGGCAGCTCCTCTCGGGGGAACCTCAGAGGCCTGAGGTTCTTTGTAGAGGCCCCAGGAGATGCTGTGCTGGGTGACATCTCTGCCCCCACAGGGTCTAGGTCTGAGTCAAAGGCAGGGCAGGAAAACCTGCTCGTGGGTGCGGAAGACCAATGAGAAAGGCGTTCATCTCTAGAAGACTCAGGTGCTATTGTCTCCGGAATCCACTCGCCCACGCCAGAGCCAGGGCCACACGGGGTCAACAGAGAAGGCGAAAGGCATGCTTGGGACTCCGAAACGTGGCGACTCTGTAGTTTTTAAAAGATTTTATTTATTTATTTATTTATTTAAAAGGCAGGATGAGAGACTTCTGCCAGGTCACTCCCCAACTGGCTGCAATGGCAAGGGCTTGGGCCAGAGCAAAGCCAGGAGCCTGGAATTCCATCCTGGGCCTCCCACGTGTGTGACAGAGGTCCAAGTCCTTGGGCCATCGTCCGCTGCTTTTCCAGGAGCTTTGACAGGTATGCTGGATTGGAAGTAGAGCAGCCAGAATTTGAACCTGCATCGCCAGCAGTGGTTCAACCTGCTGTGCCACAACACCAGCCTTTGACTTTGCAGTTTTTCTCCAGATGAGGTTGAATGCTGCATCCCTGAGCAGGGCATGGCTGGAAGGAGTTTGTGTTATTAATACAGTCATATAAATGATTATATCAACAGCTTTATTCTGGAGGTGAAGAATTAGGGAGCCAAGTCACTTGGACATACACTTTGAGTGATGTCATTGGCCAAGGCTCCGGTAAAATGATCTCTCCAGTGTCTTCCAACTCTTGGGCTCTTTGAAACAGAAGGTGCAAAATTCATTCGGTTTACTGTATTAATGACCATTCATGGATCAGTCTCTCTGTCACCCACAAGCACTTATGTAATTGCTGGGTCTGGCTGTTGGCTATGCTGATTAGAAACAAAATAACCAGAAACCATCCCTAGGAAAGAATCGGTACAAGGAGCCCTCTCACAAAGCACACCTTGCGCTTAGAAACAGTGAATGCAGCTGAAGCCGGCGTGGGCTGGGGCTCTGAAGGAAGGAAGCCTTAGGAAGGGGCAAGCCTGGAAGGGCTAGCAAAGGGCTCTCAGGGTTGGAGAAAGGACAGCATCGGTGCGAGCGCGGAGCAGTAGTTAGGACTCGAGTGGCCGCGCCCTTTCGCTCACAACTGAGCTCTCCTTCCAAATAGGGCAGGCGGATTTTGCAGGATAAAGCGGTGGAGAAGACAGGGGCAAGATGCTTGCTCTGTTCTCTCCCCTTGCTGGTCACTGTGGTCTGTTTGGGAACAGCTGACGACCCCTGCAGGGGGCACTAAAGCATGCTACAGATTGTCCCGCAATCTCGGGTCTGAGCAGGTCTGAGCAGTCTGTGGTGCTGTGCCAGGAGCCAAAGAACTACGGGGCTGGTGCCGCTGCAGCGTGGAGCCCTCCCCACCCCCGCCCCAGCTCCTGCCCCAGCAGGCAGGCACCTCACTCCTGCCTTCAGAATCTCCCAGGACAAGTCCTGGCGGGTGTGTGTGTGTGTGTGTGTGTGTGTGGGAGAGGTGGGCAGGGAGGATGATTTCCAGGTCAGGCACCAAGCTGGTCCTCAGAGAATGACTGTATATTGAAGAAAGCAAAGCTACAAGGAGAAGCACAGATTTCAGGACTGCCATAGTGATATTGGAAACAGTCGCTCTTTAGGGAGTCATGTTGGGGATGGTAGGGCGTCCACATGACTGGCTGTGGACATGGCACACTGCACGCCGACACCAGGACGTGCACGGAGTGGACACAGGGCCAAAGCCCCTCTCACTGGGCATTTCTCCTTGGGTCGCTTTCTCTCTAGGAGACAGAGCTCTGGGGCTGTCTGCACCCAAGGCACCCATCTGCAAATGTCCAGATGGGGCTGGAAACAGTCCTAGAATCTTCTAGACTTGTCCACCCAGAAGGCCATGGTGACAGCACAGCCTGAGGTCACAGGGAGCAGGTGACAAGGTGGATCCCAGATACAGTGCTCAGCTGCTCTGGGGTGACGCTGAACCGCGACCCCACAAACCTTGCAACATTGCTAAGGACTAGGTCTGTGCTATAAACCAAGAGGAGTGAGCAGACCCCTTCATCCTGGAGCCCGCTCCACCCCCTCTCCCTAAAATTGGCAAAATTCTCTCTGTATCTGTGGTTTTCACCAGAACCGTGTCCAGCAGCCTGGTTAGCTCAAGTCCGAGGAAAACCGAAAAAGCTGTCGGGACAAGACGATGAGGGCTGCTGGCCGCTGTGCTCACCGCTGTCCAGGGTTGGAGGCACGCGGTTCTCTGGCAGTGCAAGGCCCAGCATCTCCCCCACTCCACCCGGCGTGGCCCCTCACTCCTGAGGGTCTCCACGTGCTGGGTGTGGGAGCCAGGATGGCCCTGAAAGCGAACGTTGGGGGCTCCCGAGGGAAGACGGCTTTGACGACACAGGAGTCCCCCCTGCGAGAGCACAAAGACCCCGGGCTTCCTCCACGCGTGCAACGGCGGGAGGCTGCGAGGGGGCTGGATAGCCTAGGACTGGCGCCCCGGCACGGACAGCAGTGAGCCAGGCCTGCCCTCCCACCCCATCTCCACCCCATCCCCACCCGGGTCGCTGTCCCCACCGCAGCCAGGCCCCAGGGACAGCCGTCTCCCGGCCTCTCAGCCCCCTCCGCACTCTGCCGGCTTCTCAGCGCAGGGCGTGGGGGCGGGTGCGGTTCGGGGCGGGGGACCGCAGTGGGGGCGGCAGCCGAGGGTGCGAGCAGTTCAGATGGGAGATCATGGGCGATAAACCCGGGCCGGGATGGCTGCGCTTTTGACAGGAAACCTCGAGCGAGGAGACGCCGCGGCCCGAGGTGGGGGGATGGGGGCGGGCGCTGCCAGAGGCCGCGGTGCGTGGGGAGCCCCGCCGGCTGCGCCCTCCGTGGGGAGGCCGGGGCGGAGGGCGTGAGCGCGACCGGGGCTTGCATGGTCGGACCCTCGGGTGCCTGTTTCACAAAGTGGCGTTTCCTCCCTGCTTAGGGGCCTCGCGAGGCTGCTCCAGGGGGTCCCCTCCTGGGCCCCAGGGGCGCCCCCCGCAGCCTGGGGCCGGCAGGACAGTCCCAGAGAAGGGGCGAGAGGCGAGTGCGGCAGGGACATCCCTCAGGATCCCCCTTGGGTGGCCCCAGGCAGCCTCAGCGCGCGTGTGCGCGACCCAGACACCTGCTGGGCACGCTGGTCTCCGCTGCCTGCTGCCTTGGGCGATGGGATATGAACCTGCCGAGCTGGGTTGGTGCTCGGGTTCCGGAGGCCCTGGGCCCTGCGCTGAAAAGCATCCCTCGTGCCTCCAGCCCTGGACAGCGGTGAGCACAGTGACCATGCCACTTGCCCGCAGCCCTCGTCGCCACGTCCCTGTGCACAGGGAATCACAGGCCCTGGCTGGCATTCTTTTGAGCGGCTCAGTGTAGCTCAGGTCCCTACAGAGGTCCTGAGCCACAGCCAAGTTCAAGGTGCATGGCCGGATGGCCAGTCTGGCGTCTCTCTCCACCCGGCTGAGAACCGGACTGCTCTCACCTCTTTTGTTTCAGACTTCAGGTCCCTGGTGTGCTTTTTTTTTTTTTTTTTTTTTTTTTTTTTTTTTTTTTTACTATAAATGCAATAAATCATCATAAGAGCTTCAAGCAGTACAAAAAGTGTGAAGTAGAAAATAATGAGTTCTCTGGCTATCCTATTGCCCTGCTACTCTGCATGGGTAACTTGTGTGGGTGTAGATACTCACATATTTTTAAACATGTTGTTTATTCAAACATTTTGGTATTGTAAAAAAATAGCAAGATTCACTATTTGCACCCCTTGTAAGTGTTCATGGGAGGAGCTGGCATCAGCACTCTCTGACCACAACAGCAACTCCATCCTGACAAGTTTGTATGTACGTTGTGTGTGGACAGGCTACATGGCATTTGCCTTAAAAAAAAAAAAAAGATGTATTTATTTATTTGAAAGGCAGAATTACAGAGATGCAGAGGCAGAGAGAGACGGATAAAGAGGTCTTCCATCCGCTGGTTCACTCCCCAGATAGCTGCAACAGCCAGAGCTATGCTGTTCTGAAGCCAGGAGCCAGGAGCTTCTTCCAGGTCTCCCATGCGGGTGCAGGGGCCCAAGGACCTGGGCCATCTTCCACTGCTTTCCCAGGCCATAGCAGAGAGCTGGATCGGAAATGGAGCAGCCGGGACTCAAACAAGTGCCCACATGGGATGCTTGCACTGCAGGCGGCGGCTTGATCCACTACACCACAGCGCCGGCTCCAACATTGCTGTTTTATATACAGATATTATACCTACCATTCTAGAGCCTTGCTTTATTTTTCAGTAGTTTTTTTTTTTTAATAATAATTGTGGAGATCTCTCCGTGGTAACACATACAAAACTCTAAACTGTTTATTTTTTTAAACTACTATATATCGTCGGATTTTTTTTTTTTGCTTCTGCAAATAATGATACAGTAAGCCTTTTTTGTACATATAGCTCTGTAAACTGGAAATTCATCTGAAGAGCAAGTTAAGTTCTTAGAGAAATGCCCAAATCCTGCCTGAAATTTTGACATGGGGTGGGGGTGGGGGATTGGCTTTGGAGTGGAGTTCTTTGATGTGGTGCTGATGTTCACAGATGTGCAGGCCTTGTGCTGGGCCTGGTCAGCCCAGCCCAGCCTCTCTCTCCTGTGCCCACCAGAGGGTGTGTGTGCCTGCGGGGCAGTCGCTCCACCTCCCGGCCCTCCAGCCTCTTTATCTACAGAGCGGAGCACGCCCAGGCTGCTCAGCCCACTGCTGTGATGTCAGAGGAAACAGAATCCTTCCAAGGGGTCTGTCAGCTGAACGTGGGGAGCGAATGTTCGCTCTGTCCACGACTGTTCTGAACTCAGCCTCTGCAGCCAGCCAGGGAAAACCACTTGTCCAAGCCGGTGTGTGGTCCCGGGAGCTAGGAATGAGGCCCTGTGTGCATAGCTGGGTGTATGGATGTGCATACGTGCATGGGTTCATCATACATGTGTGCTGATCACCACCTGTGCTCATAGGCAGACACACCCATGCAGGCATGTAGGTATGTGCTATTTAATTTAGCGTAGCCTGTGTGTGTGGAATACAGGATTACTGGGCAACCATTCAAAAGGATATTCAATAAAACTATGAAATATGAACTATGAATATGTGAAATAGCATGAACTGGGAAATTAAAAAAGCAACAGAAAAAAACCCTGAGTTTTGTGGGGGCAAAGTTTTTGATACAGCGTGATTATCCTTTATGATCACACGCTGCTCTGGAGGCAGGTGCCGTCACATTAAGGGTGGCTGTGCGTGAATGCTGTGTCTCTGATGACGCTGAGTGTTTCCTCCTACTTTTCTGCAGGCTTAGAATGGGTTGATTTAATTGAAAATAAACAGAAAATAATCACAGGAAAATGTGCAAAAGCATTGCAGAAATCATAACAACTTCAATGGAGATAAAAATTACATTTTCCCTTCTTATAGAAGGGAAACATTACCCATGGTCCTCTATGCTTAGAAAATCAGTCCCCTTCTTCCCTCTTCCCTTGGAATCTTTGCTTTTGGGAACATTTGAGGGTATTTTGAAAAGTTCAGGGAAAATTGGAATTAGAAGGTAAGCTTATTTTGGTGCAAAAAAAGCATTTTAAAATGCTTGCATAGTTCTTTGCATAATATGCATTTTCATGAAATTTTTGATGACCCCCTCATATGCATGGATTTCAACATTTTTAGCACCAAAATAAAAGTATAATTCCATTTCCCACACACTTTTTCAAAATTTATTTATTTTATTTGAAAGGCACAATTACAGAGAGAGAGAAAAGAGAGAGAGGGAGAGAGAAAGAGAGAGAGATCTTCCATCTGCTGTTCCAGTTCCCAAATGACCACAACAGCCAGGGCTGGGCTAGACCAAAGCCAGGAACCAAGAGCTTCTTCCAGGTCTCCCACGTGGGTGACAGGGGCCCAAGCACTTGGGCCTTCCTTCGCTGCTTTCCCAGGCACATTAGCAGGGAGCTGGATGGGAAATGGAGCAGCCGGGACTCGAACCAGCGCCCATAGGGGATGCCGGCACTGCAGGTGGCGCCAGCCCCTCCACGGCTCTCCCCTCATATAACATGCAGGAAGTTGTGCCATCTCAGATGATGGGCTTCACAATGAGACAGGAATAAGTGAAACTCGACACTTGACACCGGGGTTGAGGAGGCCGTGGCAGAATGAAGAGAGTGCCAGCAATGACGCACGGTCGCTCTGCGGGTCAGGGTGAAGAGGGGCTTCCAGGTGAGTGACCTCCAGGTGAGGCCTCCTGGCCTCCTGTTTCCTTGCACCTGCGGACTCCCCAGGGCTCTCAGCCATCAGGATGGCCAGTCCTAGCGTCAGGGGAGCACCTGCTGTGAGTTTGATCCTTAGAGAAGGGGGCGCTCTGCAGCGTGGTGGGGACCCCTCCCCCTGCCCCAGGGAGCAGCAAGTTGTCCAAGAACCTGGGCAACGGACCCAGCCGTGCCTGAGTTCGACCCTGGCTTCCATGACCTCCTAGAGTCTCAGTTTCCCTATGGTGTGAAGTAGAAGTCACTGGAAGACTGAGAAAACTCCCATGTGGTTCCCGAGAGAGAATAAATCCCTCCAGGCTATCGTTATCCCTCCATGTGTCTAGCCTGCATCCTTCTTGCTGCAGTGAAAGTTAGTGCTCAATGAAAGGGAGCCAGCCCCCTAAGGGAGGTCTGGGTGCCCCCGGGGGCTGTGGTCAGGTTCCCCCAGAGCTGCTGCCACCGTCTTCCTGAGGACATGTGACTTCCTGTTTTCAAAGTTTTTAGCCTGTAATGTCATCACCAGTTGTCTGCGCCTGTGGGCGGATCTGGCCAACAGCAAGTCCCTGGACTCAAAGTTTGGGGGTACAAAGAGAAGGGGACGGGAGCTGGCAGCTGGCTCCCCTTACCTGGGTCGTGGGCTGTGGTCATTACTCTTGATGCCATAAGGTCCTGTGACTGAGACTTTCCTGGGCTTATTCCTTTTTGGGGTCACGCCCCCCGCGAGGCAGCTGTGACTGCTCCATGGTCACACAGTGGCCGAGCCAAGACTTCCAGAATCAAACTGGCTGCTTTCAAAGGATTTGTTCTTACCTGGGTTGCTGGAGCACTTCCTATTAAAGTGGAAGTTGGAACTTATTTTTTAAAAAGATTTATTTATTTGAAAGGCAGAGTTATGGAGAGACAGAGGCAGAGAGAGAGAGAGAGAGAGAGAGAGGTCTTCCATCCGGCTGGTTCACTCTCAGATGGCTGCAACAGCCAGAGCTGGGCCGATCCGAAGCCAGGAGCCAGGTGCTTCCTCCTGGTCTCCCAATGCAGATGCAGGGCCCAAGCACTTGGGCCATCCTCCACTGCTTTCCCAGGCCTTAGCAGAGAGCTGGATTAGAAGTGGAGCAGCCGGGACTTGAACTGGTGCCCATATGGGATGCTGGCACTGCAGGAGGCAACTTTACTCACTACGCCACAGTGCCGACCCTGGGATTTTTTTTTTTAATCTTTTTTTTTTATTGGAAAGGCACAGGGACGGCCGGCGCTGCAGCTCACTAGGCTAATCCTCTGCCTGCGGCGCCGGCACCCCAGGTTCTAGTTCAAGTTGGAGTGCCAGCTTCTGTCCCGGTTGATCCTCTTCCAGTCCAGCTCTCTGCTGTGGCCCAGGAAAGCAGTGAGGATGGCCCAAGTGCTTGGCTGCTGCACGCGCATGGGAGACCAGGAGGAAGCACCTGGCTCCTGGCTTCGGATTGGCGCAGTGCCAGTCGTGGTGGCCATTTGGGGAGTGAAGCAACGGAAGGAAGACCTCTCTCTCTCTCTCTCTCTCTCTCTCTCACTGTCTAACTCTGCCTGTCAAAAAGAAAGAAAGAAAGAAAGAAAGAGAGGTGGGGAGAAAGAAAGGGAAAGAAAGAAAGAAAGAAAGAAAGAAAGAAAGAAAGAAAGAAAGAAAGAAAGAAAGAAAGAAAGAAAGAAAGAAAGAAAGAAAGAAAGAAAGAAAGAAAGAGAGAAAGAGAGAGAGAAAGAGAGAAAGAAAGAGAAAGAAAGGGAAAGAAAGAAGGAAAGAAAGAAACAAAGAAATAAAGAGAAAGAAAGAAGAAGGAAGGAAGGAAGGAAGGAAGGAAGGAAGGAAGGAAGGAAGGAAGGAAGGAAGGAAGGAAGGAAGGAAAGTAGAAGGACAGAGACAGGCAGAAAGAGGTGGATCTTCCATCCACTGGTTCACTCCCCAAATGCCCACAACAGCCTGGAGCTGAGCTAAGCTGGAACCAAGCACCACAAACTCCATCGGGGTCTTCTACATGGTTGGCAGGGACCCAAATACCTGAGCGCTGTCAACTGCTGTCTCCCAAGGTGGGCATCAGCAGGAAACTGGAATCAGAGGTGGAGCAGGGGCTCGAACTCTGACACTCGGATAGGGGATGCAGCCGTTTCAAGCCACGTCTTCGCCACTGTGCCAAACACCACTCCTGAGCCGGGGAAGCTGACACAAAGCGGTGAGGAGGGTAGAACCTGCCCACTGCCGCTTTGCCTCCAGAGCCTCCATGGCGACCAAGAAGGCTGCCAGACATCAGGGTGCCCAGCACGTGCACTGGGCAGGCGCCACCCTCCCACGTCCTCAGCTTTGCTCGGCAACGCTGCCCCTGCAGAGTCAGCCTTTTGCAAACCAGGGCTGAGGCTCAGAGAGGTTAAGAAGCTCTGTGCAGGCCGGCACCATGGCTCACTTGGCTAATCCTCCGCCTGTGGGGCTGGCACCCTGGGTTCTAGTCCCAGTTGGGGCGCCGGGTACTAGTCCCGGTTGCTCCTCTTCCAGTCCAGCTCTCTGCTGTGGCCCGGGAGGGTAGTGGAGGATGGCCCAAGTGCTTGGGTCCCTGCACCCATGTGGGAGACCAGGAGGAAGCACCTGGATTCTGGCTTTGGATTGGCACAGCACACCGGCCGTAGCGGTCATTAGGGGAGTGAACCAACGGAAGGAAGACCTTTCTCTCTGTCTCTCTCACTAACTCTGCCTGTTAAAAAATGAAAAAAAAAATTTAAAAATTAAAAAAAAAGAAGCTCTGTGAAAACACAGAGCCCGTTGAGAGGCGGACGCTGGATGTTAATCTTGGTTCGCGGGACTATCATCTCCCTTAGGTGGGAAACCAAAACGCAGCCACCTGTGCGTTCCAGAACCTGCCGGCAGGGGGCGCAATAACGCAGAGCGTGGCGGCAGGCTAAGGACAGCGCCTGCAGTCAGCAGACTCAATGGCGCCATCCGGCTTGGCCAGGAACCTGCAGTGGCCCTCGCTGGAGTGGTTTCATCTTCTGGCCTCAGTTTATCAACCTGTGAATTGAGTCCAGTAATAGCCCCATCGCTGCCTTCTGGACTCTGTCCCAGGAATCCAACTTGATCAAGGCACAAGAAGTAATTTTAGGGTCAGGTGAGAGGCATCCCTTCCAGTTGGCTTTCAGTTGCTGCCTGGCCCTTAAGCAGGACTGGCAGGAGGAGCAGGCCGGCTGGAGATCAGATTGGCACCAGGTGTGTTTGCGAGGCGGGGTGAGGTTGATCAGGACCTAGTCTGTGTTCTCAGAGAGTCTGGCTTGGAGACGGATCCACAAGCAATGCAGTTAAAGTAAGTCTCGGGCTGGCAGGCAATGGGACACAGCCTGTTAGGATGTTGCTTAGAATGGCTGCGACCATATCAGGTGCTGACCGGAGTTCTGACTCCCCCATTCCTGATGCAGCTCCCTGCTAATGCAGCAGGTGCTGGTCCTAGTGCTTGTTGGTCCCCTGCCACCAGTGAGGGAGACCCCGATGGAGTTCCAGCCTCCTGAATTTGGCCTGGCCAGTCCTGGCTGTTTCAGGCATTTGCCTGAAGCATTTGCCTGCCTTTCGAGTAGATGAAAAGAAATAAATAAACATTGAAAATTTTAAAAAGTAAGTCTTACTGGCAAAACAAGCTTCCAGAGACTGGCGCTATGGCATAGCGAGTTAAAATGCCACTTGTGACGCTGGTTCGAGTCCCGGCTGCTCCACTTCCCATCCAGCTCCCTACTAATGTGTCTGAGAAGGCAGCAGGGGATGGCCCAACTCCCTGGGTTCCTACACCCACATGGGAAACCCGGAAAAAGCTCCTGGCTTCAGCTTGACCCAGCCCTGGCTGCTGCGGCCATTTGGGGAGTGAACCAGCGGATGGATGGTCTCGCTCGCTCTGTCTTTCCTTCTCTCTCTGTGACTCTGGTTTTCAAATAAAATAAACAAATCTTCTTTAAAATAAAACAGCTTCTGTAAGAACAGATGCCTCCCCGGGCTGCCCTCTGGGGCCCCAAAGTCCAGTGTGATAGCCACGAAATGTCCAGTCCGGAACTTGGGGCTGTGCCCCTGGGCGTCTCCCAGGGCCTATTCCGGGTGTCTTGCTACAAGGCAGGAAGGTTCCAGCTTGTTTCGGATGGGCTTAAAGTAAAAACCATGGCAACGATAACAGCTGACACTGCGTATGCCAGTCCTTCACCCCGTAAGAATGATGGTCTTTAACCCTCATGCATTAGAAACATCATTTTTTTAAAAAGTTTATTTTTATTTACTTGAAAGAATAATGCCGGGGAGGGGAGATAAGGGGGGGAGGGAGAGAGAGAGAAAGAGAGAGAGAGAAAGAGAGAGAGAGAGAGAGAACTTCCATCCCCTGGTTCACTCCCCAAATATTCACACCAGCCAGGGTTGGGCCCGGCTGAAGCCAGGAGCCTGGATCTCATCCAGCTCTCCCATGTGGGAGGCAAGGGCTCGAGAGCTTTGTGCCACCAGCTGCTGCCAACCAGGATGCATTAGCTGGAGGCTGAACACAAGTGGAGCACCTGAGATTTGAACCGGCAGCCTGATATGGGGTATGGGCTACGGGGTGCCTCAGGCAGTGGCTTAACCCCCTCCCACGGGGATGTCCATTTGTAATCCTCACTACCACCTGTTGTGACAGGGAGATAATCCTTATTTTACGGACGGGGAAGCCGATGCTTCGAGAAGCTCAGGACTATACAGTTCAGAAGTTCACAAAAATGACGGTCTGTGCGGAGGAGCGTAGCCCCGGTTTCCTCCCTCCTTTCCATGGAACTGTGAGGCGTCAGGCGCTGTCAGGCGTGACCGCTCTCTCTGGAGGGCCGAGCTTTGCCGGCACCTGCGCCGGCCTCTGTTCCTGTGATGTTGCAGCTCTGCCCCTCAGCCCCACTCCGGGCCACTTGAATCAGAGCCCGGGAGGCCAGGGAGAGTCTGTGGGTCCCCTTCCAGACCCGAGGGTCCTCCTGGGCTCTGTGACCCCGGGCCAGGGGTCGGAGCATGAGATGGAGGCTTCCTCCACTTGGCTGCCAGCCGCTATTAGGGCAGAATGCATAGATTGACCGGGGCACATGGATGGGCGCACGGGAGCCCACCTGCACCCAGCTCAGGGCATTTTCTACTTCAATACCTCTTGGCATGGGCGCATCAGCAGGTGCCCAGTGACTCTGTCTTCGGTGTGCAGCTAAATTAGGGTCTGGGTCCCTGCCTGGACTGTGGCTGCCTTTCTCAGACCCTCCCTCCCATCCGGGCTCAGCTGGGCTGAGGAGTTAAGGGTCTCAGCCCAGGGAAGTGTGTCGGGACTGATACCCTCTCCTCTGCCAGTCACCCACAGTACGTCTGTCCCTGGCCATGAGCTCAGGCTGCTCTCTCCAAAGAGAGAAGGAGGCCTGGTCCCTGTGACTCGTCTCCAGGGAGACACCGGGTCCCTGCCCCCTCACCGTGCCGAGTTTGCACCATGTGAAGAAATACTGCTTACTTGTTCTCAATGGACTGTCCAGGAAGTTTCTGTTCTCATTGTATGCACCAGACAGCGGGGCAACTTCCCCAGCCCTTTATCTGAATCTCAACCACCCCCGCCACCTGTCCAGTCCTACAGAGACCTCGCCGGAGCAGCGGGGGCCTCCATTGGGGGCAGGCTGGTCTCCCAGAGGCCCTCAGCCTCTTGCTTTGGGTCAGGAGTCAACCAATACCATCTCAGGGCCAGAGGCCGGCCAGACAAACCTAGGTGGGGGCAGCATTTTTCTTTTCTTTTTATTAAATATTCATATGATATTTATGTGAAAGGCAGAGTGACAGGGAGAGAGAGAGAGTGAGCTTCTTTCTGCTGGTTTACTCCCTACATGGCTGCAACAGCTGGGGCTGGGCCACGCTAAAGCCAGGAGCTTGAAACTCCATCCGGGTCTCCCATGTGGGAGGCAGGGACCCAAGTTACACCTGGGCCATCCTCTGCTGCTTTCCTGGGCACATCAGGAGGGGGCCAGATCGGAAGTGGAGCCCATATGGAATGCGGTGCGGGAGGCTGAACCCGCTGTGCCACCGTGCCACACCCTGGGGCCCTGTGTCTTGCTCGTCAGTAGGCCCTCTGCCTACTGATGTCAGCCCTCTGCCCTGTGCTTGGATGCAGGGGGCGGGGGAGGAGGGGACAACGGAGAAGATGCAGCCGCTGGTCTGAGGGCTTGCGGCCTCCACGGATGGGCCCAGGGTGTGAGTGATGTTTGCGGAGCGCTTTGTGGGGCACAGCCCCGGGGAACTCTCACTGTAGCGGGGTCTGGGTGGAGGCGGGGGGGGGTGCAGGGAAGGGCTTCAGCAAAGGGAGGTGCGCTCCAGGGGGAGTGGAGTGGGAGGGCCAGGGGCTGGGGCGCCAGGGCCCAGAGAGGGCGCTGAGCCCCAGCGTGGCAGGACAAGGAGTCTGGACGTTTCTCCCAGGTCACAGCTTCCGAGCAGGAGCGGTGGGTGTTCACAGGGATCAGCTGCCTGGGGCCAGGAGGGGTCCTGGGCTAGGGTTGGAGCCATGGGCAGAGGGACTCCTGGTCATGGGGAGGGGATGCAGGGGCAGCCTTCAACCACTTGCTTCCATGGCTTAGTGGAGAGAGGAGGCAGGGCTGGGCCGGGCTGAGGGGTGGGCGGGAAGGGAGTGGAGACCCTGTTGGCCTCAGGCCTAGGGTTACCAAGTGTGCTCCAAACCTGAAGTTCTCTGTGCTTGGGTTTCCGTGTGGAGCTGTGACTGTGATCCCATTTAAAGCAGTGTCAGCCACAGGGCACCTGCTGAAGAAATACCATGGTTTCACGATAACAGAAGAGCAGTTGAAAGAGGGTGACCTGGCCGGCACTGCGGCTCACTAGGCTGATCCTCCGCCTGCGGCACCGGCACCCCGGGTTCTAGTCCCTGTCAGGGCGCCGGATTCTGTCCCGGTTGCTCCTTTTCCAGTCCAGCTCTCTGCTCTGGCCTGGGAGTGCAGTGGAGGATGGTCCAAGTGCTTGGACCCTGCACCCGCATGGGAGACCAGGAGAAGCACCTGGCTCCTGGCTTTGGATCAGCGCCGTGCGCCGGCCGCAGCAGCCATTGGGGGGTGAACCAACGGAAAAGGAAGATCTTTCTCTCTGTCTCTTTCTCTCACTGTCCACTCTGCCTGTCAAAAAGGAAGGAAGGAAGGAAGGAAGGAAGGAAGGAAGGAAGGAAGGAAGGAAGGAAGGAAGGAAGGAAGGAAGGAAGAAAGAAAGAAAGAAAGAAAGAAAGAAAGAAAGAAAGAAAGAAAGAAAGAAAGAAAGAAAGAAAGAAAGAAAGAGACCCATCCAAATGACAGAGCTGTAAGGACAAGACAGTCTCCAAAGCCGATACCCGGCCGCTCCCTGCCCTGGTGTAGGCCCGCATCCGGCCACCAGAGGGCGCCCTGGCCTTGCCACTGAGGGGTTGGCCTGGCGCTCTGGTGGCTCCCAGGCAGGAACCAAGTAAGATGGACACCGCACCCAGGTTTCCTAGTTGAGTTGCTGCACACTCGCCTAGTAGGAAGTGCAGTGGAGGCTAAAAGCCACACCTCACTCACGGTGTGGAGATCTTCCGAGTGAAAATGCTAATTCTATTTAACCGCAGCACTTAGCGGGCGTGAACCAGAGTTTGGCAACTGTCAATATGCCAGGAGGAGCTGGGGGCTCCTTGGGGATTTGAGGAAGGAGAAGCCAGACAGCGGGGACCTCTGAGCTACATTTTGCAGGATGTGAGGTGTCGCCAGGGGGCAGCTGGGGTTTCATGGAGAGAAAGGCAGGGCATGGCAAAAAGCACAGAGGCCAGTGTCCTGGGAGAACAGAGTGTGTCCTGGGCTTGGAGGGCGTGTCTGCTGGGGGCACCCCTGGCTCGGGCCACGGAGCCAGGACTGCTGGGCAGGGGGAGGTGGGATTCCCCTGGGATACCTCTGCCTGCTCCCTACTGAGCACCAGAGCCCACTGCCGGCTGGGAGGGTGCCTGCGGCGGGGGGGTGGGGGGTGGGTGGGGGGGTGGAGGGGAGCAGGGAGTCGGGGGTGGGGGGAGTTCTCTGAATTCTCACTGTGCTAATGGGTGCATGGTTGCTGAAGGACCTCCTCAGGCCTTCAAGTCTCTGAGCCCAGCCTCCCGCCGCTGTCGCTAGGGGAGGACCCAGGAGCCACACTGAGTTCGGATGGGGCTGTTCTGCCAACTTGACATCTTCCCAGGCCACCACGTGAGGCGCGCACGCAGCAGGGCTGCCCCAGGGCAGAAGTCCTGTACTGGGTCGGGGTTTGCCTTCCACCTCATTCCCACCCCCGCCTGCTGCTGGGGCAGGCCAGGAGCTGCTGGGGTGGGAAGCAGAGGCGTGGCCTTGTGCGGGTTTGGGGACTGGCTCTGGTTTCCTTGGCATGGGTGGGGACATATCTGGCCACCCTGGGTCTGGCTCTGACCACCTTTCTCTCCCGGCACAGAGGCACAGAGCTTTGGCCTGCTGGATCCCAAACTCTGCTACCTGCTGGATGGAATCCTCTTCCTCTACGGTGTCATTGTCACCGCCCTGTACCTGAGAGCAAAGGTGGGTGCTCCTGTGTGCGGGGGTTGGGGGTGAGAGGTGGGGCTCCCCCACGAGGTGAGTTTTCAGAGGGGCCTTGGTGTAGTGAAGTCTCAGCTGGGCCCATGCCTGGGGCTTGGCGTCCGTGGGCAAAGCAGGGACAAGGGACACGTACACACTGGGTGGGCTCAGGAGGTGGGAGGGAGAGCCTGGTGCAGGCTGCTGTTATAACATTTGTGGGGGCGGAGGTGTCTTGGTGAAACGCTACCCAGCCTGGATGATCTCATGGGTGTTTTCCAGTGCTCAGCCTCTGTTAGCACCTTGCAGAAGGTCGAGGTGGTGCCTGCTTCAGACCCCCGGGGCTCCCGGGGCAGGCAGGTAGCGGCTGACACTAGACCCTGCCCCAGACCAAGACGGGAGGCGGGGCCCTGTGCAGCCGCTGCCCACTTGGGTTGTCCTTCGAGTCCCTGGAGACGAGCTCTGGGGCCGCTGGGGACCCTGCGAGAGAACACGGCGGGGGAGGGGGGAGGCTGCGGACGGGGTCCCCACCCCCGGCGTCCAGCAGTGACGCGCTCCTGCTCTCTGTTCCAGTTCAGCAGGGGTGAAGACGTCCCCGTGTCCCCGCAGGGCCACACCCAGCTCTACAACGTAAGTGCCCCCCGCGGGGACGGCCACGTCCTGTGCGGGCCTCTCCTGGGACCCAGGGTCACTCCCGTGCCGGCCGCACGCGATCAGCCGCGCTGAGACAGGCGGCGCCGGCTTCTGCCTGTTTTCTAACCGGTAACCCGGAGACGGTGAAGGTCACACATGTGAGGTCCTGCGCCTGCCCCCGAGCGGGCCGCCATGGGCCAAGGCCTGGGGGGGGGGGGGGGGCGGGGAGGGACCCAGTCGAATCTTCTGGACCGACGGGCACCACTCTCACGCTCCTTGGGACTTTGGGTGGGTTACCCTCGCTGAGCCTCTCCCCTTTCTGGTGGGGATGTGATCATGTGTCCCCTTAGACTGGACAGCAAGCAGCGACAGCTTCCTGGAGGGGAGGGGGCCTTTGGGGACCCTGTCCATGGTCACCGTGATGGGCCAGTTACTCTCATTCCCTGCTCCCCCTCCCCAAACCCTGCTCCCTTGATTTATTTATCCCTGAGCCGCCTGAACAGGAAGCTAAGCCCCCAGTCGGGCAGACCCCATCGCCCTGGGGAACCTCCTTCCAGGGTCTGACCACGGCCCGTCTGTTTTCAGGAGCTCAATATCGGCAGAAGAGAGGAGTACGACGTGCTGGACAAGCGGCGGGGCCGGGACCCTGAGATGGGAGGGAAACAGGTGGGCACCCGTGTGTGGGCCCCGGCTGCAGGGGGCTTCACAGCGCCCGCCCGCTCTGCAGCCGGACCCGCCCCGAAGGGCAGGGGGCGGTGCCACCTGCTGCTGCCCCTTCTCGTCCTCTACGGTCTGCTGCCTTCTGCATCATGAGGGGCCTCCCGTGCTCGAACGCAGCACGCCAGCCCCCGTGCCCAGGCCCCATCCACCAAGGAGCTCACGCTGCCCCTTGCACACAATGGGGTACCACGGGCCCCCACAGGCCCCCGGAAGGAAGACGTGGTACAGAAATCCACACAGAGAGGGCCAGGAATCTGGTTTCCGGCTGCCTCTGGGGAGTTACGGCCCAGTGTGGGCTCGGGTGCCTCTGTCTGTGAGAGGGGAGCAGGTGCACACGGCCGGCTGGCACAGGGCCGCCTCCATTTAAGAGGAGGGCTGGACCGCCTGCTGCCGCCAGGTGGTCCTCCACGGTTCTGGCCGCAGCTGCCCAGGCCCTCTGAGCCTTGTGTTGTTGCTGGAGTGACAGAGCAGCAGTCCCCCTGGCTGGACTACAAGGACACGGGGGCCATTCTCTGTACGGCAACTCTCAGTAGGACCACGGGGCAGTGGCTGGCCCTCTCCCCAACGAGGGTGCATGGTGCTTTCCATCTTGGCCCACTTGTTCGCTTGTGACATGTGTGAAGCCATGTCTGAGAGGGGACAGCCATCGGCAGATGTCACCAAGGCCTGCCCTGGGCAAGGCCGGGACTGGGTAGGCCCCACGTGGGGGTGAGGCGGGTGTGCCAGTGTGCATCACCAAGTAGGAGACAGGGAGGGTTGCTGGGGCCCGACAGTGGCCTGGGCAGTGGCTGGACAGCTCAGGCACCTGGATGGCTGATAGCTGAGCTGGGGAGAGAGGGGGCGGATGGGGCCGGCTGTCCTGGAGGCCTGGATTTCTGTTCCTCCCCTTCTAACTCCTCCCCACTGCCCCCATGTCTTTTCTAGCAGAGGAGGAAGAACCCTCAGGAAGGCCTGTACAACGTGAGTAGTGGTCTCACCTCGCCAAGCTGACAGGGCAGGGCTGCAGGGGGGCTGGCAGGAGGGCCCTTCTCTGCGCTCCACGGTCTGTGTCCTGGCCTGGCCTTCCCTTCCCTGAGTCCAGGGACACCTCACCGGCTCGCTGCCTGCGGCAGGTGCTCTCCTGCCCTTGCGCTCCCTCCTGCCCGCCGCTCCGGAGCCCTGCTGCTGGAGTTCTCGGCTCCATCAGCGGACGGAGGGCTGGGAGGAAGACAGCAAGATCAGGACGGGGTGGGGTGGCCGCTCTCTCTGGGGCTGGAGGGGTGTCTCCAGTGCTTCCTCTCATTGTAGGGTCAGCCCCACCATCCTGGGGGTGAACCCGATCATCTTTCTTTTTTTCTGGCTGCTGCTAGGTGTCCACCATGAAGGGGACCCTTGCAGGTGGTACCTACCGGGAGGGGAGCCACCTCTCTCCCTCCTGCGGTGGGCTCATGCACAGCCCATGGTGTGGGACCCATGTATAACATCATGACTTGCTCAAAGTAAATGATTCTGGGGGTCCCTGTGTGCTTCTGGTTGTGGGGGTACCCTGCCAAGCTGTTGGGGACTCTAAGGTTTTTTACGTAGAGTCCCATCAGCGTCTCCCCCTCTTCTCCCCAGGCACTGCAGAAAGACAAGATGGCAGAGGCCTACAGTGAGATTGGCATGAAAGGCGAGGTGAGTGTGGTTCCTTTCTTTATTTTTATTTATTTATTTATTTTTTTAATTTGAGAGGCAGAGAGACACAGACATGGAGATAAATTTTCCATCTGCTGGGTCACTCCCCAAATGCCTGCAACAGCTGAGGTTGGGCCAGGCTGAAGTCGGGAGCCGGGAACTCAATTCAGGTCTTTTATATGGGTGGCAGGGACACAAATACTTGAACCATCACCTGCTGGCTCCTGGGGCCTGCGTGAGCAAGGGGCTGGAATCAGACGCAGAGCAGGACCTGAGCTCAGGAGCTCTGATTTGGGATGCGCGCGTCCCACGCCACGTTTTAACCTCTGCACCGTGCCCACTCTGAGTGTTGCTCTTTTCTCTTAAAGATTTCTTTCTTTTATTTGAATGTCAGAGATAGAGTGAGAGGGAGGGACAGAGGTCTTCCATCCGCTGGTCACTCCCCAGATGGCTGCAACGGCCAGGGCTGGGCCAGGCTGAAACCAAGAGCTTCTTATGGGTCTCCCACGTGGGTGACAGGGGCCCAAACACATGGGCCATCTCCTGCAGCTTTCCCACACACGTTAGCAGGGAGCGGGAATGGAAGTGGAGCTGCCGGGACACGAACTGGTGCCCATTTGGGATGCTGGCATTGCAGGTGTCGGCTCAACCCGCTATGCCACGGCGCCGGCCCTCAACGCTGCCCTTTCTTAAGTTCAGTTCCTGCTGCAGACCCCGTGTCCCTTGCACGCCTCCTATCACCTGCCAAGGGCACAGGCAGACTCAGCTCCCCCAGTGCCTCAGATGCTAGGGAAGGGCTGGCATTGAAAAGCCATCCGGATGGTACTGGCAGTCTCAGCTGTGCAAAAGCGATAAAGCATTTCAAAATGGCAAAGAGAGCTGCAAGCCAGAGGCCCGCGCACCTGCATAGACCGTGCGTGCCCAAAACTGGCTGAGAACCGTGTTTCCTGCAAGGCATCGCAATTAGGATGCTGCGCTGGGCCACGCTGCTAGGGAAGAGGGGAACAAGGATCTGAGCAGGGCAGAAGGCACCCAGTCCCCAGGGGAGCCAGAGGCGAAGATCTGAGCTGGGGCCCTGGAGCAGGAATGCCACCGCTGACCGCCTGCCTTTCTAACCTTTTTTTTTTTTTTTTTTCCCGTCTCATTCCCACAGAACCAGCGGCGCAGAGGCAAGGGGCATGATGGCCTTTACCAGGTAGGAGCTGTGGCTTCCTTCCTGGGGTGGCACTGTCTGAAAGCTCTCCGTGTTGGACCTGCTGGTGGCACCAGCTCCTGCTAGCAGCTGGGCAGGGCAAGCCCAGGGCACCCATGCAGGCCAGTGGCGACTCCACTGCCAGTAACCCCAGGAGGGGCAGGGCTGGGACGCCACCACTCAGCAAATCACCTGGTGCCAACCAAGAGGTCCTGGCCACAGGCGTACTTGGCCACAGCAGGCCTCCAGGCAAGGTCTCCCTAAGGGCGCAGCTGCAGTAGGGCCACATGAGTAATTTCCTGTCTCTGTCCACTGGGCTGGGCCCTTACAAGAACCTTGACTGTGTATCCTCAGGTCTATAAAAAATGGGATGGGTGGGGAAGCCTCAGAAAGAAAATGTGACTGTAGTCAGGTGTCTGGCGTATGCAAATCAGTGCTCATAATTATGCAAACTAGGAGTAGGCAACCTACTTCTCTATACCGCATCCCCAGGGTATCCTCATTTCTCTTTCTGGCTCTTTTCCTGCCCGAGTTCACAGTGATATCAAGGGGCCCCCCAAAACCAGCCTGTGAGTGGCTGCTGCTGCCTTGACTCCAACAGTGTTGCAGGCAGGCCTGGGCAGGGGCCACCCCTCTCTCCCCCCGCACCAGGTCCAAGCCCCTTGTCCGTCCAGGTGACCAGGGGCTGTAGGTTCTCTGACGCAGGCCTGGACCCTTCCCCCTGACTCCTGCCCTGCCCCACCGGGTTTCTGCTCAGTGTTTGAGGTGGAGGCCCCCCACCCCACCCCGCCGCCGCTGCTTCCTGTTTGGTTCAACAGGAAGTTGGCTGGGCCCGAGGGTTGTAGGGCCCAGCACTGGGGAAACTGGGAAGAGATGTAAGAATTTGGGGAAACAAAATTGCTACCAGGCCACTTGCAGGGGACGTGGAAGCCATCCCGGTGGAGGCTCCTCGCCTGCAGGGCATGGGGTTCCCTCCTGGGCCCCTGGCCACGCGGGAGGTTGCAACTGGGGCTGGGCTGCAGAGACATCTGTGGGTCTCGGGTGGGCTCGTGCCCGTGGGCTCCTGGCAACTCTTCCTTTCTGCTCTGTCTTCACCAGGGGCTCAGTGCAGCCACCAAGGACACCTACGATGCCCTCCACATGCAGACCCTGCCTCCTCGCTAACGGCCAGGGACAGCGCCACTGACAGGCCCCACCTGCAGACGGCCAGATTGTGAAAGACACAGGACAAAGCATTTACTACCGGCTTCACTTGTCTTCTCAGCCACCAAAGGATTGCTCTTGATGAACAGGGTACTTAGGGTTATAGCACTGTCACATCCAGTTCCAACCCAGCACACAGAGAGGATGGCCCCTGTACTCTTTAAGGGACCCTCCCCTCCCACCACGCACCGCCTCCCCACCTTGTCCCCCTGGGTCGGGTCTGGCCTCTCACCTGGGCAACAGCACACTCTCTTGCGGCTCATTTGTAAATTCGCGATTTGTAGTCTCCCGAGAAACCCAAGACGGCAGCACATCTCCTAAAAGTCTGCACGGTTCTGCCCAGATGTGAGTGGCTTCGCTCGTGCTGTAAACTTGGCTTCCATTGTCTGCCTTACCCGCATTTCAGTACAACTGTAATGGGGCCGAGCGGTGCCTACCATGGCGAGTGTGCACCTGCTACAGGTGACCATGGCAAGGAGTTGCTAAGCGAGCGGGCCTGCACTCCACACCCTGCAATCTGTGGGTCAGGCACCTTGGGGACTGTTCTTGCCTTTGTGGACCTCAGGTTCTCAGGAAATGAGTTGTTCACAAATAGGTTTAAAGACCACAGCAGGTGTCACTGCTGAGGCTGGGTTACGTGCCAGGGAGGGGGGGCAGAATTGCGTCACCTCTGACTGAACAAGAAACCCATCGCTGCAAAGACATCAAAGGAAGACATGCGGGCCCATGATGACCCGGTGGGCACTGGTACCACAGCAGAACCTCAACGTCCTGCCGCGACACTGCCTTGTAAAAGGGCACAAGGCCACGGACGGAGAACCCTCTCTGCTCTGCTCGGTTTTAAGTTATACTGCCTTGCTGAAGTCTTGCTACTTTGCATAATAAATGCCTCAGTGAAAATGCCGCCTTATTTTGAGCTTCATTTCCACAGCTGAAATCATCAATCAGCACAGCATCCCTGCTGATTCCCGGGAGAGAACAGGAAGCCCAGGCCAGCACAGGGGCAGCCAGCAGCCCGGAATGCAGCCACGGGGGTGCATTGCACAGGCAGGGTGAGGGTGAGTGACATCGAGGCTGGGAGGCTGTGCCCCGGGACAGAGGGTGGTACGTGGTGTGATACTGTCAGGATGAGCCCGGGCCTTACACCAGAACCCTTAGAGGGTGCTGGGAAGGGAGTTCCCTGTTCCAACGTGCCCAAGTTCATGGGATGCAGGAGAGCAAGCAGCAGTGAGGGGAGCCAGCCTCACACTCACACCGCGAGCACAGGGGGCCCAGGAGTGGCCAACAGCAGCTAATGTCATGGCACAGAATGACTCAGTCCACAGGGCTGGAAGCCAACAGAGGTCTCTTGGGTCAGTTTTCCTCACGATGGGAGGCTCCGCCTCAGCAGGATCTCCTGTAGCTGCACTGCCCATCTTTAAGGCCCCCACTCATCAAGCCTCCCCATGCACTTCATGCCAAGACTTCGAGACCTGTACTGTGACTTTTTCCAAAGTTATGTTCAAGGCCATGACTGCCGAAAGTCCCTGAAGTCTGGGGATTCTACCAGGAGCAATGCACATCACAGCCAGGCAGGTGTAACTCAGAAGCAGTTCAGACAGAAGGCGTTCAATTTGTAACTGTCTCTTGAGCGAATTCTGGCTCTTACTGGGTTGAGAAACTGAAATCTGGTGCTTCCATTAGAACGACTGGCTCTGGGGCTGGTGTTGTGTGTGGCTCAGAGGATTAAGCCACCACCCTGCAATGTTGGCATCCCATATTGGGGCACTGGTTCGAGTCTTGGTTGCTCCACTTCCAATTCAGCTTCCTGCTAATGCGCTTGGGAAAGCAGTAGAGGATGGCCCAAGCGCTTAGGCCCCATGTTGGAGACCTGGATGGAGTTTCTGGCTCCTGGTAGCAGCCTAGCCTAGGAAAGACTGTTGGGGCCATTTGGGGAGTGAATCAGTGGATTGAAGAGCTTTCTCTTGTCTCTCCCTCTGTCCTTCTGCTTTTCAAGTAAATATTTTTAAAACCACTCAACATAGGCATCCATTAAGACACAGCTATTTCCCATCTTAAGACGTGCAGATGGGTGTTTGCAATCAGGAAAGCCTTCAGTCATTTCTCAATATTGTTATCACTTACATGTTACTAACTCAGGTTTAACGTGGGTCCGTTTGATGACTGTTTTTCTCCTTCGAGTATGAGGTGGGATCCAAGGCTCCTGACTTACAAACAGAGCAATGCTTATTCCCCGCAGGCAGGCATGGCAGGGAGCAACACGGGTGGAGAAGGCCCTGCACAAGTGAGCCAAGGCTTGGCCAGCTGCGTGACTGGGCTGTGTTCTGTCCTCTGGACAACATGTGATGCGTGTGCTGGCTCCAAGCCAGGCGTTTCTAGTTGTTGATCAACAACTGCTTTTGTGAACCTCCTGCTGAGTTCCCAGCCACAGACATCCTCCAGCGCCACCCCAGCCTGTGGAGGGCGCCTTTCCCCTCCACAGGTGGCTCCAGTGACAGCCTTTTGAAGGAGGCCCCTGGGGCACAAAACCCAGGAGGCAGCTGCGGCTTAGCCTCAGTTCCTGGCCTGTGGCTAATGGGTCCCCTGCCTCAAATGTTTCTCCTGGTAGTGAGCATGCCACTGGGCCTACCACAGGGCTTTATGCTGAAATTACTTTAAGAAAATCTGCAAAGGTAAACACTAGCTATTTAAACAGGAAGGGATGAAATGAGGTCCTTTGATGCAGGAGCAGCGTGTGGGGGGTGGCTGGTCCTTGGCTCAGCATCTGGGCCCTCCACAGGATGGCCGCTCCGTCCAGCCTGTGAGTCAGGGTGGCTGGGGGAGCAGGAAGCAAACCCTCAGGGCCCATGGCCAAAGCCTTTCCTCAGCCGGCGCTGCAGTTCACTAGGCTAATCCTCCGCCTTGCGGCGCCGGCACACGGGGTTCTAGTCCCGGTCGGGGCACCGGATTCTGTCCCGGTTGCCCCTCTTCCAGGCCAGCTCTCTGCTGTGGCCCAGGAAGGCAGTGGAGGATGGCCCAGGTGCTTGGGCCCTGCACTTGCATGGGAGACGAGGAGAAGCACCTGGCTCCTGCCTTCGGATTTGGAGGATGAACCAACAGAAAAGGAAGACCTTTCTTTCTGTCTCTAACTCTGCCTGTCTAAATAAATAAATAAATAAAAAATAAAAAAAAAAAAAAAAGCAAAGCACTTCCTAAAGCTGAGGGTTTTCTCTCAGGGGGGAAAGTCATTTCAGATTCAAGTGTTCCCTGTTACAAAAATCAATGCATTTTTTAAGGGCACTTCAAAAATGGAGTGACAGGACAGCTTTCCTTTGGTGCCAACAATTCTGAAATTCATGCATACGAGGAGTCTTTAGAAAGTTTGTGAAAAATGAATACTAGAAAAAAACTACGCATGGATTTCAAAGACTTTTTATACCAAAACAAACGTCTCTTACTTGTATTTTGAGACGCGTTTTGCTGTGCCCTTGTATTTTTGGAAGTGGAAGCATCGAACACAAGTTCAGGCCCAGCTTCCTTCCGAGGACCCTCCCCACTCCCACCTCCCAATCAATGGTCAGGATTTGGTGAGAGATGCTCGACCAAGGGTCATGGCAGTTTAACCAATGCATCGGGACAAGTCAAGTTCAATCCCAGTTCTGCAGTCAAATACGGAGGTGGGGCTCTGAAGAGTTTTCTTGCAGGATCAATCAAGGGTCTGTCACAGGTGGGCGTCTGAAGGAGACTATGGCTACTCCATCCAGGGTTCTGCTGACCCACGCGGTGGGGGGGGGCTTGGTGGGGAGGGGGAGAAATGCAGAGGCCACAGCTCCCCATGGAGCACAGGAGGAAGCCTGAAAGGTAGGAGCCAGAGTGTGTGTGTGTGTGTGTGCGTGTGCCCTCAATCTGCTACAGCGACCCTGGGGTTGTGTGTGTATGTGTGTGTGTGCGTGTGCACACCCTCAATCTGCTACAGCGACCCTGGGTTGTGTGTGTGTGTGTGTGTGTGCACGTGTGCCCTCAATCTGCCACAGTGACCCTGGGGTTCTTGAGAGCACCTGCTGGAAAAATCATTTGGAGGGCTCCGGGGAGCATCCAGGATACCAACTCCCAAGAAAGTCAAACGTGTGAAAACACTTGGAAAATGGTTTAATGATGTTTTACAACAGAAATGAACTGTACAGTTACAGTCAGTTTAATATATATATAAAAATTACAGCAGACAAATGCATCTACACAAAATCTACCCTTTCATTCTGATTCACTGTCACCTACACAATCTCTCCCAAGCCTACAGGCCCCTGCAGGCAGCCCCAGGAGGGGGGAGCAGAGAAAGGGCACTTTTTTTTTTTTAAAGAGACAGCACCGCTCAGGTTCCCACCACTTCCTCAGGCCTCAGGAGGTATCAGCTGTAATTCCCCAGAATGGAAGTTGCTTGTGTTTCAGGTTTTCAAGACCCCGAAGACCAAGCCTTGCCTCCTGGAGGGTACTCCAAGTTACCAGGCAATTCTTATCAAATGTTCCTGTCGGAGGGAAGAGGCGGCACCACAGCCACGCGCATGGCAAGAGTCACTATGGGGAAACCTAAGAGGACTCCCAGCAACCACTGGGGAACCCTCACTGCCTCCTTAAAGCTGCAGCAAGCTGGGAAAGAATCATTTCACCACATCTTCAGTTTCCACCAAGAACTCAAACTCACATTTTTAAAGTACAAGAAACAAAAACCTTGGGGAGGCCAAGGAGCCAATGCCCTTGGCTCCCCCTCCCCCCCTTGACAACAGTGGAAAAACACCCCTGAATCAATGTTTGGGAAAAAAAAATTAGGGAAGAAAAGAAAAGTGGGATCAGTAAACTATTTAAAGACAAAAAGAAAGAAAACATCTTTAGAAAAACATGATTACTGTCTCTTTAAAACAAAACAAAATCCCAGCTGGGAGCAGTAATCAGCGACTATGCGATCCAAATTGACACCTGGTGGAAGATAGTTATTGAATATTATGTACACTCGGAACTTTTTCATTTTCTTTTTTTATTATGAACACCTAGGCAGTGAAAACTGTTATGTTAATACATACATGGACACACCCAAAACATACAAAAATACTATTATTTCAAACTACTAAGAATAGGACAGTTCAATTATTTTCATGCTATGACTTTAAGAGCATTACACTGAAACAAACAAGAAGTTAAACGACATTTTTTTTAATATCCCAGAAATATACCAAAATATACATCTAAGCTTTGGAATTACTGAGGTTAGACTAATGCAAGTGCTGGGTAATCGTACTTAATACACAAGTCTAAGGTTCTGCAGGAAAGAAATTATCTTTGGTATCTGCATCAGGCTAATATTATTAACATTTGGATTTTGCTTTGGGATAGAGCTTGTATGACCCTAGAACCAAATCCCCCCCTCCCCCGATCAACTGAGAGTAAAAAGATCCATGTAAAAAGTTCCTTCGTTTGCAATCCCCCCACCCCCCAAGTTAAAAAGTCACAGGCATCTACCTAGCACAAAAGGTTGTGAAATACAATGCATAGTTGCACGGTGGTGCTGCAAAAAGGAAGAGAAGAGAAATGAAAGCCTTGATCATCTTTCTGCATGTTTTCTCACAAACAGGACAGCCACTTCCAAGCAGTTCCAGTAAAGGAAAAGAGAGAGAGAGAGAGAAAAAAGGCTCAGAAGGGCCCCTGGGCATGCACTCGCCCAGCCCGCAGAGGTTAAAGCACCCAGCAGAGCAGCCAATCCTGCACCTGCGCCTTCAACGCCCGCCCACTCTGTGGAGTCCCAGGCTGGTCTGGCAGCAGCTCGCACCCCCTGGCCCTTGTGAAGTCCCTGCTGTGACCCTGGTTGCAGCAGGGTGGACGAGGGTGCGGCTGGGTTCTGTCTGTTGTTTTGGAAAATCAGAAATGCCAGCTGCTTCGGGCCGCTCAGGCCGCTTCCTGAGCGCGCACCTGCACCCTTTCCACAGGCTCAGAGGACCCCGCCTGCCCTGGCCTCACCCCTCCAGGTGCCAGGACACCACAGACTGGGCTGACGCTGAAGACGTCCCTTTTCTTTGGTTTTTTTGTTTGTTTTGAGTTTATACAATCATTAAGAAATCTTTGGTTTTGGCTGGAAATTTAAAAAACAAAACAAAACAAAGAAACCACCCTCCCCTGGCTTATAGCAGCAGCACTAGGACCTGGCTAAGCCTTTCTCATGACTGGGGTGGGCACGGGAGGCTGGGACTACATTCAAAGAAAAGGTGGAAGGGCTGGGGCTGCAGCGTCTAGAGAGCCCGCGGGGAGAAGATTGTCAAATCATAATAAGAGTAAGAATAACAATAAAGAACTTAAATATTTGGGGTTTTTTTTGGTCATGTTAGAGGGAAAAGTGAAATGTGGAATGCAGCAGTCAGCTTAAAGGAGCCTTTGGTGTTTTCCCTTCTGCTCAAAGTCCCGAAAGGAAACAGAACCCCGAGGCCTCCGAGGGGAAGGGAAGGGAAGGGTCTCCGGCCCACCAGGGACAAGGCGAGGACAGAAGCTGCTGAGTGGCCAGCAGTCAGAAATGTGAGGTGGGGTGGGGTGGGGAGGCGTGGAAAGCTGGCCAGCCCCTCAAGGCAGGGGAGCAGGGAAAGTAGATGGTGAGAGACCTGTGAAGACCCCTTGCGACAAAAAGGAGTACAAGATTGCAATTTGCCCTCAGTTTGCAGTAGCTTTAAGCAGCGACATTCAGAGGCTTTGGGAGGTCCCACCCTTGGCTGCAGGTCTCCTGATGCTATAGGCCAGAGTTCAACATTGCTGAGAGGAGGGAGGGCGGACTTGGCAACTCTGTAGGGTTTAGAGAAAGATAAAGCAAGTCACAAGTTAGAAATGAGGTATACAACAGCTCCTGGACTTGTGGTGGGGACACAGCCCCACACTCACACATCTAGCCTTCGCTACCACCGCAGACAAGCAAGATGGAAACGTGGCCTAGCGCAGAGGAGGCGCGGCCCTGCAGAGCCAGTGAGAGTGCACACAGGCCCAGGCAAGCAGAGGTTAGGGGCGGGAAGAAGCCTGTCTCTCCCTGGTCTCACAGTGGGAGACACACCAATAATCTTGTCCAAAGTCCATATTAGAACATGGTTGCAAAGCCTTCTACTCCCTGCAACTGTTTGCAGCTTTCAGCCTAAGCAGGCTGGCACTAGTCCACTCTGCTCCTCCAGGGCGTGTGCCTTCCGCAGAGCCACACGGGAATGGGAGCAAAGACTCAACACCCCGATGCCTGCGACTGCAACCTTTCATGGCAGACACTGTCATTTTCGCTTCTGAAAGTGCATTTCATTTCCTCCTATATGTTTCAGACCTTGAGACACTGTTAGGGGCTGGGAGGGAGCGCAGAGTCCTTTCTCACTTGCCTTTGTCCTGTACCATTTGAAAAGAGATCCCAACATCCAAGAACTACACTGTGTGGCTGTCTCATTTTGTAACAGCACTGCATCCAGCTGTCTGCCCGCAGACTTCGGGATATAATATTTATGAACCCAAGGTCGCTGCTTTTGTGAGGCTGTGGCCAACTGAAACGATGAAGAACAAGTCAACCAAGAAAACAAGGGAAAACTTTGCAGCAGATGTCAGTTTTTTTTTTTTTTTTTTTTTTTTACAGTAAGTTAGCTTTGCGGTCTTAACTTTTTGACAGTGTCCTGGGTTTGCACCAGAAGGTGACATTGGGTGGTGGAGCCCTGGGCAGAGTGGGCACATTCAGGGACACCAGAGAGTCATAAACCACATGTTCCCTCCCCTGCCCCAGGGAGCATCAGCCCCATGCTCAAAGTGGTGTTCCCTTACACACACCTTGCTTTCCCCTAACTTTTCTGTCAAGTGCTCTTATGTTCAATATCCCTATCACCCTAAGTATAAATCTACCTAATGCTTTGAAGAGTTCCACTATATTTAGACCACTTGTACATAATGTCTGAACAAAAAGATTATTAGTAAAGCTTTTGCAAAGTTCTGCAACCTGATCATTTTTGGATGGAGTAGTCACAGAGCAATATATTTGTTTTCCCTCTCTCCCTGTCTGGGTCCTATCGACAGCACATCAAAACAACCAACTACTCAACACCCCGAGCCCACATATAAAAACATTCGGAAGAGATCAGCTCCGTGGGAGAGTAAGGGAAGATCTTTTGGTTTTGTCACATATTCCTGCTCTTGAAAATGCTTATCCTTTACAAGAGACAACAGAGATAGCGCATCTATGTATCTTCTGAACTCAAATAGGTTGTACTGGTTCTATTTGTAAGTATTAGATAAAGGAAAGGACAGGAAAGGAGTCTACTACCATCTTTTGCCCTCCTAAAAGTCTCTCAGCGATTCGAGAACATCACTGTTACAAGGAGTACCCTCCATTTTTAACAGAGCTGCAGCATGAAAGCAAATCTCGTTTCCAAATCCAGAATAACCAAGACTTCCTGTAAGAAGTAGGAAAAGGGGGAAAGGAAAAGGAAAGGAAAGAGACAAAGTAAGAACTTTTCCAAATGTCAGCCTTTTGCTCTTCTTCCCTCTGTTTTGAAAATGTAAGGATAAGCAATGACATAGCAGTGTCTTTGGTATCCAAACCAAATCCCACTTAAGTTCTGTGAGATGGATCATGTAGTTAAAAAAATAGCCTTTCTGGAGATACAGCTTATATCTGAACGCAGGGAGCCAGGGACGTGCGCCCCGAGGATGGGCACCAAGGGCTCTCAGTGTTTCCCACACCAGCATCATTTCTCATTCACATTCCCATCAACCAACCAATGCGCAAAGGTCACCTCTTCTCGCAGGAGTGAGGTGAGCAAGTCAGCTTTCAGCTTCTCAGTTTGGGGTTTTTTTCTGTTTGTGTTTTTGGTTTAGGCAGAATTAGCCTTGGTATGAGAAAAGGAAATCAGGTTTTAAAATGTTGGGCTACTCCACAACACTGATTAACTTGACAGAGGGCAACAAAAAGAACCTGTTTAATTTTCCTAGATTAAAGACACATCAATCACTCACCATTCCTTTCCTCCCCAAATTAACTGGTACATCTACTTCTGCCTCTATGTCTCAGCCACCACCCCGACATCCACGCACTCATCCTTCATCTAAGCTTTTGCTATGTACAGAGGTAATGATCACTAGGAGGGGCTGGCAGAGGCTGGGGTCATGGGCAGCCATAGCAAGGGATGTCAATGCGCCCTTAGGAACCCTGAACCTATTGGACACCCCGAATGTTACCTGCATGCCATCACACTGTGCTGGAGATCAGACCACAGAGAGGCCAACAAATCCCAAATCCACTCACAGGGGAACTCAAGTTTCCTTTGGCAAGACAGATATAAGGAAAAACAAACACACACGAGCAACACTTTCCTTCTAACATAATCAACTTCTCTTCCCACACCCCAACCCTCCCTAACCCTATAAACTGTAACCTATAAACAGGATCCCAAATACATACAGCATCAGTCATGTTTCTCAGTCATAATAAACATTAGTTCAACTAAATGCTACAGCTAGAATTATTTCCACTATTTATAAAGTTTATTCATTTATTTATTTGGTTTTTAGTTTAAAACCAGTTCTGCAACAATGCTAAGCTACGCTGAGGTATTTTACGAAGGTGCCGGAAGCTAGCTGTTACCAATGAGCATTATCCTCACAGGTGAAGGTACCACCGTTCAGAGAGAAAGAAGGAAAGAGAGAAAGAGAAACCCAGGGCACAGAATCGACATCAGATGTACTCAGTTTACTACTTTTGGTAAGATCAAGAGTAGAAAAACCAAAACAGGGGGCTACTTCATGAGTAAGGGTGGTTAGGGGAAAAGTAGCAGTTCACAAACCAGAGAAAATGGGGGGCAAGCTGGGCAACTCTGAGAACAAACAAATTCCCTGCCATCCAGATGGAACCCTCCCGAGCACCTTACCAGAAATCTCAGGGTTGTCCCATTGAATTGCTTTGGATTAAGGAAGGGATGAGACAGGAGTCATATCAGCCTTTAGCCCACGCCTGTCCAGGTGTACATTTATATCGTGTGTGCCATCCGTGCAAACCTATGTAATAGCTGATCTTAGTCCTCTTAGAGGAAGTACAAGGAAGAATTTCTGTTCCCTTCTCAAAAGAGAAGGCAAGCATGAGGAAAGAGTTACCATTTCATACAGTGTCATCCTCGCGGAAAAGGACTCCAGAACAGCCTGAACAGTGACACACACTAAGTACTTCTTACACACACACACACAAAAGTGAACTTGTAAGCACGATGAGCAAATTAACCCATCAATTCTTGCCCATTTGGGTAATTTTAAATTTCAGGTCATTGGTTTTTTTCTCCCATTAGTACTGATCACCTTGTAATGTTTTTAGCTGTAATAAAGAGGAACAATTAAAACTTAAATCCATCAAGATTAGCTGCTGATTTAATGAGAAAGCATCTGACCAAACTCTTGCAATTAATCATTGAGGTCCTTCTTTAACCAAAGGTTCTCAGACTGCAGACTGGCCCGTGGAGGTCCCTGCCATCTCTAGGGCACCGTCCCCAGGTTCAGTGCCCACCTACGTCTCCTTGACAGCATTTCTCCTTTGCTGGAGAGAAGCGAAAGACAGAGGCTTCTCCTCTGTCTGCCTTCCGAGCTCAGTGATCTTATTTTTTTCTTGGTGGGGAACAACCTTAGACTATGAACTATACAGAGCATCTTTTGTAAGTCAAGCGTTTGAAATACATACATACATACATATATATATGTATATATATGCTAACTGCAATGTTCTGTTAGGATTTATAATTTCACAAATTGACATAAATTTTCTATATTTGCGATTGTATCTGGCTTTCCTAGAAAGTTAAATAGAAAATTTAGTGTTAAATATCACATTGAATTTAAACATTGGGCCAAGCAATTATCTGTGCTTCTGGATAATTATGGACAAGGCTTCCTCTATCTTCCCAAGTAAATGAGGCAAAATGGGAAAAAAATAATAAAAAGACATAATTGTGCTTTTCCTCCAACAATGAATGAACAATGTAGAACTGGCAAGAGGAGTCACTAAACATATTTTAGTTCATCTTATTTTCCCTTAAAAAAAACACTGTTAATTCCTACTAGTGCTGCGATGAAGTATAAAGAGGTGCAGCCCTTCACAAAATGAAAGTTGGAGTCCTTTGGTTCCATTTCTCTAGCAACAAGAGCAAACTGGATGGTGCTGATCTTTCTGATAATAAATAAAAGGAAGTATGTATTATGTCAATTAATGAATAAAACAATTTTTTCTTAATTCTAAAAGTCTGCCTATAAAACCCCACAGCACTTGATTTCTTCCTAGGCAGAGTCCCTTTTTGGGTCTTTCTGCTCTGTACTTCAAGATTTATACAGGGTCTAAATAAAGTTCACGAGCACACTGCACTGCTTGTGAGAAGCGGGATTCAAACAATTACATTCACCATGCCCTAGGAGGGTCCATTACTACGGGCAAATGCATTTAGAACTAGTCTTTGGCTTAACATGAGGTTCACCAATTCAGGGCTAAAATAAAACTTGCATAAATGTTAAGAGGAAAATAAAACGATGAATTGTGAGGATCTCTCTGGCTTTTCCTTTTCAAAACGCAGAAACTCTATCTCCCACAGCCTCTTTTTGGTCAAATGGCCCCTTTGGTTTCCAGACTCTTCCATATAAGATGGCTAAAAGTTAAGTCTGAGTACCTTAGCTTAGGATAGTTCATTAGACTAAAGAAGCATTTCTTGAGATGATTAAAAAAAGATGATATAAAGTAAAAAATGATTATGGTGTTCATGAAGCAATATAATCAGTAGAATATCTAGGGATGGTGAGGAGGAGCTGTTTTTAAACTAAACACCCACCAATGAGTTATGATAGTGTTTCTTGTGTACATGTGTAAAAGTACCTTTTGGTTCACAATGTATCTTTAAATAAGTGAAAGAGAAAAAATTTAAAGTCATCCTTGTCTTCAGATTTATTTCTTCTTTTAAATGCCAATTTTTATGCTGGTTTAAGGTCTACCCTCATCAAGTGATCTACACAAAGAAGACAGAATATCCCAAACTGCTGACAGAATCCAGGGCAGGAGATAAAAGTCCGCCGCCCTGACCGCAACAGCTCAGCATCTTCTTAAAGTCTCTTAGTGATTTTTATTTGGGAAAAGTAGCATTTTTTTTTAACCACACAGAAAACAACAATAACAAAGCCTGTCCTTGCTCTTCCTCCTACCCACAGGGCTGGAGTCCCCCAGGACTGGACACTTCCTTTGGTAACAATGTTGGGGAATCAACGCTATGACCTCTCATCCATGTATACATGGTGGGCACTGGCATTTCCCTCCCTGAGCCCTTCCCCCTGCCTCCCTCCTCCCAAGGAAGGGACTTAGCGCTATGGGCAGCTACAGGATCACTGACAGCCCTAAAGTCATGTGCACAGACTACAGTTTGACGTGTCAAGTCAGGATACAAGACTAAAATGAACTACAACAGAGACAAAGCACATGGAGAGGAGAATGTAGGAAGTGACACTGCCATTCTATTTACACACCAACCTATATAAAAATCAAGTTCATGTCTGCCCAGAGGATATTACAATTTACCAACATAAAAGATTAAAAACAAGCAGCAACTTTTATATAAAATTAATAAAGACAAATGAAAAAGAAATTGTCAGTAGCATCTATCTCCTCAATGTGTCTGAACTGCACGTTATAAACTAGTCCATTAGTACAGCAGCTTGCTAAAAATTGACTTTGGTTCAAGCTTAGTTTAAAAAAAAAAAAAAAAACAAAACACCACACAAAAAGGGTGGATGGACATTTGTTAGTTTCCCTGCTTGTAGTTCACTGATTTTAGAGGGGTTTTAGGGGAGGTGAAGGGTAAGAGGAGGAAGTTCAGGGTGGCAATCAACAGCCTCATGAAAGGAAAACAAGGCAGAAGAACCGAGGAAGAATTTCAAAGGGGCTGAACACATTCTGCCCTTTCAACGTGACAGGACTCTCGCACCTGAATCACAAAGCAAAGCAGCACACGCTCCGTCTGCATTACTCCTTGCTGAGCAGTGGTGAGGAAAGACAAACATAGAACCCCGGCTCCCCAACGGAGGCAGGCAGAGCAGTCGAAAGGAAATCACCTGTAGGCACTCAGCCCCAGCTCCCAGGAGTGGGGGGAAAGTGCAGTCTGAGGACTGCCAGCCACGCGAGTGAGCAAGCACCCAGACACCAAATGGGGACCTTCAACTCCAGCAACTCACACGCGCCGCACTGCAGTGACCCAGTCTCTGGGGAGACTTTTGGAACAGAGAGTGTAGTAACAGTACACCAACAAGAATGGGAATTCAACCTCTAAATTACCCTCCTTCCTCTTCATCCACTTTCACAAGCTCTCCTCTTCAGTGGGCTCATTTCACACAGTCTAGAAACACCCTGAAGACAACGGCGGGAGCTGCTCGCATCTACACCAATCAGAGAAGTGTACTGCCACGCAGCCCTAGCCAGCAGGAGCCAAAGGACCACCCCAGGGGCACCTGAGGAGCGTGCAGAGTTCCTGCTCAGAGTCCTCAGAGACTCCACAGAGCCCACGCACGGCTACCACGTGCCACCCTCAGTCCGGAAAACCGCAGGGCTAGAGGGTTATATAAGCTATCCAGTGGACACGAAGGCTGCAGCGCCCTAGAGGAAAAGGTGGAAACCTCAGACTCCTCTCATCACACCTCTTCTGAATATACAACTGAGGGAAAAGAGTCTAGCAGAATTTCTTCAGAAAACGAAAGAAGGGAAAAGTCTCCCAATCTCAGTAAGTCATTTTGTTCTTTGCCAAGTAAGTTAAAAAGAGTTTGGATGAACAACTTCCACAAAATGGAACAAACACACACACACATACACACCAACAGTAGGAGCATTTTTCAGGAGATAAGAAATCAGGAGAACCACCAAGTCAGGTGTCTGCAGTAGTCTTTGCTCTTCGGAACCAAATCCTGCCCTGCCAACACGCACAGCTGTTCCCGTGGAAGGTAGCAGACAGCAGCACTGTTGCACTGCAGGATCTGGGTCTCAGGGTCATTCAATGATGTGGGGGTGAGTGAGAGCTACAGTTCAGCAGGAATTCCTTCCCACGCAAAAGTGCTCCAAAGGCACCACCTGATGGGGGGAGGGGCGTGTGTGGAACGGGAGTGTTTGCACACACTGCCTTCAGCTTCTGCACCAAGCCTCTTGCATAAGTGGCAAAAGAAAATAATTTTCTAGCACCTCTGTAAGAGTCATCAAGGATAAGGAAACCAGCAAGAACATTCCCCGCAGTTAAGAACATAAGTCTCCCCTTACCCCGAAACCCTCCCTCCCCACAGTGTGGGAGCTCACTGAAACAGGATCCAGGAGCAAGAGATAAACATGTCCAAACTATATATATATATGTATATATATATATATATAAACAATAACAACAGCAATAATAAGAGATACAGTAATACAGGCCTGCCTAAATTGTACCAGTTAAGAAAGGAACCCCCAACACAATTGATACGATTATAAACACCTTGTTATGACTTAATGGCCTGTACAACAGACCCATAAAAATGATTTTTTTTTTAAGAAAAAAAGAAATTTAGACAAACAAGAAATCCCCTTCCTATATTGGAATTGGTAACCCACCTTAACTTGTCATCATGACTGCTGGAAATGATAAGTAGTCCTTCAACTTATATTTTTGTTTGTTTGTTTTTGATTTTTTTTTGTTTCTGCTTTTTTTATTTTTAATTTTTGGTTATAAAGTTCTTCAATCCATGAAGCAATCCTGAAAAGACAGTGTTTCATTACAAAATTAGGCAAATGCTGTCCCGTCTCCATCCTCTCCTTTTTTCTGGCCTGTGTTTTCATTCTTCTCTCCTTGCCCTCACAGCACGGCGAGGCAGCCAATCGCATTCTTCAGCTGATTCACTGGCTGGCAGCCCAAGCACACTGCGCAGTGGGAAAGGCTCATGGCAGCCCGGCTCGGCCAGCTCACTGTGCCTTGGAGGCGGTGGTGGTGGTGGAAGCCGCCCCGCTGGCAGAGGCGGCCGTGAAGAGAGAGTTCTGGATGGACTCGGCTGAGGTGGAGGTGGCGTGAAGGCTGGCTACGGGCGTGGAGTTCCCTGCGGACGCGGCGGCGGCAGAGACCAAGCTAACCGGGTTGCTGGTGAGCAGAGAGAGGTTCTGAGGGTTCAGGAACAGAGGGGCAGTCACGATGTTAGGGGCTCCTCCCGCATTGGCAAATACCAGGTTCCCAGTTGCATCCAGTGACGTTATTGGAAGAGAGCCACCAGAAGCAAGAGCTACAGACAAAAACCCCAAAAAACAGGCAGGATGGAGAATATTAACATTGTCCCAGAGAAGCCAAACAACACAAAGCTCTACTGAGTTTTGCTACGACTCCGTGGGGAAAGGCACACTTTCCTCAGTTACACGGAAGTTCCTAACCCTGATCGCCCTGAAGGACTGGAAGGTCTCATTCAGTGAGCACAGCAGGGTGGGTCAGTGGGGAGGGCTGCAAAAGTTCTAAGGAACCAGAGTCCTGTTTCTCTCTTTAAATCTCAGGTTTATCTCGTGTGCCTAGGAATACTTGGTAAATCCAACAATTCTGTCTTTAGTGAAGACTGGTGATTTTCAACTACTTCCATTCAAAAGATAAACTTGGTAAAGTGATTAAAGCATTAAAACATATGTTTAGTGGTCGCCGATGTGTGGCATAGCAGGTTAAGCCTCTGCCTGTGATCCCAGCATCCCACATGGGTGTTGGTTAGAGACCAGGTTCCTCTACTTCCTTCTAGCTCCCTGCTGAAAAGTGAAGCCGGCCCAAGTGCTTGGGATCCCGCACCCTCGTGGGAGACCCAGAGGCAGTACTGGGCTCCTGGCTTTGGCCTGGCCCAGCCTTGGCCATTGCGGTCATCTGGGGAGTGAACCAGCAGATGAAGATTGCGTGCTCTGTCTCTCTTCCTCTCTAACTTCTCATTTCAGATAAATAAAAAAATAAATCTTAAGGAAAAAACATTTAATTTTCATCAAATTAACTGGCATTACTGATAAATTTGAGCAAATACTTTATACTAGGATATACAAGATGAAAACCATGTTTCAAAACGGCATTAGTTACAAAATAAATTATATATCATCGAATAAATGGATTAATTTTTGGCTTCCTGGTGCAAAACATCTGATTTCTATAACTTGTACAGAGAGAGGGATGAGTCCCCTGCAGGAGCACAGCAGACACAGGAGGAGGTAGGTGCTCTTACAGGTGGGTGACCTAAGACTTGCTTTAATGGGTGGAAAATTTTCTATGACGCTACTGCTTCACCACAGAAGATACCATCAACATGTCACTTAAGATCATTAGGGCTCTCATCTTATCATGTTAATAACAGCCTCAAATCAAAACCACATAACTGTACCCCACATGCAGATTAAGGGTTCTTTTAACAGCATTCAAATTTTGGTGGATTTCTTACAAAATATGTAGCTGCAGGGAATGCCTTTGATTTTGGGCATGATCACACAAACATTAAAGAACAGAGAGGCTTAGGTGCAGCGTGAGGTTTCCTGAGATCCCAGGCCGAGGGCCACAGCCCAGGTCGGGATCTACCTAGAGCGTCTGCATTCTGGGCAACAGGGCTGGCGTCTGCCTCTGCAGTGCTGCCACACCTCACAGACACTCCCTAAAGGAGAAGAAGACAAGGACTGACGACAAATCCCATTTCAAAAGAAAATTCCTGCAGAACGGAAGCTTTGCAGATCTAACCATCAGTTCAAGCATGATTTAGTCAATCAGAAAGTCAATATCATGTAAGGCAATCTAGTCAGTGGTCTGGTTTTGTGTGTAATTAACATTCCCTACAAGACCCCATGAGAGACAGCATCCTTCACACACTTAACTGAAGTGGCTACCAGCTTATTTTGGCCCTGAAAACTCTCATTTAAGCACACACTATTTTAAGAAAAACACATTTTCTGATTAACATAGTGATGGTTTTCAAACTGTTTCCCTGAATTACCTAACAGTAAGCATCTTCACATATAAACACAGAATGAATACTGTCCTGGGTAACATGCTAGAGAGCAGAAAGGGACACAAGTGGGCTTGGGGAAAAGACAGTATAAACAAAAGAACTTAACTTTACACTGACCGGGACACGGAAAGGGCAGACCCCCACAAGGATTAAAAGCTCCCTGCAGCCTGCCTGTGAGCTCCACACTGAATCATTACAGGACTCTCTCTGAGGGTGGAATGGAGACTGGAGAATCCTGCTTGGCCACGTTTGCTTTCTGTAAGTTTTAGATGAGCACTTGACTAAATTTATCAGGGGGGAAAATCTGCGTCCAGGTTTATTCACTAAGATAATATTGGCATACAAAACATGATTTTTAGTGATACACCAAGCTCAGTATACCTCCTGTTCTTAGAAACTGACTCTATACTTCTCTTATAAAGATTTTTCAAAAGGACATTTTCTTGGTCTTCAAGAAAAAGCTAACATCGAACTCCCTCTTGTCATCAAAATCACCTCTAGCAAAGCAGGCTTCCTATACACACACACACACACACACACACAGCACGGAGTAAGGAATAAGAGTCTACTGACCTTGAATAGTCGCCAGTGTACTGTTGCTCATCAGAGCTGGGCTGAGAGCACCACCCAGGGTCCCTGGATTGAGACTGAGTAAGGCACCTCTGTAAGTCCAAAAGAGGGACCCCTTTATTATCAGGCAGGCACAATTGTCAGTTTGACAACATGCCCAAAGGAAAAAGAAAAAGGAAAATCCAACTGGGGACATGTAAGGAAATCTCGGTTATTTTCCTATGTTCTTCTATGGTTTGGTTGGTGCTCCAAGTTAGTGCATTCCTTGTCTATGTGTACAAACAAGGTTATGATTTGCACAAAAAGAACATCTTTTACAGTAATTCTGACTCTCCTCTGAATTATTTCATTCTTTTTCCCCCAAAACCAAAGAAAAATTTCCAGCAAAAAGCATATATTTACAGGGCAACTCTTATGTGATGTCTGACATTAGTAATGCAAACTTGGGAATTTCAATACTACTTCCTCTACCTATGTTTGAGAATCAGAAAGCAGACAGTTGAGAGTGTTTAATGGAGAAAGCACAGGACATGAGTTAGGAATTTGGGGCTTTCTTTCTCATCCCATCACTGAGGCAATCAATAACCTACTGTCCTGTGTCTTCATTTGGAAACAAAGGTATGGCTACTGCCCTCTCTGAGCTGTTAGAAAACTCAAGTTCAACTATAACTAAGGTTCTTGCATTACCAATTCAAAAACATTATCGCATTAAGGAGGTTTTCCTCCATTTCAGATAGTGATGAGATGTCTCCCCTACAAGTAATTCCAGGGATGACTCCAGCGGTCTCTTAGCTGTAACTGAGATGAGGAAGCTCCTTACCCAGCCGCAAACTGCGAGGGTGCCATCAGGCCCGGGCTTAGTCCTGCAGCAGCAGCCATGGCAGCAAGACTGGCATTTGCTGGCAACTGTGTAGCTCCTTGGAGGGCAGCAGCTGCTGCTGTTTGCAAGCCTGACGCTGTCACCATCACCTGGCTGGTCCCAAGAGGGGAGGACAAAGGAGCGGAGGTGGTCTGTGTTGTGCTGGTCTCACTGGCACTGGATGTCTCGGAGGTGGAGGCTGAGGCGGAAGGGGAGGGGCTCAGAGAGGGGGAGGTGACTGCTGAGGAAGCAGGAGGCGCTGTGGAAATCACCGTCGCTGTGTTGTTAGAGGTGGTGTCTGTAGTGCCTGAAAAGAAAACTGATTCAGCAAATGCCTCTCTTGAAGCGGTTTAGGAAGAATATCAGCCACACTCTAGAGTCAATGGAATAACTGACCTACCATCCAGTCATCTCGAAATTTACCCTTTTTTAAAAAATTAACCCAGTTTAGTATTTCTAAGGAATTTAATCAGAAAAACAAACATTTTAGAACCAAGGCTAGGGGCCGGCGCTGTGGCATAGCAGGTAAAGCTGCCGCCTGCAGTGCCAGCCTCCCATATGGACACTGGTTCGAGTCCCAGCTGCTCCACTTCTGATCCAGCTCTCTGCTATGGCCTGGGAAATCACTAGAAGATGGCCCAAGTCCCTGGGCTCCTGCACCCATGTGGGAGACCTGGAAGCTCCTGGCTTCAGATGGGCACAGCTCTGGCTGTTGTGGCCAATTGGGGAGTGAACCAGTGGATGGAAGACCTCTCTCTTTCTCTCTCTGCCTCTACTCTGTGTAAGTGACTTTCAAATAAAATGCATCTTAAAAAAAAGAAAAAAACAAAAGCTATGAACCTTATGTTAGATAAGAACAATAACATAACCATAACAGAAACAGTTTTCCACTGCCAATTTCTTATCCTTCTCACTGAGAAATCTCCTCAGTAGTCTCCATAGAGAAATCAAAACAAGGACAAGAAAAATTGACTTACATACTTTCCTAAGAATAACTGACAGCCACACACAGAGACAGTATAAAAATGACTAAAGGTAGATGTCTAGAAGTCTTCTTTGCACTAAAAATTTAAGTATTTTGTAATTTAAATCCGCTCTCCAAAAGCCCATTATAGTAAATCTATTTTCTTATCCAGGGAAACCAACAAAAACATATAATGATATTATCAATCTTGCAAAAGCATGAAAAATGATAACAGAACAAGTCTCTTATTTCAGTTATCAGGAAATGCTACAAAATTATAAAAAGAGTTTACCTAAACTGGACAGAACTTAATTTAGTGCACTATGTTTTAGGATCCAATCAACCATATTTATGTACAGAGCAGAATCTTGGTTGCATTTTCTTAGGATAGAGAGCTTGAAAGAGTTTTACATTATAAATTCACACGATAAGTTCTCAATGCAACAATTCTGTGAGGGATAAGACTTTCAACGTTTTATAAAAGATTAATCAGAATAATTATCTGAAACCTAGAGGGCATGGCACATTGGGAAAAGCTTTTGTAAAGGTTTTATATGTATATGTACATACACGCATATATAGTCTTCATTTTCTTAAGGTGTCTTCTGAAGATTTTGTCCTTTAATGGATTGTGCTTTTGGTGCTGTACAAGTATGTGTAAATTCTTTGCCTAACTCATGGTCACTAAGACTTTTTCCTGTATTTTCTAGAAGCTTTAGGTTCTAAAGTTTTTTTTATCTAGGTCTCTGATCCAGTTTAGTTAATTTCTGTGTACAGTATGGGGTAAGAATCTAATCTTTTGCATATCCAATCATCTTACAACCATTTATTGACTAGTCTTTGTCCTACGGAATTTCTTCGCACACCTGTTAAAACTCAGAGCACAGGGGCAGGCAGTTAGGAAGCCAGCTGGATCACTGCATTCCATATCAGAGTGCCTGGTTTCCAGTTCTGACTCCTGACTCCAGCTTCCTACTAATGTTTACTCTGGGAGGCAGCAGTGAAAGCTCAAGTAGTTGGGGTCCCTGGTAACCATATCAGAGACCTGGACTGAATTCCTGGCTCCTGCCTTGGACTTGGCCCATTTTGGGCAAGTGCAGGCACTTGAGGAGTGAACCAATGATGGAGTTCTTCCCCCAACTACCCCCGTGCTCCCAAGAGTATAAATTTGAAAGTGTCTGTATTCTCAATTTCAATCCATCTAATCTATATGCTACTATTTACTGTTTTGATTATTGTAATTTTAAAGTAAGCTTTAAAATCAGGACATTTGAGTCCTCCAATTAGATTCTTTTTCAAAACTGCTTTGGTTGGGGCTGGCACTGCGGCATAGCAGGTAAAAGCTGCAGCCTGTGATGCCAGCATCCTATGTGGGTGCCAGTTCAAGTCCTGGCTGTTCCACTTCCAATCCAGCACTCTGCAATGACCTGGGAAAGCAGCAGAGGATGGCCCAAGTCTTTGAGCCCCTACACCTACATGGGAGGACTTGGAGGAAGCTCCTGGCTCCCAGCTTTGGATCGGCACAGCTCCAGCCATTGCGACCAACTGGGGAGTGAACCAGTGGATAGAAGACCCCCCCGCCCTTTCTGCCTCTCCTTCTCTGTGTAGCTCTGACTTTCCAATAAATAAATTAATTAATAAAAAAACCTGCTCTGGCTATTCTGGGTCCCTTCCATATATATTTTAGAAATAGATGATCAATTTCTTAAAAAAATGTTTTTGGGATTATGACTATGATAATGCTGAATCCATCTATTAATCAAGCTGAATAAAGCTACCAACTTAAGAAAGAGTTTAATTTCTCTGCTTCCAAACTGTGAGGCTTTCATTTTTCCCACCCTCACTAAACTGGCCACATCCTCCAGTACGATGGTAACCAGAAGTCTGACAGGGCACACACTCTTGCTTTGTTACCAGTCTTAAGGGAACACATTGGGTCTTTCACCTCTCCAGTGTGCTGCACTGTAGGTTTTCAGTAGGTGTTCTTCATCAGTAAGGCAGCTCTCTTCTATTCCCGGCAAAGGCCTCTCGCCATGTGGATTGTGGATCTTGCCGAATACCTTCTCTGGGTTCAGTGAGATGACCATGTAGTTTTGTCCTTTCTTCCACTGCTATAGGTATTTTAGTAACTCATGTTCAGCAACCATACATTTCTGGGAAAACTCCCATGGTGGATTTATGTTTCTGGGTTTTATTTACCAGGATTTTGTGGAGGAAGTTCAGAAACACTTCTGTGAGGAGTATAAGTCTGTAATTTGTTTTCTTGTGATTTATTTGCCTAGCTTTGGTATTAGGGTAAGAACTGGCCTAATACAAAGAAATGCTTCTAATTAAGACACCTCCATCTCACACTGGAATATCTGGGTTCTGCGTTGGGCTGTGGCTCCTGACTCGAACTTCCTGCTAATGCAGATCCTGGGAGGCGGTGGTGATGGCTCAAGTGGTTAGGTTCCTGCCACCTGTTTAGGAGCCCTAGATTAATTTCCTGGCTCCTAGCTTTGGCCTTGGTCCAGTCCAGCCACCACAGGCATTTGGAGAGTGAACCAGTGAATGGGAGCTCTCGCTCTGGGTGTGTCTTCTTTCCCCGCACCAGCACCCCCAATCTGTCTCTCAAATAACTAACTAAGCACATACACACATACATGTATGGAACATTCCTCCTTTATTTTCTGTAAAAGACTGACAACGATGGGCTTTATGTTATTTTTTAAAAAACATACAACAAAATTCACTGTTAAAAATTGCCTAAGCCTGGGCTTTTCTATGTGGCAAGTTTTTTTCTTTCCTTTTTTAAGAATTTATTTTTATTTGAAAGAGAGAGGTAGAGGTAGAAGCAGACAGACAGACAGACAGACACACAAACACAGAAACAGAGGTGGGGGAGGAGGGAGAGAATTATCAATCTATCTGCTGGTTCACTACCCAAACGATTATAGTGGCCAGGGCTGTGTTGGCCAGGAGCTTTATCTGGGTCTCCTATGTGGTACAAGGAGCCGGAGCTTTGAAAGTGGAGCAGCTAGAACTCAAACTGGCATATGGGATGCCAGTGCTAAAGGCAGTGGCTTAACCAGCTATACCAAAATGCTACCCCAATGTGGCAAGATTTTTCAAGAAAACTTTGAGGGGGCCGGTGCTGTGGCACACTGGGTTAATCCTCTGCCTGCAGCGCCAGCATCCCATACGGGTGCCGTTCTACTCCTGGTTGCTCTTCTTCCAGTCCAGCTCTCTGTTAGGGCCTGCAACAGCAGTAGAAGATGGCCCAAGTGCTTGGGCCCCTGCACTTGCATGGGAGACCAGGAGAAAGCACCTGGCTCCTGGCTTTGGATCAGTGCAGCTCCAGCCGTTGCAGCCATTTGGGGAGTGAACCAATGGAACAAGACCTTTCTCTCTGTCTGTCTGTCTGTCTGTAACTCTACCTGTCAAATAAATAAAATCTTAAAAAAAAAAAAAGAAAAAAGAAAACTTTGATTATGTTATGGGGCACAGGGTGATAATATAATGCATGTATTAGGGTAATTAATGCTTCCTTTTCCTTGTTACTTTACATTTAGTGGCTTCATGTCTTCTATTTGTTCATGACATTTTTCTTTTTAAAATTTTATTTATCTATTTTCATACTTTTTTGAAAAGCAGAGAGACAAAGAACTTCCATTTGCTGGTTCACTCCCTAAAATATCCAGAAAAGCTGGGGCGCGGTCAGGCCAAAGCCAGGAGCCAAGAACTCAATCTAGGTTTTCCCATGTGTGTGACAGGAACCCACCTACTTGAGCCATCATTGGCTAACTCCCAGATGGGTGCACATTAATAGGAAGCTGGAATTGGAAGCAGAGCTGGGACTCAAACCCAGGCAATCTAACATGGGACATGAGCATCCCAAGCAACACCCTAACCACTGTGCCAAATGCATGCCCTAAAGATGCCACTTTTTCAGACTGGATAATATTCCATTGTATATATTTACCATATGTTCATATCCATTTATCTGTTGATAGGCATCTAGGTTGACACCGCATCCTCACTGTTGTGAATACTACAGCAACAAACGTGGATATATATATATATATATATATATATATCCCTTTGGTGATATACACAGAAGTGGGATGGATGGGTCATATTTTTAACTTTTTGAGCAACCTCTGTACTGTTTTCTAAAGTGGTTGTGCTAATTCCCACTCCAACCAACAGTGTCTAAGAGACCCCTTTTCTTCCCATCCTCACCAACACTTGTTATTGTCTCTTTGATAATAGCCATTCTAACTGGAGTGAGATGGTATGGCTTTGATTTGCATTTCCCTAACTGCTAATGATGCTGAAGATTTTAAAAATAAATTCAAAGGCCATTGTATTTTTTCTTTTGATAAGTGCTCATTCATAAACATCTGCCCATTTTAAAACTGGACTGCCTGGGTTGTGGTTACTGAGTTTTTTGAATTCCTTCTATCTTCTGGATGTCAATACTTTGTCAGATGAGTAGTTGGCAAAAATTTTCTCTTACTCTACTTCGTAGGCTCTCTTCACTCTGCTGGTTCGTTTGCTGTGCACAAGCTTCTTAGTTTAACACGATCTTATTTGTTTTTGCTTTAGTTGCCGGTGCTTTTTGTGGAAAGATTTTTAATTAAAAATCAATTACTTGCTTTAGATTGTTACATTTTCCTAGTTCTTTTTCAATCAGTTTTGATAATTTATCTTAAGAACACATCTATTTCATCGAAGCTACTTAGTTTTTGTAGCATAAATTGTTTAATGTTCCAATGGACCGCATTACCCAGCATTTCTTCTCCTTACTATCTACTCAGCAGAGTTGAGTAGGCCCACATAAAAACTTGTACATACATGTTCACAGCAGCAATTGGTATTCAAAATAGTCAAAAACTGGAAGCAACTCAAATGTTTATCAGCACACGAATGAGAAACCAAATGTGGCATATCCATCCAACACCAGAATATTGTTTGGCCAGAGAAAGAAATGAAATACTGATATATTGTGTACTTAGATAAACCTAAACAATATGCTAAATGGAAGAAGCCTGATATAGTGAAAAGGTCACATACTACAGGAGTCAATCTGAAACGCCTGAAGGAGACAATCAATAGAGACATAGCACACTAGTGCCTGCTAGGGGGAGAGCAAGAATGAATGCGGAGAGGGGCCAGCACTGTGGCATAGTGGGTAAAGCCACCGTCTCAGTGCCAGCATCCCATCTGGGTGCTGGTTCAAGTCCTGGCTGCTTCACTTTTGATCCAGCTCTCTGCTATGGCCTGGGAAAGCAGCAGAAGATGGCCCAAGTGCTTAGGCTCCTGTAGCAGCTTGGGAGACCCAGAGGAAGCTCCTGGCTCCTGGCTTCAGATCAGCCTGGCTCTGGCCATTGCAGCCATTTGGGGAGTGAACCAGAGATGGAAGGCTTCTCTCTCTCTGCCTCTGTCTCTCTGTAACTCTCTTTCAAATAAATAAATAAATCTTAAAAAAAAAAAAAAAAGAATGAATGGGGAGACATGGGTAAATATGGGGTTGCTCTTTTGGGTAATGAAAATATTATAGAACTAGATAGAGGCAATCATTCCACATATTGTGAATTCTTTAAAATCCACTGAACTGCACACTTTAGACTCAATAAACAACCTGAATATATCTCAATAAATGAAAAACAATCCATTATAATGTTTTAAATTCCTGTATGGCTAGTAGTGATGGTCTCTGTTTCACTCTTGATGTGGTATTTTCATCTTTCCCCTTTTTTCTCATGATTGATGACTTATCTGTCCATTTTGTAGCTCATGTCAAAGAATCAATTTTTGGCTACACTGCACTGATTTTTTTCTATTGCCTTCGTTTTCTACTTCATTATTTCTGCCCTAATCTTATTACTTCCTTCTTTTTGCTTGCTATGTTAGTTTGCTCCTCTTTTTATAATTTCTTAAGAGGAAAGTTTTGGCTATTGGCTTGAGATCTTTCTTGTGTTTTCATTCATTTAAAAGTTATTTGCTAACTTCTCTTATTATTTCTTCTTTGGCCTCTAAGTTAATTTTCCAAATATTTGGGAATTCCTCAAATTTCTTTCTGTTGCTGATTTCCAATTTATCTCACTTGCCATCAGACAACATATTTTGTATCATTTTAATCCTTTTTCATTTAGATTTGTTTTATCGCTGATAACACTCTAGGAAATGAGATTCCATATCTACTTCTGCTGCTGGATTAAGAGACTGACAGATGGCAATTAGGTTATGTTGTTTGACAGTGTCATTCAAACTTTGCATATCCTTGACTTTTTTTGGTATGTAGTTCATATTAATACCTTCAACTATAAACTTGTCTATTTCTTCTTTTAATTCTGCTAATTTTTAAAATTCTTTTGATTTTTGCTTCCTATACCATGGGCTTCTGCTGTTAGTTACCTACCTAATTATAATTGCTTTATAGTCTTGAGATATCAGCTCTTTGGTCATTATAGACATTTTGGAAAAAGAATTGGGAATGTTTAGATGAGATTTTTAAGGGCTGTGAAATTTCTCAAGCCTTTAGGACATATCAGAACACACATTTTTCTAGTGGAGTGAAGATCCTTTCTGTACTTATTCTGTACATGTTTACCAAAGACCTTGTATGTGCCAAGTGCTCTGGGATAATAAAGATGACTGCATCACTCAAGCAAGATTGGACTTAGAAGATGGCGGACTTTGCTTCTGAAATCCCAGTAGGGTTAATAGTAAAGAAATACAAAGGGGAATAAGGGCTCTGGGGAAAGCTGTCAGGAGGCTTGAGACTTATACTACATTTTTCAGAAACAAGAAACAGGATGCAACTGGGTGGCACCCTAGTCCAGGAAAGCTCGGGAGAAGGCTCCACTACAGGTGGGAGTGATTCACTCTGGTGGAGCCCACGCTCAGAGCTGATGCAAACAGGGCCAGAGAACACAGTGACTTAAATGCTGTGCACACGTCAGCTCTGCCAGTGGGCCTTTCCTCCCCTCCCCCAGACCCTCACCGGAGCAGAACCAGTGTCCCTACTACTCCTCAAAGAAAAAAATCTGAAGCTGACCAAGGATTCTAATCTAAGTTCCAGCAGGCAAAAGTCAATTCTGGGAAATGATGAGGGAGAAGTCTCACCTACTCATACACCCTGCAGTAAAGTCTGGCAGGGCTCCATGCATTCACAGCTCATGGCCAGCCAGCCCTGCCATTCAGGGAGAAGACTGTGAAGTCCCAGAAAAGCTACACCGTGACAGAAAAAACATTACAAACTACCGATATGAAGTGATGTGATTTTGTACTTATCAGTATGAATAAATAACCAAAATCACCAATAAGAGAAAAGAATAACATAAAAGAAATGGCACAAAATGAATAAACAAAGCAAATGCCAGAAGAAACTGCTTAAATAAAGATAAATTATCAAAGTTGGGGAAAACATTCGTTCAGACTGAAAATGCTCGGTAAAGGCTAACAAGGATGAATTTAAAAAGGACCATACCTTGAAACCTCCTAGTGAAATTTCAAAATCTAAGGCTAAAAAGATCCTTTAAGTTTTTCAGCGTAAAAACAAACTAGCAAAGAAACACAGAATGAAACTGCACGTCTCACTGGCAACACTGAATGCTAAGTATAAAAAAGATCAGTATGTGGACCAGCGCTGTGGTGTAGTGGGTGAAGCTGCTGCCTGCAGTGCTGGAACCCCATATGGGTGCTGGTTTGAGTCCCAGCTGCTGCACTTCTGATCCAGCTCTCTGCTATGGCCAAGGAAAACAGTAGAAGATGGCCCAAGTCCTTGGGCCCCTGCACCAGTGTGGGAGACCTGGAGGAAGCGCCTGGCTCCTGGCTTTGGATGGGCCCAGCTCTGGGCACTGAAGCCAACTGGGGAGTAAACCAGTGGATGGAAGACCTCTCTCTCTCTCGCTCTCTCTCCTTCTCTCTTTGTGTAACTCTGATATTTCAAATAAATAAATAAATCTTAAAAAAAAAAAAATTACGTTCCTCCCTATAGATCCAATCACACGAGCCAGCCCTGTACAACATTTTTACAAACAAAATATTAATATATTCATTTCCTATTGTTGTGTAACAAAGTACCACAAATTCAGGAACTTAAAACAATCCAATTTATCACCTCACAGTTTATGTGGGTCAGGTGCTAAGGTACAGCCTAGCCAGGTCCTCTGCTAGGGCATCTATCAGAAGACTGTAGTCAAACATTATTCTGTGCAAATACAATAGAAATTGCACAGAAAATGGTGACTATTAGATCTAACGTACTATAACTTATCATTTGTTGGGAAGGTAAAGCTCAGTTCATAATTTAACAGATGACTGTAGGTTGTTAGGAAATGCCTTAGAGGCAGAAACTCTGTGTTGCTGGTGCCCAGCACAATGCCAATCAATCACCAACAGTTTACTTACTAAGCTCAAATGCTGAATGCTATGTATACTCTCAACCAAGGTACTTAACCTGGAAACTGCAGGCTGTGTGTGTGCATGTGTGTTGGAGGAGGGGAGACTGCTGTGGAGAAGAACAAAAGAAGTAAGAAATCCTGGGTTAAAAGTACTTTTCCTGACAAATTTAGCTATGCCTTTTTTTTAACTTCAGGTATTTATATAACTTTCAAGAAAAGAATATCTTTAGTCAGAGCCTGAACTCCCAATTTAATAGCAGCTCTCATAGACACAGACCGTGGGCTTAGCACGCGCTTCCGAGCCTGGCTGCGGCTCACCTGTTACAGAGAGGTTAGTCACGGCGGCGCTGGCGAGAGGGAGGACAGGGTTGACTGTGAGGGTAGTTGCTGCGCTGCTTGTCACAAGGCTTGGCGTGGTTGCCACCTAGAGGTCAGAAATGAAAATATGCACAAAGTCCTATTTTCATAATTTCACAAAACCAACACTTAAAAAATAAAACTCACGCTATACATTTATTTTACTTAACAAGTTTCTGAAATTCCATGTACAATAGGATAAAATAAAAGGGTCTAAGGAGAAATGACTTTATTATTACTCTTTGATCTTAGAATTGAGAAACTTGGTATCACATATTAGAAGCTTGTTCTTCGAAGATGGTTGTTTTGTTAATCACATATGGCTTTGCCCAGATTTAAAAAAAAATGCACTAGAGCTCTATCATGTATCCTTTAAATTCATAAGAAGTATAGTTATCGGCTGGCGCCCCGGCTCACTAGGCTAATCCTCTGCCTTGTGGCGCCGGCACCCTGGGTTCTAGTCCCAGTTGGGGTGCCAGATTCTGTCCCAGTTGCTCCTCTTCCAGTCCAGCTCTCTGCTGTGGCCCGGGAGTGCAGTGGAGGATGGCCCAAGTGCTTGGGCCCTGCACCTGCATGGGCGACCAGGAGGAAGCATCTGGCTCCTGGCTTCCGATTGGTGCAGTGTGCGGGCTGTAGCAGCCATTTGGGGGTGAACCAACGGAAGGAAGACCTTTCTCTCTTTCTCTCTCACTGTCTAACTCTGCCTGTCAAAAAAAAAAAAAAAAAAAAAAGTATAGTTATCAACTTTACCTGAACAAGAAAACAGTATTTGACAGGGTTAGGGAGTCTGGAGTTCTTACATTGCTTTTATTTTTGGCTCTGTGGGGGCAAAATTGCCTTGTTTTTGTTTTAATGAAAGGATATTATAGAAAGAATATGAAGCAAGCTTTTAAAAACTTAAATTTCTTTATGAAATAAGAGATTTCTGTAGTTTTTAAGAAAAACTACTACAAATAATTTCAAAACACAGATTAATCACCTGTACAAAACAAAATTGTTATCTAATGACTGTCTTCTGTATAATTATTATCTTATGAACTTTATGATTAAAATTAAACCATTTAAAATCAGCCATACCCTTCAGTTAATAAACTATTATGTGCTCTTGATGCCAGCTGACTTCAGTTTAAAAAGCCTTCCAGAGTGGAGTGATATTCAAACAAAATAAGAAAACGAAAACAGAAGGGACCGAAATGCAAACTCAATAACCTGTCTTTTACAACCTAGTGGCTAACACAGAAGTCACACTTACACTCATCCTAAAAATCAAGGGCATCATGTGACCGCTGCATCTACCTAGGAACAACGCTCTCACGCTCACAGCACAAGCTACTCAATGAGCTTCTATGAGAAAGGACCATTTGTTGCTTGAGGATGAAGATTTGAGATGACTGTTTTAATACAGGTTCAGGGAGTAAAGGTTATTTGGGAATTTACTATCACTTAATTATTTATATGCAATTTTAGTAAGTTAGGCTTTAGGTCTCAATATGAATAAAAAGTAACTAAAGGTTTTTTTTTTAGAAAACTGGAATCAGCAGCAAATGTATTTGCATGGCTACAGAGTAACCTAACATGCCAGAGAAGAGAATAATAGAAATACAGTGAAACAGGAAAGAATTTAAAATATGCATTTTCAAAAATAAGAAAGACCAATATGTTCTTGAATTATAAATGAGATCTCATTATCTTGGTAACATACAAAATATAAGTTTATAATGTGTTTATTCAAAGCAAATAGATAACTGTTATGAAATATACTGAGTGAACAGTTTTTTTTGTAAAACTGTAAAAACCAGCCCCTGGGCTTGTGTGTCCCATACTGTATTCTTACCAGTGAAGTTGGGCTGGGAAAAATTGCTTTGATAGGGGAGCTGCTGGTCCCACCGCTGCTTGGGGGGTTGATTCTTTTTTCCTTCTGGCGGCGATTACAGAACCAAACACGAATCACCTCCTTTTCCATATTGAGCTGTTCAGCAATCATGCTGATCTCTTCCGAGGTAGGCTTTTGATTCTGCACAGAAAACAACAGATTCCATATTTTACAATGGCTTCTTAAACTTCTGGTATAATCATGTCAGTACATTACTAAACAAAGAGAGACAAGTAAGAAAATCCCCGTCTCTGACTGCTGACTCCTGCTGATGCAGACCCTGGGAAGCAGTGGTGATGGCTCAAGTGAGGGGGTTCCTGCTACCCACGTGAGAAACCTGATTAAGTTTCTGGCTCCTGGCTTTGGCCCTGGCTATTAGGGGTATTTGGGGAGTGAATCAGTGGATGAGAGAGAGTGCACTAACTTCTCTTGCTCTCTTTAAAATAAAAATAACAATGTTGTAAAAAATAAAAATACAAGTTTATTTTGGTGCAAAAATATTTTGAAATTTGTGCATAGTTTTCCATAATATATATTTTCCATGAACTCTGCACCATAATGCTCACCCCTAAAAAGTTACTTTTTGAGAAGGAGTTGAAAGGTAGAAACAGAGAGACGGAGAGAGCTAGTTCACTCTCCCCAGATGCTCGCAATGGTGTGAGCTGGGCCAAGTCCAAAGCCAAAGCTAGGAGTTGGGAACTCAATCTAGGTCGCTCATATAGATGGCAGGAATCCAATTACTTGCACCGTCACTACTGCCTCTTTGGGGTCTGCCTTAGTAGGAAGCTGGAATCAGGACTAGACCGCAGGTACTCTGACCTGGGACACAAAATGTCTTAACCACTAGACTAGAAATCCTTCCCTTAGGCTACTTTGAACAAAGAGCTTCTGTAGATAGACATTGTAATGAACACTACATTTACTAAACTCATTCATTTTAACTTAGAATACTTATTTTTGATTCTATTTTTCACTCTGAAGGTCTACTGAGCTAGAACAAAATCAACCAACTACTAATACAATCTTATGAATCAGCAGAAATTTAAGAGTTTTCTTAATGTTTCATGCACTATCTTGGACCTCACCATAAACCTCTAAGGTAGGAAAGGCAGGTATTTAACAAATAAAAGGCTCTAGCTTAAAAAAAAAAAAAAAAAAAAAAAAATCAAGAGATCTGCCCAATTACACACTTGATAGGCACTCCTAAACCAGGGCTCCACTGAATGTGCACAAGCCTTTTCTAAATTACAGAAACCAAAATTTTCCTGGAAGCTTTGATTATGATATTCTCTGGTACTAAAAACAAAAAAAAATTGCCAACATTCAAGGTCTCAAGTGTTCTGGTCCAAAAATACCACGGTAAGCATATAGGCATTAAAATTTAGCCAACCAAGCAACTAGTGTTTCTCCTGATACACATGGTCACCCCCTGGTTGCAGTTCCTCTGCTTGAAGTGCTTTCCTTTGCCTCTTTCAGTCAGTGGAATTAATTCCACGCATTCTACAGCTGCTGCCACCTTCCTGCCCTGAGTGGTCACACAGAGGTGTCTGCAGCACGCTAGGCTCTGACTGCTGTGTTAGTACCTTACTTGGTCTTATGTTTTCCATTATGTTTTTAGGCATCCACAAAGGCAGGGCTTTCATACCCACAGTTCTCCGCACCAGTATTACACAGACAATCCCATGTACATGGAAAATAAAAGCCTCACTGACCTCCAAGAAACTCTTCTCTAAGGCCACACGGATGTTGGTCTCTATGCTGGTGCGTTTCTTCCTCCTACGGTTCAAGCCCTCAACTCCCTGCCCTGGAGAATTTAGGGCACTTGGGCTGGAGAGCGCTGAATCCGATGAGAGGTTCTCTGACAATGAAGAAAACAGAAACAAAATTAGCTGAGCATAATGATTCGTGCACAAACTATTAACAACAAAACTAAAAAAAAGCATTTTAAGCTATGAGCAAACATGAAAAGGTTCTCACTTAACCTACATTTGAATATCATTCATCACCATCAGTCCTTTGATTGCCTTTACTGATGCTTTTCATCCCAGAATGGCTGAATGTATTGTTTCTACTCCTGATCTCTGTTACTGAGAAAGCAGCAATTTATAATTCCTACCCTTAGACTCAGATCTCTCTCTCTCTCATTCTGTTCTCATGATTTGTTTTGTTTGCTCATGAACTTTGGAGATAAAAAGAAGAAATCGTCCTGGAAACGACTGAATGTGTAATATTCATTTGTAAATGACCTCTCATCTTATTAGTATAATGGACAAAAAAAAAAACACAAAAAACTACTTTAAAATTCTCTGAAGTTAAAACAGGGTTCCTACATTTACTAGTTTAATAACCCTGAGCATGTCAAAAGCATCTTTCAGTTTCTTTCTATATAAGAGGAGATGGGTGGAGCAGACCAGTGCTTCTCACCTGTAGAACTCAGTACAGTAACAGATGCCTGGCTTCACCCACAGCTAAGGAATCAACCTGTGTAGGGGTGAGAGTTTTGGTTTGTCTTTTCCGAAGACCTAATTTTTGTTCACATCGCAATGAGAACCACAGTCTAGGGATGGCCCTGGTTCCTAGGAGCTCTCAGTCTACGGATCCGTAGTTTAAAATAGAAACTTTCCAAAAGGGAATCAGCACAAAATAGGTATGGTAAAACAAGTAGTTCCAACATTTTATATGAAATATGTGGTCATTTTAAAAACAAAGGCAGACATATTGTCAGAAACAAGTTCTGTGATAACTTCTCAAGGAAGCAACAAAAACTTGCTCAGATTTAACTGAATACATGGGACTTCTATCCTCTTTCTTTCAGCTGTAGCTGTGTGTCCTTAATCCTGGCTCAAATACAAGAAACACTCCAAGGGTAAAACTGCTGATAATTTATACTTTAATTACAGAATATTTATTTACTTAAAATTGATTTATTTATTTGAAAGGCAGAGAGACAAGACAGACAGATCTTCCATCTGCTGGTTTACTTCCCAAATGCCCACAACAGTCAGGACTAGATCAGGCCAAAGTTAGTTCTGAACTCAATCCAAGTCTCTCACAGAAATGGCAGGGACCCAAGTACTTAAGCCATCACCTGCTACCTCCCAGGGGCACATTAGCAGGCTGCTAGAATGGAAGTAGAGCTGAGATTTGAATTTAGGCACTCTGATATGGGCTGCAGGCATCCCAGGCAGCATCTTAACAGCTGTGCCATTCTTAATTACATAATATGTAAATGAATTAGTTCTCTAATTGACAAAGTCATAATTTACAAGGACCTCCCCAAAATTAGTAAGCTTCAAAGCTCTATATCAATAACATAATAATACTTCCTTCCCCAATTTATATCACTCCTCCTTTAAAATTCTAGTGGGTAAGGAAGAAATTTCTTATACATTACTTACCTGCATCATTTAGCCACTTTTCTAAAAGTGGCTTTAACTTGCACATGTTCTTAAAGCTGAGGTTCAAGGCTTCAAAGCGAGAGATGGTAGTTTGGCTGAAGTCATTTCCATACAGTTTACCCATAGCGAGGCCAACATCACCCTGTGTAACAATACAGTTCAGGAAAGGGGGAGAGGAGAACAAAAGGAGTCATCTCACTGACGTCTCCTGCCCAAGGAATCAAAACAAGGGCAGTGTTCTATGCTGTCCCATGGACTCTGCATTTTGAATCTCTTCCTGCTTCCTTATGTAATAATTAGGATACAATTTCTATTAAATCTCAAAAGGTAATGCTAATATTCTCATAAACTCTTTAATAGATGCAATCAAAATGATTTAAGTAATCTTTAAAAATTCACTTACTTGTATCACCTACAGGGATTAGAGAAAACTTTCCAGAAAACTGCATTTCTGAACTAACCAAACTTCCCACAAATCACTTTAAAACTTAGAAATGATTCACTGTTCTTTTTCCCTCCCTCTATAAAATATTTCAGGAAGCTGTGAAAAATCTATTTTCACCCTAGTTTGGATTTCAAAGTTGGTTACAAAAAACAGGTATTCTAAGAGACCACTTTTGTAACCATTATAGAGATAGAAATTCACAGTAGAGAGGTTTGACCCATTTAGTCAAACCTTCATGGGCACTGGAAACTTGGTAACCTTATAGCAATAGAACAACGCTCCTCTGAATATATTACAAAAGATGTCTTTCTCTATAAGCCTACAACCTTTGAAATGTACACAGTGCTGTTCTTCCAGCTGAATCTCTTGTTCCTGCTAGAAAAAACTATATTTTAATGGTTACTTTATATACAGGTGACAGAAGCTCATGAAGTTTAAATGACTCACCCACTTATTGCAATTAGTTTAGAGGCAGGCCAAAATAGAAAGACAACACTTCTGGTCTAAAGAACTATATAGCTAATGCTCCTATGAAGCAGCCAACTCCCCACACTCCTGAAAACACTTATTTTGAACTGATTTGATATTTGATCCCAACCCGATGCAATGCACCCTTTGGACACGGCATTGCTTGATAGGCACCATCCATACATGGCTATTTAGATTTCAATGAATTTAAATCAAATAAATGACAACTCAGTTCCTCGGCACTTCTGGCCCTTCCAAGCGCTCAGCAGCCACAAGTGGATGTGGCTAATGTATCAGACAACACAGACACAGAACATTTCCCCCACTGCAGAAAGTTTTAATGACATCTCTGAATACAACTAGAACTCAAACAGACTACACTGATTTCCTTCCAATTATAGTAAAACTGAAATAATCAGGAGACTGTGAGCAGAGCATAAATGCTACCCATAATATCTACATAGAATACATCTAAAGGAGCAGATAGATATGTTTATTTATATTCTTTCACTTATTTGAAAGGCAGACAGAGGGACACACACACACACACACATACACTTATTCCCCAAATGCCTGCAATAGCCAGGGCTGGGCCAGGATGAAGCCAGGAGCCAGGAACTCCATCCCAGTCTCCCAAGAGTGTGGTAGGAACCCAAGTACTTGTGCCATCATTCTCTGCCTCTCAGGCATATTAGCAGGAAGCTGGAACGGAAGTGTGGAGTAAGCAGCCAGGACTCAAACTGGCACTCTGATATGGGATGTGGGCATCCCAAGCAGAGGCTTAACTTGCCACATCATTTACCCCCATATCTATAAATTATTATTTAATGTCATTTCATTCAATCAGCAAATATTCTCTCAGTGCCTACCACGTCAGGAACTGCACTCATCCTGGTATCATTTAAGTTCATGTCTTAGTCACTTAACTTGTTTAGATTATAGCTTTCTGAAAAACTATCTTTGTAATTCTTTGATCATAAGACTGCATGCAGGGGTAGGCATGTGGTACAGAGGGTTAAGCGGTTGCTCAGGACACTGGTACCCCACAGCAGAGTGCCAGTTTGAGTCTTGGCTGGTTTGCGTCCTGCTAATGTGCCTGGGAAGGAAGAAGAAGATGGCCCAAGCACCTGTCACCCATGTGGGAGACGTGGATGGAGTTTTAAGGTCCTGGTTTTGGCAAGGCCCAGAGCTGGCTGTTGTGGTCATTTGGGGCAGTGAACCAACAGATGGAAGATCTTTTTCTCTCTCTGCTTCTCCTTCTCGGTCAGTCTGCCTTTCAAATAATGTTTTGTTAAAAATTCATTTTATTTATTTGAAAGTCAGAGTTACACAGAGAGAAGGAGAAACGGGGTGGGGGGGGGAGTGGGAGAGAGGGGGAGAGAGAGAGAGAAACAGCAGGGCTGGGCCAGGCTGAAGCCAGGAGCCAGGATTTTCATCTGGATCTCTCATGCCAATGTGGGTGTCAGGGGCCCAAACACTTGGGCCATCTTCTGCTGCTTTTCCCAGGGCATTAGCAGAGAGCTGGATGAGAAGTAGAGCATCCAGGACATGAACCAGTGCCCACATGGGAGGCTGGCATCACAGGTAGTGCCTTCACCTGCTATGCCGTGACACTAACCCCTCAAATCTTTAAAAACAAATCATCACATCACATTAAGTATAAGAAACAATGTCTTCAGTTCATGGCTAGAAATAAAGGTATTGGGACCAGTGCTGTGGTGCAGTAGGCTAAGCCTCCGCCTGTGGTGTCAGCATCCAATATGGGTGCAGGTTTGTGACCTGACCACTCCTCTTTTGATCCAGCTCCGTGCTGATAGCCTGGAAAAGCAGCAGAAGATGGCCCACGTGCTTGGGCCCCTGCACCTGCGGAGGAGACCTAGAAAAAACTCCTGGTTTTGGATTGGCTCAGCTCTGGCCATTGTGGCCATTTGGGAAATGAACCAGTGGATAGAAGACCTTTCTCTCTGTCTCTCCCTCTGTTTGTAACTCTACATCTGAAATAAAAAGAAAGCTATTGCCATCAACTAACTAGAACAATGGCAATAAATGACAAATTCATCTAACTGAGCTTTATAATGTAATTTTACTTCACACTTAAAAATTTTTTAATTGAATAAAATGCAACAAGTCCTTCAGGTAACTTACTAATCTTGTTAAATTGGTACACACTAATTTCATGTGCCTCTAAACCACAACCATCTTGGCTTTTCCTTCACAAAAGTAAAAATGTTTTGAGTTGATTCATACATAACATGAACCATATCATATCCCTCTCGAGCAAAAGGGAGAAAGAAGTCTTTGTTCTTGGGACTGGAAAAAAATGAACATGCACATGGGAAATGTTGTGATATTGTGTCATGCTTTCTAATCACGCAGTGACACCCACAATAAGCAATTATGAAATCAGAAAGTAACATTTAATAACATGTGCATTTACTTGGGAAATAGGAGTTCTTTTTGCTTCAATAAATAATTTGCATATCTAACTCTCCCTTTGTGTGTTTGTATATATGAATATAAGTAAATTGGATATAAAACATTTGTATAACTGCAATTAAAGTATCTGACTTAAAAAAAGGCCAATCAGCTGCTTTTCCTACCTTGCACTGGTAGCATGTGTCTTAATACATGTAGTTAAGGTTTGTGAACAAATGCCACTATTGTTTCAAAGTAATTTTGAAAGTAGGAAATGGTCATGCCAAGACATAGGATAAAATCATAAAGCAGAACACCAGACCACAAGGAAATTCCTTTAAGTGGACAGGAAGGAGAGTGAGTGCTGCTAGCACACTGGTAACACAGGAGTGCTTCACAAAGTTCATGGGAAAATGGAATTCAAAGTTTATTTGGTGCAAAAAACTCTTGAAAGCCATGCATAGTTTTTCCACAATATGCTACTTTCAATGAACTTTTCAATGAAGAACATCATATATTAGGTCAAATGCCACAGAAAGGCAAACCACCATTTGAAGGAAAGTTAAATCTTTTTTTAAAAATTGTTTACTTATTGATTTGAAAAGCAGAGTGACAGAGAAATATCTTTCATCTGCTGGTTCACTCCCCCAAAATGCCTGCAACAGCCTAGGCTGGACTAGGCTGAGCCAGGAGCCTGGAACTTCATCCAGGTTTCTCGTGGGTAGCAAAGACCCAAATACTTGAGCCATCACCTGCTGCCACTCAGAGTGCACATTAGCAGGAAGCTGGGAATTGGAGGTGGGAATCAAATTCACATACTCTGCAATGTCTCAACTGATGACTTAACCCCCTGTGCAAAATACGTACTTCTTAAGATTTTTGAAAGCCTTAACAACCTTAGCATATCACTTAGGTCCCAATCTCCCAGGGCACCCAAGAATATACTATGTTACTAGGCTAAAATTTGAAGCACTGTTAAATATCTAACTTCATAATAATTTCAGCTTACTAACTTACCCCTATTAATCTATGTTTATCTTTCTTTTTAAAACAAGTCAGATCATTCAGAAGCCTCAAAAGTACCTAAATGGTTCTAGACTGTAATGTACTTATTCATAATTGAAATTCCTTACAAATGTAACTGCATTCCTCTAAAATTATACTTATTTTAAATATTATCTTATATCTCTAATACATAATTAGTTTCTTCAAGCAAAAACGTACACCAATGGAGCTGGTACTGTGGCATTGTAGGCAAAGCTGCAGCCTGCAGCACTAGCATCCCGTATGGGTACTGGTTCAAGTATGGGCCACAGCACTTCTTTACTTCTTTTTTTTTTTTTTTTTAAAGATTTATTTTATTTATTTGAAAGAGTTAGAGAGAGAGGTAAAACAGAGAGAGAGGCTTCCATCTGCTGATTCACTCCCCAGATGACTCCAATGGCCGGAGCTGCACCAATCTGAAGCCAGGAGCCAGGAGCTTCTTTCAGGTCTCCCACACAGGTGCAAGGGCCCAAGGACTTAGGCCATCTTCTATTGCTTTCCCAGGCAAGGTAGGAAAAGCAGCTGATTGGCATTTTTTTAAGTCAGATACTTTAATTGCAGTTATACAAATGTTTTATATCCAATTTACTTATATTCATATATACAAACACAGAAAGGGAGAGTTAGATATGCAAATTATCAGTGTAGGTTTAGAGTCTGTCTACCCCCATCACTTTGTTCTCTCAAAAAATTATTTTTTAAAAACAGATTTATTTATTTGAAAGGCAGAGTTACAGCAAGAGGGAGAGACAGAAAGAGAGATCTTGTATCAGCTGGTTCACTCCCCCTCCCCAAATGGTGGCAACGGCCAGAGTGGGCCCAGGCCAAAGCAAGGAACCTGGAACTCCATTCTGGTCTCCCATATGGATGGCAAGTACTTAGAGCATCCTCTGCTGCCTTCCCAGGTACATTAGCAGGGAGCTGGATCAGAAGCGCAGCAACTGGACTCCAACTGGCACTCTGATACGGGACCGTGCTGCCCCTGCCAAACTCGCCAAAAACTTTTTCAAAGAAAACGTTAAAACTCTTCCTCTTTTGGCTACAATAACAGACCCTGTCATCTTTACTGAGAAACCATATGTATGTAGTAAAACGTCTAAAATCAGATGTTCTTCAAATAACAAAACCTCTCCCATATCATATTGCCACTGCTCATAATTTTTTAAATTTTCACAATTCATTGATATAATTATGTTTTTATTTTTTAATTTTTTTAAAAAAATTTTTTGACAGAGTGAGACAGTGACCCAGAGAAAGGTCTTTCTTCCGTTGGTTCACCCCTCAAATGGCCGCCATGGCCAGTGCGCTGTGCCGATCCTAAGCCAAGAGCCAGGTGCTTCCTCCTGGTCTCCCATGCAGGTGCAGGGCCCAAGCACTTGGGCCATCCTCCACTGCCTTCCCAGGCCACAGCAGAGAGCTGGACTGGAAGAGGAGCAACCAGGACAGAATCCGGCACCCCAACCGGGACTAGAACCCGGGGTGCCAGCGCTGCAGGTGGAGGATTAGATTAGCCTAGTGAGCCGCGGCGCCTGCCCGATATAATTATGTTTTTAGAGGACTGTGTTCAAGTAAACTCTTAAAGGTTTCAATGTGTTCATTTATAAGCTTACATCTGAATGCATACAATAATACTCTCAACTTATACTAAATGCAGGAAATGGCTACTGAAAAAGTATAATTTAAAACAAAAAAACAATAGTACCAAGGCCCACACTGCTCCTCAGAGGCCACTCTGGACATGTAAAGCAAATATTTGGATCCAGCCAAGGAAGGAAACCTAAGTAAGATGGAGTCATACTACCTGAGTGAATCCCAGTTTGATTCGTCTTTGTTTGAAGGTCTTGGCAAACTGCTCCAGCTCCTCAAGGTCACTGGGCTCTTCCAAGCTGGGAGTATCAATTCGCTTTGGTGTTGACTGGCTCTGTGGAAGTGTCTGAATTGGGGTTGCTGCTATTGTGCGTGTTGGGGTTGCTGGCTGCTGGGGAAGAACAAAACAATAAATATGCAAAAGACAGGGCTCCTACTGGAACATGACCCCCACATCCAACTCAAGGAGACAGCTATATTCAGGGAGGATACGGAGAGCACAAGACTGTACAGAAAGCATAACATAGTATTTACTGAAAGAAGCGTACACTGAAATCATGGACAGTGCAATACAATCACGGTAAGGTTAAGCATGTCACTCTATGAAAACCATTTGGATAGAACACAAAAAGAAATTAATTAAATCTGGGCCTCCAAATGGCCTCAATATATTCATCTTTTGCCTTTTAATAAAGTATTCTTTATTTTTAGGAATCTGTTTCATAAACATGCCACCATATCTGTCTATCACATATCCAATATGTGATACAGTACTACACAAACAGCACTACAACATTATTAAACCTACTTTAAGGGAGAAAAACATGTCGCTCATAGTTTAAATAACTTAATAAACTTCATTTTTATGTATTTGTTCAAATTTTTCCCCATAAACCTACATTTTTAAACTTAATTATAGGATATGTAATACTATACTGTTAACGTTATGTTTTAATTTTTTTCTACGCTTTTCCAGCCTTCACAATGATCTTTTTCAAATGCTGACAGAGGCAACATTATCATTATTGAACCATTTCTTAACTAAAGGGCACTTTTCCCTTCTTGCCCCACAAACATGGGTAAGGCCGTAATGAGAAATTTTTTGCACAGATTATTTGTTTTCCATCCATGTAATTAGTTCTGTGAGACACAAGGGATTTTCTGGTGACTGGATAAATAATTTCATGACTTTTGACACACTTCATTATGTTAACTTTCACGATACAGTGCTAACTTCCTCCACGTGATTTCTGTTAGCAGTTTTAAAAAATGCCTCACCAATTCAGGAGTAAAATGGTACTTCACTGCTGCCTTAATTTATATTTCTCTACTCAAAGTGAAAATTTCTTCATGTGTCAATTATTACCTGTATTCCCTTGGACATGAGCTGGATTTACACCCTTAACCCATTTATATAGTAATGATAACTTTATTGTCATCTTTAAAAGCTCATCAG